>NW_005357525.1:313233-319384 GCF_000412655.1 Myotis brandtii
CCCCTCCTCCTCCTTATTCTTTGCTAGGTTATTCTAAAAGAGCTCAATGAAAACTCAATACTAATTTCCAACTGAGTTACCTCAAAGTTCCAACCAGATAAAGACCTTAAAAAAATTGAGATGATGTGGTCAGAGGCTCTGAAGTGAGCAAATAATTTTGACATAACTTGGAAAGATAAGCCGCTCCACCCAGGTGGCCCAGAGGAAGGAAATGAACTCTCTTTTCAAACCCTGGGAGAGTTGTGTCACGCAGTTAGGTTAGCGACCAGAGAGCCAGGAGGCAGGGGCCCAGGTCCAACCTCTGTGCCCATTTGCTGTGTGGCCTTAGGCAAATGCCATCTCTCCTCTGAGCCCCAGTTTCCTCATCTGTAAAATGAGGGTTCTGGACTAGATCCATGGTTTTTCAATTATGTGCCTTGGATCCCCAAACTCAAAGGGAATGCACTGGGGGAGGGGGTTGCTGCTGAGCCTGTGGGGTCCTGGGTCCCCTTCCTGGTTTCCAGCAGCGTGACCTCCCTGGTACCTAAAGTGGCGCTCTCACCTGCAGACGTTCAGACGTCGTGGTAACTGACCTAGAAGACCATCCAATATCACGGTTGGCTGAAGGCACTTTCAGAGCCCCATCCATCTCCTTCTAAGATTAAAACACCTGCCCGGCCAGCAGGGCTCAGTGGTTGAGTGTTGACCTATGAACCAGGAGGTCACGGTTCCATTCCTGGTCAGGGCACATGCCCCAGTTGTGGGCTCGATCCCCAGTAGATGGCGTGCAGGAGGCAGCCAATCAATGGTTCTCTCTCACCACTGACGTTTCCCTCTCTCTCTCCCTCCCCCTTCCTCTCTGAAATCCATAAAAATATGTTTAAAGAAAGATTAAAAATAAAATAAAGTGGTTTTAGAAATAAGAGAAATAAAAGGGATGCAAGACACAGCAGAGTACAAACTCATAAATAGTTTTGCTTTTTATATTTTTACTAGGGGCCCAGTGCACGAATTCGTGCACCTTGAAAGGAACTGTGAGCCATGAGGCTGTGGTAGGTACAGGGGCGGGTTGCAGCTCATCCTCTGCTGCCCCACCTGGCCCCTCCAGCCATGGATCCCCTTCCACTCCCCAGCTGGGCAGCCCTCTGTGCTGAGGGGCTGACCCATCTGACCACAGGACCCCCCTGGGGAGCTGAGCAGAGGAGGCAGGGAGCGGGCACTGCTCCAGCAGCCCGGCTGCCATCTGAACGCTGCGCAGCTGCCTAAATATTTTGCCTCCAGGTTCCTCCCCGCAGCTGCCCAGGCTCGGGTTCATCTTAATTAAAGGGGCTCTCTCATTCCGCCTCTGGCATCGGTGGGTGCATCCCCACCCCTCGACCGAACTGGATATTAAATTCCCAGGTTTGGCGGCGGTTTTATTTGGACGTGATTGTATTAGTGCAATCATAGTGGGAGCATTCACAGAGTCACCATAATAATGAACGTAGTCCTGTGCATACAAACCCCTTCAAGTTTCAAAGGTACCTTCACCTACGTGAATCCATTTACAGACAGAAAGCATACCCCCACACTGCCTTTTCTTTTTTCCTTTCATTGCAAATGTGGTAAACAGTTATATTTCATTCACAACACCAACGTTGGCCCTGGCCTGTTTGGCTCAGTGAATAGAGTACCAGCCTATGGACTGATGGGTCCCAGGTTCAATTCCGGTCAAGGGCACATGCCCAGGCTGTGGGCTTGATCCCCAATAGGAGGCAGCCAGTCAATGATTCTCTCTCATCATTGACGTTACTATCTCTCTCTCCTTCTCCCTTCCTCTCTGAAATCAATAAAAATATATTTAAAAAAAAAAGAACACCAACTTTGGGCCCAAGCTGCCATGGTTTGAGTCTTGGCTCCGTCTTACTAGCTGTGCATGCTTGGGCCACGTGAGCGCTTACTGTTGCCAGTCATGTTCTTGACTGCAGACCCAGGGAAGACAGACACTGAGTTTCTCCTTTTCCAACGTCTCTGTGGAACCTCCTGGTGCCCAGCAGATAGCCTGGCACACAGTAGGGATGTTATACATGCTCCCTGGTGAACAAATGATCTCTCCAGAGGAAGGCCCTCTCCGGTCCACATCCAGAAACAGTTCTGCCTCAACCCCATGCCATGGGCCTCTAGCCCATTGCCCAAGCGATGACTCTGATTGTTATTGCTATAATCATCACCAACGTATTGACTTATGGCTCCTTTTATTAATACGTGATCTCCCTTCACCCTATGCTCCCCTGTCCCAATAATACCCACTTAATTAAGGCTTGACTTCTGTCTCACTGCCTCAACTCTCTCTTCCGACCTCCAGCTCACACGTTTCTTCTCTCCTCTCAGCTCTCGTCTTGACTATGATACATATTCGAGCATACATTTTAGATAAGCTTTTCATGGGCATCGATCTCATTTTGTTTTCTTGTTATGGTTATTTATTGCTGCAATTACTTCCCAAATTAGCCCTGAGAGCAGTCCCTGTATTATGTTCATGGGTTTGTGGGTCAGGAGTTTGGAAAGAGTAGAGGGTCTCAAGATGTCTGGGGTCTCTTCTGGGAAGACCCCCCCCCATGTCAAGAACGGGGGTGACCTGATGGCTGGGGCAGAAATCATCTGGAGATGTCTTTACTCACACGTCTGGCATTTGATGCTGACTGTGGCTGGAACACCTACCTATGGCCTCCGCATGTGGATTGGGCTTCCTCCCGTCATGGCAGCATCAGTCTTCTTACGTGACAGCTCAGGGCTCCAAAGGCAAATGCCCAAATGGAACCAGGCAGGGGCTCTATTGCCAAATGCCATCTGCCACAGTCCTAGAAACGTGCCCTCTAGGATGGAGACCGTGACTCCATTCTCTCCGAATCTCTCCCAGCCCCGTGGCACGGCATCTTGACGATCATACACGCTCAGCAATGCTTATGGGTTGACTAACTGGCCTGTGATGGAGACAGCCACATGACAACACAACTGGAGTTGAACAGCATTTTATAATAGACACAACACTCAGCTATCGGCATCGTTCACATATCATTTAACCACCACAGGGGCCCTGCCAAGGAGGTGTTGGTAGCCGAGTTCGGTTCACCGAGGCCTCGGGGAGTTTAGACAACTTGTCTCGTGTCATCACAGCTGGCAAGGGACGGATCTGAGACCAGGATTTGCCTCCCTGTCCTGGACGTGTCCCCACAGAGAGTGGCACATGCCCAGTTGAAACAAAGGTGGGAAAAGAAAAAAAGGGCAGGTAACTGCGGCTCTCCAAATGTTTGTCCTGCAGGCTCTGCCAACCCCTAATCCAACATCTGCAGGCTGTTTCTGCTTCCTGCTGTGCCCCCTTCCAGAAGGCGCCGCCACGAACCGGCTCCAAGTTCAGTGTCGAAAGCCGGGCTCCTGGTAACCAAAGATGGTTGGCAAATGGTCTTTGAACAGACTTGTCTCATGAAATGCCGGGTCGGTTTCACAAGTGCATAAAATAACAACGGAATCAAAGACATAAACAAGAACAAGGCTGCGATCGGCACAGAGCGGGGCCGGTGCGGGGGCAGGCGGGCGGCTTCGGAGGCCCCGGCCCCTCCTGTTTTCTTTGCTGGCGATTCCAGCGCTCCGGCCATCTGTTCCTTGTTGTGGGTGGTTAAGTGAAATGGGCTGCCAATACAAATAGCCCCACTTGAGGTTTGTTTGCATAAATTGTTTTGAAAGCTTCATGATGAATTTTCAGGATTACTTGCAGTGGTAGGGACCTCGCTGGAGGCGGAAATATAAATTTAGAGATGCCAGTTGGAATCTATTAATTTGCTCGCAGCCCATCACCCTGGCTCTGCTGCTCAACTGGCTGTGTGACCTTGGGCAGGTGAATTAACCTCTCTGGTCTTTAGTTTCCTTACCTGCTCGATGGGAGGTGATAGATATAAGTAGCTCCCTGATGGGATTATGAGTGCTAACCAAGATGATGCAGGCAAAATGCCCAGCACAGGAACTGGCAGGTGTACATGCTCAATACATGGAAGCTATTGGGCTGTTCTTGTTGGAATGAGAAGAACAGCCCCATTTGGCGCGCAGAGTCAGCCAGCTCTGGGGTTGCGTCCCAGCGAGGTGACTTGTGGTCTGGGAGTCCTTGGGAAAGTTATTTTTCTCTCTCTGAGCCTCAGTTTTTAAATTCGAGGGACAGGGCTAACTCTAGATCTTGAAGAATATGGGAGGCACCGTGTGTGAGGCACATGGCACTGCGTTGAGTACTCACAGGGTGGCCGTTGCCATTACTGTATCCCACAACAGCCACGCTGGGCTCCTTCTTGATGCGTCTGAGCCCTTTGCTGCCAGGTTGCGGGGTGAGGGGGGGATGTCTGTCTGTCTCCCGTGCTTGTTCTGAGCATGGCTTGTGCTGTATGTAAGTCCTTGAGGAATATCCAGTTGAAAAGCATGACCCAAAGGAGATTTCATCCTGGTAGGACTATCCTAGATACAGATAGAGAGAGGGATAGAGACAGAGATAGAGAGAGAGAGAGGTAGGGGTAGAGGTAGAGGTAGAGGTAGAGGTAGAGGATAGAGAGAGAGAGAGAGGTAGAGGTAGAGGTGGAGGTAGAGGTAGAGGTAGAGATACAGATACAGGTACAAATACAGATGTAGAGGTAGATGTAGACATAGATTTGGATATAGATATAGAGATATAGATATATGTATAGATATAAAGTTGAAACTGAAAGAGCTCAGTGCCTTAATGGAGGGCCAGTGGGCACAATTATTGGCCCACTGTGTGTGCGCTCGGCCTTGTGCAGTGGCTGTGAGGGTAAAGCTTGGCATTTGGGTAGGACTCAGTGGCTCTCAGCCAGGGGTGGTTTTGCCTTCTCGAGGCCCCTGGACACTGCCTGGAAACATCTTCAGTTGTCACAGCTGGGAGGAGAGGGCTAGGGAAGCAGCCAAACATGCCACCATGTATACGACCGCTCCCCACAGTACACAGCGATCTGGCCTCCACGCCACTGGTTCTGCTGCCGAGACATCCTGCTGTAGCGGAGAGGAAAGGGGAACGATGACACGGAGGATGCAGACAGGCCGGTGGCCGGGGTGAGGGGGGCAGGCTGCTCCCTGACCCATTGCATCGCCAGGGACAGGGCCTGTGATGAAAACGGGCCTCCCGGGGTGGGCAAGGCGACGGGCCTGCAGGCGGAGGGGGAGGACCCCGAGGACAGTGGGTGTCAGGGTTGCCTGAGCTTAAGGCGGTGGAGGGATTGGAAGGGAATGAGCATTTAGGGCTGGGGGGCGCTAGGGCTTGGTCCTCCTCTAAGCAGTGGGGAGCCACGGAAGGCTTCAGAAAATAAAACAAAATGATCTGAGATGAGCTTCGGAAAGACACGAAGGGCAGCGAAATGTAACAGATCAACATCCTCCCGGGGAGAGGAAGCTAGAGGAGGGATGCAGCCTGCAGGATGGGAAGGGGTGGGTCTTCGGAGCAGGCACGACACAGAGGTGTATGCACGGGGTGCGGAGGAATGGAGGAGGCCCCGTGCCCTCAGGCCACCGTCTCCAGGTCCCTTTTGAATGGACCCCACGTGGAACCTCCTCCCACCTGCTTTACCACGAAACTCTCCTCTATCACTTGCCCTAAGGTCCTGCTTTCGTGTCCCGTAATACACAGAGCGTTGTTCTTTAACATGAGAATTACTTCTCACTGCGGTGGCCATGAGGCCCAGAGAAAGGGAGGGTCCGCGGGAGTCCCTCCTGGGCATCGAATGACGATGACCCCCCCAAGAGCAGAGAACAGGGGTGTAGGCATTGGCGGTCAAGGTGAAGGTCCCGCAAGCTGGATGCCATTCTGGCGAACACCTGGGAGGCGGCTATGTGAGGTCAAGGGCACGACACTGAGAATTAGCCGGGCTGGGCCCTCGTGCCTCTTGCTGCTCGTGGGCAGTCAGCCTGCTCACCTGTCTCCCAGGCTCCCCAGCATTAGAATAGCTCATTCCCTCCCCTTGTTGCATTCAAGTTCATACAGAAATGGTGATGGACTCATCAAATATGGGCGAGGGCCGGCAGGTTTAATTGACTACTAAAATGTTTCTCTCATCGTCGATCGTGTGAAAGGCCGTGCGTGTGGCCGTGACGCAGGGAGCCTGCGGACTTGCCCTCGGATTAGGAACTTGGCATTGCTCCC
>NW_005357525.1:319968-333087 GCF_000412655.1 Myotis brandtii
CTCCTCCCCCTCCCCTCCTCCTCCTTTTATTTATTTTTTAACAGAATGACCAGTGTATGGAGTTAGCATTTCATTGAATCCGACCCTCCCATCTCTGCATCTGGTATGGGGGGCGGGGGGTGGCACCAGGATTCAATCAGCTCAGAGTGGAAACAGTCATTGGTGGCGGAGGGTGCAGCGGGCCTGGGCAGCCCACAGGGAAATGCCGTTGGTTATGCCCCATAAGTAGAACAAACTAAAAAAGAAAGGAGAAAAAAACAAACCCACCTCACGTAGACAAAGTGATTTAAATGCGTGTGTTTCGAAGGAACCTGGAATAACTTAGAGGAGGGAGATGACAAATAGACGTCTCCAGAAACTATCAGCTGAAGCTTCGACGACGGATGGAAGCCTTCCACGGGCTCCCTGCAGGAGGAGGCCTGTCGCCTCGCCGTCGAGGTGACATCCGTACATGACAGGCACAAGCGGTGATGGACGGCCCAGGGAGGGGGAGAGGATCTGCGGGTTTTATTTGCTGCTCAAATGTTTATTTCATGGGCTGGTTATTTAAACGAGGGGCTAGAATGCAAACCAGCTGACAAAAGCCATCTCTCCCCTCCAAGATGAAATATTTGAACCCATCACCTAGGCCAGGGGTCCTCAAACTATGGCCCGCGGGCCACATGCAAATACAAATATTGTATTTGTTCCCGTTTTGTTTTTTTTACTTCAAATAAGATATGTGCAGTGGGAATTTGTTCATAGTTTTTTTTAAAACTATAGTCCGGCCCTCCAACGGTCTGAGGGACAGTGAACTGACCCCCTGTTTAAAAAGTTTGAGGACCCCTGACCTAGGGGTTTGGAAACATGGCATGACTGACTGTCGCGGTGAGGTGTGAACAAAGGCGAGAGGATCTCCTGACATAGAATTGGGAATTACCAGCTGTCCCCTGGCCCTCTCCTAGGCACTTTCCCCCACTGTATCTCATTTAAATCTATTTTTATTATTGATGTCAGAGAGGAAGGGAGAGGGAGAGAGAGATAGAAACATCAATGATGAGAGGGAATCATTGACCAGCTGCCTCCTGCACGCCCCCCACTGGGGATCGAGCCCGCAACCCAGGCAAATACAAATATTGTATTTGTTCCCGTTTTGTTTTTTTACTTCAAAATAAGATATGTGCAGTGTGCATAGGAATTTGTTCATAGTTTTTTTTAAAACTATAGTCCGGCCCTCCAACGGTCTGAGGGACAGTGAACTGACCCCCTGTTTAAAAAGTTTGAGGACCCCTGACCTAGGGGTTTGGAAACATGGCATGACTGACTGTCGCGGTGAGGTGTGAACAAAGGCGAGAGGATCTCCTGACATAGAATTGGGAATTACCAGCTGTCCCCTGGCCCTCTCCTAGGCACTTTCCCCCACTGTATCTCATTTAAATCTATTTTTATTATTGATGTCAGAGAGGAAGGGAGAGGGAGAGAGAGATAGAAACATCAATGATGAGAGGGAATCATTGATTAGCTGCCTCCTGCACGTCCCCCACTGGGGATCGAGCCCGCAACCCAGGCATGTGCCCTGACCTGGAATCGAACCCTCACCTCCTGGTTCATAAGTCAATGCTCAACCACTGAGCCACCCCAGCCAGGCCGGCTGTATCTCATTTAAACCAACGCAGGACCAACTCGGGTGTTCTCAGGACCGGCTGCCTTTGTGCTAATGTTGTCAGCAGTCCGATGGCAAGATGATGCCAGTGACGTGTGTGGAAACCCTCCCAAGTCCACCTTCCTGGAGTCAAGCAGGCCCCATGTGGCCCCACCGTGGGCCCATGACCTCCCTCGGCCACTGGGTGGCGCTGTGCCACTGGGCTGGGCCGCAGAGAGCATTTATCTGGCTGTTAAAAAACCCTGTTTCTTAAAGAAAACAGTGGGGCCTGACAGTTGTGGGTAACTCCTCCGACGGGGCCTTAATTATAACGCAAAGCTTGTCAGAAAGATGATGTTTCCTGCAGGAGGCACTTGACATGACTAACTCTCGCATGCGGGGAGACATTTCAGATCCAGTTTCAAACAAAATAAAAAGAAGACGACGCGAAGGAAGGCCAGCGAGGGGCCACACGGACACTCCCGACCCGCAGTCGCCCGCATGGTGATAGCCTGAGATGGGATGCGGTCGTGTTGTGGGATGATGAATGCCAGGACGGGCTCTTTCCCTCCTTCTTCTTCTTCTTTCTTGCCTTTTCTTCCTGACAGCTTCCCCCCCCCCCCCCCCCAACCCCTCTTCCAAAAGCCACACGCACAAAAAAAAAATGTTTTTCAAATGAACACAGGCAAGGATGTGTCACCCGGTGATGGATTGCTCATTCTGGTTCAGCTTTTGATAATTAAGTTCCACTCTTCACAGGCGAAGGGTGTTCTGCCAAATCCAAACTACCCTGGGAAAAAAAAAAGTAAAATTAGAACCTTATGAGAAAAAAAGAGATTAAACGAGTTAAATATATATATGTATGGAGTTGGGCTTAGTGGTGATGGGGTGGGGTGCGGAGACGGGGCGTGAGGTGATACCTGCCTGCTCATCTCCCCGGGACACATGGCCTAGAAGGAGGGGGATATGCAGACACCGGGACCAGGTCGGATTAGGAGTAAGTAGGTGACCTCAATACAAAGGAAGGGCACTTAGGACAAACATCGCAGGAAGAGGCCTGATTGACGGCTCCTCGTGCTTCCACGCCTGGTTCTCAACCTTCTGGCCCCTTTTAAATACAGTTCCTCATGTTGTGGTGACTCCCAACCATACAATTATTTTCGTTGCTACTTCATCACTGTAATGTTGCTACTGTTATGAATCGTCATGTAAATATCTGATACGCAGGATGGTCTTAGGCGACCCCTGTGAAAGGGTCGTTCGACCGCCAAAGGGGTCGCGACCCACAGGTTGAGAACCGCTGCTTCAAACGCTGACTTCTATCCTGACAAAGTTTGCATCTGGGGGCTCCAGGTTACACACCGTGAAAAAGCCATTTGCTCCCTGGAGTGCTCAGCCCCTCCCTGAATTCTGGTTCGGAACCAGGAGCTGGGGGCACCCCCGTGGCCCCTCCAGAAGCCCAGGCCCCTTGGCCTGGAGGCTACCATCTTGGGTTGCTGCCTCTTTGGTTCCTCCGGAGACGTGGGCTGTGACTGGTGGAAAATGCGGCCCCGAGGCCGGCCTGTTCTTTCACCAGAGATCAACACACCGACCACAGCCAGCCAGCAGCAGGAATTGCTGAGTGATTTATTAGAAGAGATGGCAAAAGATACTTTAAAAGCAAATTCCCTTAGCCCGGGTAATGTACCATGATGGGGGGCGGGGGGAGTGGGGGTGGCAGGAAGGCCAACAACCACGTGGCCCTTGCATTCTTGGCAGGGAGCACCTCTGTGTTGGCTCCTCGACGGGCAGGAGCTGGGTTTCACAAACCCTTCCTATCTGGAGGACTCCTGGCGTTCCTGCGATCGCCCTTATCTGCCCCCGCAACTTATCTCTCTGGAAGGAGAAGGGAGGGGCAAAGGCAGATGCGGTGGATAAATACACTATTTTGCGTTGTACAATTAGCCTCGGTGAAATGTTAAAGTGAGGCCCCATGGGGGCTGCCTTTTTGCTGTGAAACTGATATTTGAACTGCCCCCTCCCCCGCGAATTCCCCTCCCCCACCACTTTCTGTGGGGGTGGGTGGGGGAAGGACGCTCAAGTGGGAAATTTCTCAAGTCCGTGGGGAGGAGGAGGGGGTTCGAGAGGAAAGAGGACATGGCCAGGCCAGGCCTTCACTGGTCTTTGCTCTCTTCCAAGAAGCCCTTGGATTTGGCCTCTGATTTTTTCCCCACCGGATTGCAAGCCTGGCCTTAGGGCAGTCTGGCCTGACCCTGGGCGCACGGGGAGTGAGATAGCTTAAACCTGCTTTTCGTCAGGGCTCCCTCCCCACCGCGATGGCTTGGTGGGAACCAGGAGATAAAAAATGGGAACCGGCTTCTTCCGCGGGGCAGGAAAACAACCCAGAGGAAGAGCGCTTCCTGCCCCCTCCGGCAGCGATAGCCTGGCCGGCTGGGGCGGCCTGCGGCTCGGCGATTAGGCTCCCAGTGAAGACCCTGGATGGGCACGCGGTGGACGGGCGGCCGCAGGGGCAGGGGTCCCGTCCCCCCCGTGTCCGGATGGCTGCCTCTGCCTGTGGCCCGGCCTCTTAGCATCACACGTGGGGTGGAAGGTGGGAAGCAGGCACGCAGGTCCGGAACCTCAGGACGACGTTCGGACCACTCCTGGTGCTCCCCATCTGGGGTAGAAAAGATGCCTTCATTGGGTGCAGGAAGTGCCGAGCCACTACTCTTCTTCTGAGTGCGGTTTATGTTTTAATTAAGCTTTAATTATGTTTGAATTCATGCAAATGCTGCTCAGGGGTCCCCAGCCCAGGTGGCCCGGCTGGGGCGCAGGCTGGGCTGGGCCTGGACCCACTCAGGCTCTCAGAGCTGAGATGGGAAGCTGAGGGAGGGTCGGGCGACAGGCTGTCTGGACCCTAGAACTCTGTGCTGACGGCTCGGCGAGCCCGGGCCAGTCGCCTCACCTGTCTGAGCTTCCATCTCCTCCACCTGTGAAATGATTCGGTTCCTATTAAGCCGTCAGGTGGAGGCGCCCCCCGGTCCTGGCCACGTGGGTTTCTCCTCACAGCGGCTCGCACAAGGCGGCCGGCGTCATCAGAGCACGCGGGGGGAGAATCAGAGACTTGGTGCAAATTGTAAGTTAGTCTTTTATCACCTAATCGAGAGTGCTCTGTCCTTACTTTGTGCTTTCTCTCTTTTGTTACAAGCAAGTTATTAGTTCCAGCCCCTGTTCAAAGGGAAGAACTCCCTCCCCACCAGGGTGTGAATGCCAGGAGGTGCGGATCCTTGCGGGTCGTCCTACCACAGATGGTAGGCTCCCCCATGTGGTTAGGGCAGCAGGAACAAGGCACGTGTAGACCTCGGAGCTTGGGGTTGTGTCTTGTGCGCAGTGGGCCTTCAGCCACGTGTTTGTAGAGAGAAATCATTGCTGTCAGACTTATTCTAACCAGCTGCTTCACATCATCAGCTCCAACCGTTAGGGACTCACTCCCATGGGTAGCTGGGCAACTGAAAAGAGCCCTGGTTGAAGAAGTTTTAGCAGGGGGAGTGCTAGTCACCTGGCAGCTTCATTCCCTGAAAACTACATTTCCCAGGATCCTTTGCCAACTGGCTTCTGGTTGGGGGTGAGCCAATGGGGGGCATTGGTGGCAATGGAAGGATAGGAGAAAGGGAAAGCCAGGGTATTTGTCGCCCACCCTCCTCCCGCTTTGGGTGACTTCTCTAGCAGGGCTCTGTGTCCCCAGCTCTCAGCACACTCTGACCCCAGTTCCCAGGCCACCCTACCTTGGTCTCTCTAGCCCTTGCTGTGCCATCTTTGAGCTGCCTCACCTTCCCTTTTGGCTTTTCAGCTCATCACCCACTTTGTCAATAATTCCATGCATTAAATTTCATTGATCAGAGCCCCTGTTTTCTAAATCCGACCCTGATTGATAATGGATCTCTTTATTTTTTTAAAAAAATATTTTATTGATTTCAGAGAGGGAGAGATAGAAACATCGATGATGATCAAGAAGCATTGACTGGCTGCCTCCTGCACACCCCCTACTGGGGATGGAGCCCATAACCCGGGCATGTGCCCTGACTGGGAATCCAACTGTGACCTCCTGGTTCATAGGTTGATGCTCAACCCCTGAGCCACACTGGCCGGCGATGGATCCCTTTAAAGTTTTAGAACATCCTGTTTCCTTCCATAACCTGATCTCATTCTATCCTAACAACACCCCTACGTGGGCAGGGCAGCAGGTGCTGCCTTCACGTTACTGACCTTCATCTGTGTCGCAGCTCAGTTTGGGACGAGGGACTAACCTCAGGCGACACAGCGAGTCATGGGTGTGGACACTCACCCGACCCAAACAGCACACCCTTCAGCCCGGGCCCCTCCGGGTGGCGCTCTGGTTGGATCCCTGGTGTCCAAGTGCCATCCTGTTCCATGGTCAGCAGTGGCTTCTCAACCAGATTTTGGTCAGAGGAGCTCCGTGGTAATGACCATGCGATATCTGCCCAGCCCAAGAGCTTAGGACGGGGGTGAGGAAGGGCTGGGTCCGGCCAATGCTTTGATTGTACCCTGGCTCAGGGCCATGCCTTCCCGGAAGAAGTGAGACTGTTTCCTCATTCATTGTCCCAAAAGGAGCGTCACCCTCTCCCACCGGCCCCCAATTTCCCAAAGGCATAATATAGATTAGCAGCAGCTCCCGCCAGAAACCCCTTTGAAATGGGAGGGAAGCAAAGTGCCTTCTCCTCAGAAAAGTTCATATCGTCACACAAAATTGTGCGTGGTTTTCGGGGTTCACAGGCTCCCCTGCAGGCCACGGGTGTGCCCACTACGGATGCATGGAGTTAAGCTTAATACCAAGTTGTATGGTGTTTTAGGGGTTCCCAAATGCCACTTACCACCTAGGGAAGCTGTCGCATATCCCCACAGCGCCTTTCCCACAGTTTATTTTATATTTCCTTTAAGCTGACTTCCTATATTTTAATGTAACTGTACAGTGCCCTTCCCATAGTTCATTTAATATTTCCTTTAAACTGACTTCCTATATTTTAATTTACCTGTAAAAAGGGTACTTGAGATCAGTATCATGGTACCCGTGAAATCATAGGTTTGGTGTAATGGTTAAGAGCTGGGCTCTGGAGCCAGACTGCCTGGGTTGGAGGCCTGGCTCCACTCTTTATTAGCTGTGTGACCTCGAGCGAGTCATCTGACCTTTCTGTGCCTCTGCCTTTCATCTGTGAAATGAGGCGAATACCAGGACCTTCTGCATAGAGTTGTTGCGAGGATTAAACAAGTTAGCGTATGGGAAGTCCTTTGAACAGTAAGCACGCCATCAATAAATGCAAGTTATTGTTGTACCACCAGCGAATCATGAATGTTTCCAGCACATTTGTGAATAGATAGAAAATACGAAAACAAACAAACAAACAAACAGAGGCATCGTGTGTGTGCCACCCCAAATCATCCTGGGTACACCTTACACTTTGGGAAATGATGCTGACTGAGTAGTTGTGATCTCTCCAGAGAAAATGTGTGTACACACACACACACACACACACACACACACACGCACACGCTCTCCAGCGGAAGAAGCAGGAAATCCCCAGGAGGAGATAAAGTGTGTGATCCTGGCTTTGGGACGAGACTGAGAGGGCAACTGAGGGTATGTTTGTTTCTGGATTACAGTGACAGAGCAGTAAGGAAAAACAGACTGTTTATCCTGCTCCGTGCCACCTTCCAGCCAGGCCCGGAAGGGCGTCCGCCCCTATCATGCACCCAGGGTGCTGGCGGGACCTCCTGGGTCCCTGGCCTCCCTCTGGCGGTTTGGGAGTTTCTGCTTCATCCTACCAGGTGGGGGCGCTCACCCCCCGGAGCCTGGATCTGTGCACAGAGAGATGGGCTTCTGGAGGGGGCGTGCTGCCTCTGCAGGCTTAAATCGCCTCCCCCAGTGGCTAATGCGGAGGGATTTGGACCCGGCCATGGAGGCTACCGTGTGTCCATTTTTAAAAAATACATTTTTATTGATTTCAGAGAGGAAGGGAGAGGGAGAGAGAGATAGAAACATCAATGATGAGAGGGAATCATGGATCGGCTGCCTCCTGCATGCCCCCTACTGGGGATCAAGCCTGCAGCCCGGGCATGTGCCCTATCTAGGAACTGAACCCTGACCTCCAGGTTCATAGGTTGATGCTCAACCACTGAGCCACGCCAGCCGGGCCGTGTGTCAGTTTTTTTTGTTATTTCCTGCACCTTCTTCTTGAGGCAAAAACACCCTGATTTTCTTCTGGTTAGGCTCACCTTCCTTCACTTTTGGGACTTACACAATAACATTCGTTTTCTCACAGCTCTGGAGCCCGGAAGTCTGGGCGTCCACAGGGTAGGTTTCCTCTGAGTCCTGTCTCTATGGCTGGTCCATGGCCGTCTTCTCCCTGTGTCCCCACAGGGTCTTCCCTCTGTGTCCATCTGGGCCCTAATCTCCTCTTCTAACAAGGGCACCGGTCCTACTGGGCTAGGGCCCACCTGGATGCCTGCACTTCAGACCTCTGCAAAGACCCCGCCTCCAAACTGGGTCACATCTGAGGTCCTGGGGGTTAGGGCTTTACCACAGGGGTTTGGAGGAAAGACAATTCAGCCCATCACATCCTGTTCAATGGGTTCCTCTTCCTTCTTCCCCAGATTGGTCCATAGCACCATCAACGCCACATGCAAACAGGATGGAAACTTCACAGTCAGCTTCCCTCCCCTGGTCCCCCACCTCTTATCCAACCCACCGTCACATCCAGCCAAGGCTACAATCAAAATATTGGTCAAATCCATGCAGAGCTCTGCTCCGCCCACAACCCTCTGTGTCCTGGTCACTGATGCCCCCAATGACCTCTCCCTACCTCCCAGTCCCTTTCAACCTGGTTGCCCTGTTTCATGTTCTCCATCGCACTGACTGCTCTCTGCGGCCATCTGATGATATACCTGCTCATGTCTGCTTCCTTGTAGCGCAGTGGTTCTCAACCTTGGCTGCACGTTAGAATCGCCACCACATGCAAACAGGATGAAAACTTCACAGTCAGCCTCCCTCCCCCTGGTCCCCCACCTCTTATCCAACCCATCGTCATATCCAGCCAAGGCTACAATCAAAATATTGGTCAAATCCATGCAGAGCTCTGCTCCGCCCACAACCCTCTGTGTCCTGGTCACTGATGCCCCCAATGACCTCTCCCTACCTCCCAGTCCCTTTCAACCTGGTTGCCCTGTTTCATGTTCTCCATCGCACTGACTGCTCTCTGCGGCCATCTGATGATATACCTGCTCATGTCTGCTTCCTTGTAGCGCAGTGGTTCTCAACCTTGGCTGCACGTTAGAATCGCCTGGGAATCTCTTTAAAATCCTGATGTCTGGGCCTCCTCCTGTGGAAATTCTGTTTCTTTGTTATGGGGCGGGGCCACAACATTAGTAACAAAGAAACAGAATTTCCGGAGGAGGAGGCCCGGACATCAGGATTTTAAAAAGATTCCCAGGTGATTCTAATGTGCAGCCGAGGTTGAGAACCACTGTTGTAGCGGATGGGAAACATCATGGGGATAGCAGACGTCTGTTCTGGTTCCCGCTGGATCCCCAGTGCCTGGAGTCTCCTGGGATTGGTTAACAGTGCATGTTCAACGTTGAATAAATGAAAAGGGGTGACTCATGGAATAGAGACATGGCTGCAGGCTCCCTAGAAATTGAACCCTGACCTTCCGGTTCATAGGTTGATGCTCAACCACTGAGCCACGCCAGCCGGGCCATGTGTCGGTTTTTTTGGTTATTTCCTGCACCTTCTTCTTGAGGCAAAAACACCCTGATTTTCTTCTGGTTAGGCTCACCTTCCTTCACTTTTGGGACTTACACAATAACATTCGTTTTCTCACAGCTCTGGAGCCAGGAAGTCTGGGCGTCCACAGGGTAGGTTTCCTCTGAGTCCTGTCTCTATGGCTGGTCCATGGCCGTCTTCTCCCTGTGTCCCCACAGGGTCTTCCCTCTGTGTCCATCTGGGCCCTAATCTCCTCTTCTAACAAGGGCACCGGTCCTACTGGGCTAGGGCCCACCCTGATGCCTGCACTTCAGACCTCTGCAAAGACCCCGCCTCCAAACTGGGTCACATCTGAGGTCCTGGGGGTTAGGGCTTTACCACAGGGGTTTGGAGGAAAGACAATTCAGCCCATCACAGCCTGTTCAACGGGTTCCTCTTCCTTCTTCCCCAGATTGGTCCATAGCACCATCAACACCACATGCAAACAGGATGAAAACTTCACAGTCAGCCTCCCTCCCCCTGGTCCCCCACCTCTTATCCAACCCATCGTCATATCCAGCCAAGGCTACAATCAAAATATTGGTCAAATCCATGCAGAGCTCTGCTCCGCCCACAACCCTCTGTGTCCTGGTCACTGATGCCCCCAATGACCTCTCCCTACCTCCCAGTCCCTTTCAACCTGGTTGCCCTGTTTCATGTTCTCCATCGCACTGACTGCTCTCTGCGGCCATCTGATGATATACCTGCTCATGTCTGCTTCCTTGTAGCGCAGTGGTTCTCAACCTTGGCTGCACGTTAGAATCGCCTGGGAATCTCTTTAAAATCCTGATGTCTGGGCCTCCTCCTGTGGAAATTCTGTTTCTTTGTTATGGGGCGGGGCCACAACATTAGTAACAAAGAAACAGAATTTCCGGAGGAGGAGGCCCGGACATCAGGATTTTAAAAAGATTCCCAGGTGATTCTAATGTGCAGCCGAGGTTGAGAACCACTGTTGTAGCGGATGGGAAACATCATGGGGATAGCAGACGTCTGTTCTGGTTCCCGCTGGATCCCCAGTGCCTGGAGTCTCCTGGGATTGGTTAACAGTGCATGTTCAACGTTGAATAAATGAAAAGGGGTGACTCATGGAATAGAGACATGGCTGCGCCAGTTGGACTCAGTGGATAGAGCATCTGCCTGTGGACTGAAGGGTCCCGGGTTCGATTCCCATCAAGGGCACATGCCCGGGTTGTGGGTTCGATCCTGGGCAGGGGGCATACAGGAGGTGGCCGATCAGTGATTCTCTCTCATCACTGGTGTTTCTACCTCTCTCTCCCTTTCCCTTTCTCTCTGAGATCAATACAAATATATTAAAAAAGAAAAAAAGGGTTAGGGCTTTACCACAGGGGTTTGGAGGGAAGACAATTCAGCCCATCACAGCCTGTTCAACGGGTTCCTCTTCCTTCTTCCCCAGATTGGTCCATAGCACCATCAACACCACATGCAAACAGGATGAAAACTTCACAGTCAGCCTCCCTCCCCCTGGTCCCCCACCTCTTATCCAACCCATCGTCATATCCAGCCAAGGCTACAATCAAAATATTGGTCAAATCCATGCAGAGCTCTGCTCCGCCCACAACCCTCTGTGTCCTGGTCACTGATGCCCCCAATGACCTCTCCCTACCTCCCAGTCCCTTTCAACCTGGTTGCCCTGTTTCATGTTCTCCATCGCACTGACTGCTCTCTGCGGCCATCTGATGATATACCTGCTCATGTCTGCTTCCTTGTAGCGCAGTGGTTCTCAACCTTGGCTGCACGTTAGAATCGCCTGGGAATCTCTTTAAAATCCTGATGTCTGGGCCTCCTCCTGTGGAAATTCTGTTTCTTTGTTATGGGGCGGGGCCACAACATTAGTAACAAAGAAACAGAATTTCCGGAGGAGGAGGCCCGGACATCAGGATTTTAAAAAGATTCCCAGGTGATTCTAATGTGCAGCCGAGGTTGAGAACCACTGTTGTAGCGGATGGGAAACATCATGGGGATAGCAGACGTCTGTTCTGGTTCCCGCTGGATCCCCAGTGCCTGGAGTCTCCTGGGATTGGTTAACAGTGCATGTTCAACGTTGAATAAATGAAAAGGGGTGACTCATGGAATAGAGACATGGCTGCAGGCTCCCCGCTTCCCTACAACCTCCTCGTCCTTCCCCGCAATGGGTGGGAAGTTCTCAAAAAAAAAAAGAAAAGAATATGAGCAGAGGGTGACTTCAAAGGCATTGACTGTAGCCACCTATGCCAAGTCTGGTTTACGAGGCAGGACCAGCCCTACTATAGCCAGTTGGGCTCAGTGGATAGAGCATCTGCCTGTGGACTGAAGGGTCCCGGGTTCGATTCCCATCAAGGGCACATGCCCGGGTTGTGGGTTCGATCCTGGGCAGGGGGCATACAGGAGGAAGGGGGCATAACAGGAGGCGGCCGATCAGTGATTCTCTCTCATCACTGGTGTTTCTACCTCTCTCTCCCTTTCCCTTCCTCTCTGAGATCAATACAAATATATTAAAAAAGAAAAAAAAGAGGCAGGACCAGGGGCCTGCCCCAGCTGAGCAGGGCCTTTGCTGAGCCCATGAAGTCAGGATTCCCCGTGCCCTGCACCGTGTGAGCAGGATGGGGAGGGAGGCGGCCCCAGCTTCACCTACCTGTGACGAGCAGCGAGGATGCCTGTGTAATTAGTACAACCGCTGGCCTACAATTAGTACGGAAGCCTGTCCTCTGATTTAGTCAACAAAGCAGTCCCAGCAGAACCTCAACGTAGAAACAATTTGTCAGCAGTTAGATTCATCGAGTGGCAGTGCCGGGAGAGTCACTGAGAGTTATAAAGCTGCATCCACTTAAAACCTCTTCTATAATTCTGCCTTCTCCCTGGCCCGGTCCCCAGTCAATCCAAATGTGTTTATTTATGATGTCTATGCTTTCTACTTCCCAAAAGGATTTGATGTGGCTTCCATTAGAGGCGCATGGCAAATAGGACGGACTTAAAGAGAGAAGAGACCAAGGATGGGAGGCTTCCCCTGCGAGGCCAGAGGGGCCGGGGAGGACTGGGATGCGGGACTCTCTGGCTTCGGGGCTGAGGGAGGCCAGGCAGTGGGGTGGTCATGGAGAGCGGGAGGTGCAGACCTTTGGGATCTACGAATGGGGAATTTCTAATCCCCCTCTGGTCATCCTGTGTGTGTGTTGGGGGAAGGGGGGGTGTGGGGGTGCACCTTGCAAAGCCCCTGGAGGCGAAGGGCAGGAATGGATAACAGTCACCTCTTTCTCTTCTATCGGCCAATCATATCGCATGGGGGTTGGGGGACGGAAATATACTCTGCCGTTTGGGAAAGGCCTCCAAAGTCATATGAGAAGGGCATGGGTACAAGAAGGGTGAAGGATTAGGGCCAATAGTGTAATCAATTGATTCCATTGATCATTGCCATTATAGATAGCAATAATAGAGGCCTGGTGCGTGACATTCATGCACTGGGGGAGGGTGGGGCTCCCTCAGCCCGGCCTGCACCCTTTAGCAGTCCGGGAGCCCTCAGGGGATGTCCGACTGCTGTCAATCGGACATCCTTAGCGCAGCCATGGAGGTGGGTCGCTGCGCTCGCCAGCCATCAGCCCAGCTTGTGGCTGAGTAGTGTTCCCCCTGTGGGAGCACACTGACCACCAGGGGGCAGCTCCTGCATTGAGTGTCTGCCCCCTGGTGATCAGTGTGCATCATAGCAACTGGT
>NW_005357525.1:333112-343849 GCF_000412655.1 Myotis brandtii
TATATATGCCAGTATTTAAATATATTTTTGTTGATTTCAGAGAGAAAGGGAGAGGGAGAGAGAGATAGAAACATCAATAATGAGAGAATCATTGATTGGCTTCCTCTTGCACACCCCTTACTGGGGATCAGGCCCGCAACCCGGGCATGTGCCCTGACCAGGAATTGAACTGTGACCACCTGGTTCATAGGTCAATGTTCCACCACTGAGCCACGCCAGCCGGGCTCCAGTTTCTATTTAAATATAGAATTTGAACCCAAGTCTTCCGGCATGGGGCTGGAGAACCCCCACCTTGCACAGGGTTCCAGGGGTTCTGATGCAGCAGGCCTGGCTTAGGGGTTCCTCCTCTAGTCTCACAATCATGAGGAGGGAGCACCTGGGTCCCTGATGAGACGGTCAGGTTCCTGGGCGACTTCCCTGGAGAGTTCAGGAAGGTTCTGGAACCTGAATTGTAATACATGCTCCACAGGTACATTCTAGTGACCGGGGAAGTAGGGAGACACTCCTCTGAAGGCAACATACATTATTTTATAAGCTATGAAGACTGAGGCCCAGAACCAGGAAGTGGCCTGAGAAAGGTCACCCCAAAAAAAGGTTCTAACTGGGGCTAGAGTTCAGGTGACCTAGCTGCTTCCTGGCCACATGTCGTTCCCAATGCACCGAAATGACCAGACGCTCCTACAACTTAACCACATCACCACAGAGGCCTGGTGGGATTCCAGTGCCCTGGGAAAAGGCGAGCCAACCCTGGTTAAAACAGCCCTCGAGGGACTGTCCCTTTCGAACAGTGACTCCCAGCAATGAAGGTTTACCATGGGATTGCAGACAGACACCCTCTTGTGACACCTTCCGAGTGACGGACTCGGACATGTGCTGCCCAGCCCTCCCTCTGGAGAGGACTTGCTGCCCAACAGTGGGCAGTGAGGCCCACGGGAGCCCCCAGCTGTCAGCTCCGTCAGGGTCGGCCTGAGCCGCAGAGCCACCTGGCCCAAGGTCATGCCCTTCCCGGGGCAGTGGGCAACTGAGTGAGGCGGAGGGTCAAGGTCTGATGCCCACTGAGGGGCATTTCTCGCTCCAGAGCTCCCTTCCCGGTGGGCGTGTCTTTGTCAGGCCGTTCCACAGTTTCACCTCTTCCTCTGCCCAGCCTGTGTCCTCCCATGACCTTCACAGATGCTGATTCTTACAAAAACCGTCTTGCACCCCAAACTCGGTCTCAGCATCTCCTTTAGGAGAACCCAACCTCAATGGGGTCAAAGACAATGGTGGTTGAGTAGGAGGGGAGGACTTCGGTCATGGAGATTCCCGTTGCTGAGGGGCCCGCCGCGGGGACACGGAAGGGTGTATCCCATAAAAGGCATGCTTTTAAGGAAGGCTTGGCCGACAGACGTGCCGGAGACACCTAAACATTTAAATCACCTTTCCCTATTGATTAAGGTAAATACTTTACTGATGGTGTTAATCAATAGCCCTATAAATCCTGCATGTGTGATGGTTTTACTGTGCATTTAATGTTTCTGTCTTTAATTGAGTTACATCCCTCTCAGCCCAAAATGATGGACTGAAAGTTAGAAATCATCTTGGCTCTGACAAAAAGGGGGAGTGTTTTTCCCCCCTTTTGTTTAATTTGAAGAGCCCACCGAACCCCTGAACATAAGTCAGCCAGCCTGGCTTGGTCACCAGGGGTTGGTCTCATCTCCTTACCTCTCTGGGTCTCAGTGTTTGATCCGGAGCTGCGCTGCCCATGGAACGTCACAGCTGGGAAAGTCAAGACGCTGGAAGGGAGTCGTATTATTAATGCCTCAAAGTATGGGTCTGGATGAAAACCTACCAGAATCGTCCGTGGTGTCCCCAGGGAGTGGCCACAGTGGCCCCCAAGCCTCATTCCTCCCTCGGCCCTCTCTCTGCACCGCCACTAGCTGATTGATTTGCCCGTGGAGTTGGCTGAGTGTAAATATCCACCTGTCAGTCAATCACTCCATTACGTTAAGTGCCCGGAGCGGGCCGGGATGCTGATTTACACCCTCCCCGGAAGGCCTGGGCCCGCTGGCAGCTGTGCCGTGTGCATGGGAGGCAGAGTGGGGCACAGCAGGTTGCATCACTGGGGCTACACTCCAGACCCTCAGAGACATGACCTTGTCCCCAGAGAGAGGTCGAGATGATCGATGGGATGCATTGTCACATCCCCTTTCCGGCCCCAGCGATGCCGAGGGGCTGGCCTTCAGCAAACCTCGGAATCTAAAGGAACGACTTCCTTCTTACGGAGAAGGATGAGCCACAAGGGCGCCCAACTGGGGACCACACCCCCCTCCTAATGTCTGGAGATGTTTTTGTCAGGACCAGAGGGGTGCTCCTGGCATGTGTTAGGCAAAAGAGGTCAGGGATGCTGCTAACATTCTAAGTTGCACCGGACAGGCTCCCATACAGAGAATGATCCAGCCCAAAATGTCCACAGTGCCGCTGTCGAGACCCCCACACCTCTAGGGAAGACAGCGTGACACCTTCCTGGGCAGCAGGCAGCAGGAGGACATGTCCACAGGCCTGGGGTGATTTGTTGCAAGACCGCTCTGGGAATGGCAGGCGATCACGGGGAATGGGGGGCATGGTAGTGCAAGTAGGACCTGGAGCCGCTGGTCAGCATTTCCCAGAGCTGGTGGAGTCTTCTGCAATCGTCACTTTGCAGAGGGAGGTTCTGAGGCTCGGAGTGGGGCCTCACTTGGCTTGGTGGTAGATCGATCACTGCAGGGCTCTTGTAACATGGCGATGGGATATGATTTCAGGTGGTTAACTGGTAGTGGGCCTCCAGAGCGCTTGTGCCTGCTGAGCATCTGTGCCTAGCAGGGAAGCGTGCTGGGATTGATTTGTGATGTCTGCCGCAGGCACAGGAAGGGAGGAGTGGTAGCACTTGGGCAACATAGTTACCTTCCTTGCACTTTGCCAGTTTTCTTATCCTGAACTAGGGGCCCTGTGCACGAAATTCGTGCACTGGTAGAGTTCCTAGTGGTTGCCGGCTGCTGGCTGGGTACTCCCTCCCTTCCCCCGGCCGGCCCCACCCACTGGTCGAACTCCCAGATGACCTCCTGGTCGAGGGGACAATTTGCATACTACACTTTTATTATATAGGATTATCACAGTTCAGGACACACACATTTAAGGACATTTAAAAACATTTAGAATATTGTTAAGCTAAACAAAAAGATATGCTTTTAATATCCTCTTTGCCTAACCCTGCATTTTTCTGACTTTTTAGTAATACATGTCCATTATAAAAAAATAACAACAAATAAAGCGGAAAAAAAAATTCCCTATATTCTAGAGATAGCCATAATGGACATTCTGATCATTTTCTTTAGACTTTTATTTCATACCCTATATATATTCTTCGCCTAAATTTTCCTGAAATCAAATTCATGTTGGTTCACTGCTATTTTATTTTTAATTCTAAAATATGTGTGTTATCCATGCTATTAAACATATTTGTAAGCATTGTTAGTTCAGTTCTATAATGATATACCACACTATGGCTGTGTTAACATTTACTTAATAAATATTCTTTAGGTAGACACATGGGTTTTTCCCCCCAAGTATTTTTGTTGTTGTTGTTACATAATAAACAACTTATAAATAATTTTTTGCACATGAATGATTATTTTCCTAGAATTAAGCTTTATAATGGAGTAATGACTGGCTCAAAGGTAATGAGAAGTATTAAGATCCTTGATATTTACTAGATTTCTTTCAGAAAAGTAACTTTGGATTATATTTCTATAAGGAAGAAACATAAAGGTCAGTGTCTGAAAATTCATCAAAAATGGCAATCCTTAAAAATTTTGTTTTTTTAGCAAAAGAATAGTACCTTGCTTTGAAATTTTCATTTATTAGTGAGTGTGAACTTTTCCAAATGATTGCAATTATTTATTTTTCTTGTGCAAATGGTCTGTTCATGTCCTTTATCCATTTTTATTTTTTTATTATTGAATTTATTGGAGTGACATCCTATATCAGTGATGGCGAACCTTTTGAGCTCGGCGTGTCAGCGTTTTGAAAAACCCTAACTTAACTCTGGTGCCGTGTCACATATAGAAATTTTTTGATATTTGCAACCATAGTAAAACGAAGATTTATATCTTTGATATTTATTTTATATATTTAAATGCCATTTAACAAAGAAAAATCAACCAAAAATATGAGTTCGTGTGTCACCTCTGACACGCGTGTCATAGGTTCACCATCACTGTCCTATATAATAAAACGCTAATATGCAAATTGTCCACTTGGGAGTTCAACGGACTAGGAGTTCGACCGCTTGCTATGACATGCGCTGACTACCAGGGTGTGGCATGAAATGAAGGAAGGCCCCAGCTGACAGCCAGCAGCTGGCAGCCAGCAGCCAGCAGCTGAGGGAAGGAAAGCCCTGATTGTCCCTGATCACTGGCCAGGCCTAGGGACCCTACCTGTACACGAATTTCGTGCACCGGGCCTCTAGTTGGTTAATAAAATTATATAGGTTTCAGGGGTACAATTTATAATGCCTCATTTGTATATTGTTATTGTGTGTTCACAACCCCATCCTTTATTCATTTTGGGGGGAATTTTTTCTGTTTTTCTTTTGTATAAAATAAACTCTAGATTTTGGTAGCCTTTATTAAGACTAGTATATTAGTTACAAATATTTCCCCTAGTGCAGTGGTCGGCAAACTGCGGCTCGGCTAATTGCGGCTCGCGAGCCACATGCGGCTCTTTGGCCCCTTGAGTGTGGCTCTTCCACAAAATACCAACTTCTGCACATGGGCCACGAAGTTTCAATCGCACTGTACGTGCGCACCCGCATGTGGTATTTTGTGGTATTTTGTATATTTATATATGATTAAAGATATCGATATAGTTAAACATCTCTAGTTTCTTCCACCATTTAAAAGAGTTTTTATATTTTGTAGATTTACCGTCTGAAGTTTATTTATGGGACAAGGTAAGAAATTAAATTTTTTACCTCAAATATTTAACCAGGGTTCCCAGTGGTTTTGCTTACCTAATCCTGCTTTCTCACTGACATGAGGCCATCACATATGGTATTCTTTTCCTTAATAAAGTTTGTTTGTGGGTTAGCTGCCCATTTGCTTTTTTATGCAAGTGTCTACAGTCGTTTTTAATGCTCCTCACCAACATTTCTGGCTTGCTGGCTTCCAGGAGTGTGGTTAGATTTGCACTATCTGGCAACCATGCTCCTTATGGAGTCATTTGACTAGCTCTGGCCAATGAAATATGAGCAGATGTGGGATGGGTCTTTTCTGGGCTGGAACCTTTAGTTGTTAGGGGTAGACCTTCCAGAACTCTGTTCTTCTCCACCACCAATCCCATCAGCTGGAGTATGAAGAAGTAGAGTAGAGCCCCCCCCAATCAACATCTGATGGGCATGCATCAGAAACACGAATGCAGCTTTGTTTCTAAGACACTCATACTGTTGAGTTGTTTGTTACTGCAGCAGAATCTAGTGTGTACTGACTGAGACATAGGCTACTGTTTGAATTATTGTTTCTATAATGCATTTTAACACATGGTCAAGTAAACTAGTCCTTGTTACCCTTTTTTCCCCCACACTGAATACGTTCTGAATAATTTTTACCTACCTGTTCCTTCAGAAAACCTTTGATTCATTGCATCAAATGTTACCTCTCCTTGTATTCCCAGGTGAATTTCAGTAGGATTTGGTTTGGATTGTATGAAACATTATTAAATTTAAAAATATTTGACATCCATTTAATATTTCATATTCCCATCCAGAAACATGACGTCTTATTATTTTTTTATACCTCCATATAAATTTTTATGGACCTCCGTATAAATATTTTTATATAGAGTTCTGTATGTTTATTATAAACATTATTCTTAAACATTTTATGTATATGATAGTTTTAAGTCTGGGGTCATTGCATTAATACTATTTTGAACTCGTTTTTTTGCTGATATTCAAGAAAGCTTTTTATTTTGTACTTTTTGTTATGAATTCAGCTGCCTTGCTGGATTTTTAATTGGTTCTAATAATTTTCAGTTCATTTTAGATTATTTTTCAAAATGTTTATTTTTTTCCGAATTTAAATTGTTCATTCTAATTTAAACAACTCATTTTTTGTTATGCCAAACAGAAATAACATTGTGACTAAATTAAGTAAGACAAAGTACTTTTGAAATTATTAATTTGGAACTGTAATGTATACACCACTACATGCTCTCTAAAGGCATATATTGCATTTTTTTTTTAACTCTTTGTGGAGAATAGTATAATGAACTCACATACCCCCATGGATTTATTGCGGTAAAATCTCCTTTAAATAGATATTGCTAAATTAAACCTATTGTTTAGCCCATACCTGAGATAACTTATACTTGGAATCAAGTTTAGTTGTTATAGTTTAACATACTGCTGTTTTCAGTTTGTCATATATTTTTTAATTTAGGAAATATTTGTGTCTATATTTACAAGTGTGATTGGTCTATGGATTTCTATGTGATCTTTGTCATATTTTGCTATGCTATAAAATGAAATGAGGCTCTCTAGCTTTTTCCAGCTCTGGACGCACTTTTAGTGTGGAACTAATTTGACCCCTGGAGTGTGAAAGTATTTGTTCATAAGACAGTCTGGCCCTTGAAATTTTTTCTTTTTTTATTGAGGCATAATTGACGTGCAACATTATATTAGTTTCGGGTATACAATATAGTGATCAGCATTTGTGGACATTACAAAATGATCCCTGAAGATTTTTTTCCAAAGGTAATTGTTTGAGAGTAGTGAAATGTCTTAAATCAATTTTGACCAATGATATTTTCTTAGAAACTGTCCATTTTTTGAGATTTTTTAAGGAAAACTTACTTCATATTTCAATTTATATAATATAGCAGTGAAATTTTAACTTGATTCCAAAGATAAATGTCTTAATTTTAGAACATTTGGAAAGCATCAAAAAGTAAATTTGAAAAATAAAAATCACATGTATTTCAAGTTCCTTTCAACATTTCAGTCTATAAACTTTATATCTATTTGTCTAGCTAGCTCCCTATTTTGCTTAATAAAACATAAAAGACATTGTATGTCATTAGTTTTCAAAAATGTAATTTTAAAGTAATATACTATGCTGTAGCTATGCCATAACTCATTTACCCATTTTCCTATCATTAGACACTTAAGTTACTTCTGTTTTTTTCTTATGAATAATGCTGAGATACATAGCTTTTACAATATACATATGTATACATATGTAATTATTTCCTCGGCATATATTTTTATAAATAGAATTGGTAAGTCAAAGGTCATAAATATTTTAAAGCTTTTTGGCCCTTATTTCCAAGCCTGCTTGCCTATACCTATACCAACTCTGGCTATATTATCTTTCAAATATCTGTCTTGTGGTTTTATTATTTTCATTATTATTCAAATTAAACAGTTTTTCAAATATGTATTGGGCATTTATAATTTTTATTCTCTGAGTTGCTTATTTGTGTTCTTTTTCTATTTTCTATTGGGCGTTCATATTATTCTTATCAATTTAGATTATTTGCCATATATATATATATACATATATATATATTTATCAAAAATATAAAATATTTTTTCTACCTTGTCATATGTTTTTAATTTTTAATTTCTGGGAATACAGCAACTTTTCTTGTTTATATAGTCTCTTAATTTTTTGCCTTTATGCTTTCCTTCCTGACTTTTATACTTAGAAAGGACTTCATTATTTCATTTTTAAAAGCTTTTATCTCTTGTTACATTCCCTTTCTCGTTTCTAGTTTTATTTGGGTTTATTCTTGCTTTCCCTTGTGTGGTTAAATTGGCCAGAGTGAAGTCTGTTTTCTCATAGCTTTAATGAGTCCTCTCCTACGCGTATACTGGGCTTCTCCTTCTTAAATCAATCATTTTGTCCTCTTTTATCTATTTCATCTTCATCCAGCTTTCCTTAGATTTACTTTGCTGTTCATCTGCTAAGCTCTTGAAGCAAAGATCTAATTCATTTATTTTTATTCTTCCTTGTTTAACAATAAACCAATTTATTGCTTTGCATTTCTTTTCTCTAAGTGTAGCTTTGGCCGCAACCCAGAAACATGGACAAAGCATTGTTTTGTTCTGCTTTTATTATTTTCTAAATAGTTCTGTAACTGAAGTTTTTATTTCCCTTTTGACTCAATAACTATTTATGGGAATTTTTAAACTTATTTATTTATTATCTGAGTTTCTAGTATTTTCTTTGTGGTCATTAGACATATTTCCATGTATTTTAGTTCTACCAGGGCGTTGGGCCCGTAAACTTTCCTTTTTCATTGAGATTTGCTTGACAGTGCAGTATGTGGAGAGCTTTGGAAAACGTTGGACTAACACTTGAAAAAAGTATTTATAGGGAACAAAGTTGGGGGTACTATATATCTTTAGTCTTATGAATTCTGCTCTTCAGGGTTTCTCAGTGTACCTGGTGTATTAGAGATAGCTGAAGTTTGTTAACCCTTTCATAATCTTGCCTCTGTAAATTCCTCCTAACCTTGAAACATTTTGAAGGTTCTTACAGGTCTCTGATCTCTTCACTGGAGATTTTATTTATATTGTCATAAAATGACACTCTTTTTTTAAAAAAAAATTAAAGATTTGAATTATCATTTGCTTTCTTTCTTTCTTTCTTGTATGAGATTGTCTTGTTTTTCATTATAA
This sequence comes from Myotis brandtii, assembly GCF_000412655.1. Taxonomy (NCBI): domain Eukaryota; kingdom Metazoa; phylum Chordata; class Mammalia; order Chiroptera; family Vespertilionidae; genus Myotis; species Myotis brandtii. Next base: position 341,808 of record NW_005357525.1, read on the forward strand.
TGCATTTTTAAATCCCCTGTCTCATTTTCATGGGTGTAGGATGCAGTCACATGTGACTGTGACTTCCATCTGGGAGCCTTTTCCTAGGGTGTGAAGGCATTTACAGATTCTGGGGGCCTTGGTTAGCTATGGCTGGGCCGGGGCCCACCTGCAGCCCAGGCTGTGCATTCAGAGGACTGACTCTCCAGGAAAGAGAGTCACTGGGGACAACTACCTACAGGCAAAGCTGTAGAGGTTGGGGCGGGGATGTGGTTTGATTTAGGGCACCTCAGGGACCTGGGTGATGGTGTGTAGCCATCGGTCCTAGGGGAGGTAGCAGGACCATCAGCTGCACCCGGTGGCTACCTGCTGGGAGCATTGACGCCCTGGGGATGTCATGCTGCAGCTGGTTGAACTTGGTAATCACCCCACCAGGGACTCCCTCAGAGGGTCCAGGAAACACTTGGCCATTGGAAGGGTGTCCTGGAACCTAGAACCCTGCGTGCGGAGACAGAAGCAAGCGCAGCACCCTAGATCCAGCCCCCTCTTCTCACCCTCAGGGGTTGGTGTTGCCTGGGGAGATGTGAATTTACTCTCAGAACTGGCCTGCATGTTATCTCTTTTCTTTCCTTTTGTATTTTTCCATGTTAAACGATGTTCATTGATCTTCTGCTATAAGCGCCACACATTTTTTTTTTCTTCCTGTTTTTACCTCCTATGATTTGGAAAGTTTGCTTTTTTTTCTTTTCAAAAAAATAGTTTTACTATGAAATTCTCAAGGAAGAGCTCTAGCGTGAGTTTGAACCATAGGCTGTCCAGGGGTTCACACACGTCTGGCGAGCTCCGGGGAGGCAGCTGCCAAGAGTCTATTTTTGTAAGGGTCTGAGGCATTTCCTGGGAAAGAAAAAATGTATTTTATCTGTATTTATCTTCTCTGCATCATTTTCATCCATGGTTTTCCCCTCAGGGAAGAGAGAATCTCAGATAATGAGCTGTCACAGATTAGAGGTGGGGTCCCCATGTTTCGACCCATCTTCCACTGAGAACTGGGGTTCTACGTTCTCTCTGCTGGAGCCTGGGTGGGCTCTGTGACTGCTTGACCAGTAGGATACGGTGGGAGAGTCCCTGTGCTGGTTTCTGAGCCCAGGCATCTTCCACTTACAGTGTCTTGGAACACTTGCTCTTGGCACCCTAAGCTGCCAGGGAAGAAGTATGACTTCTCTACTCCATGTGAAGTAACCCTGAACTACATGGAGCGTGGAAGGAACCCAAGTGAGCCCATCCTTCAGCCATGTCACCAAGGCACCAGTATGGGAGTGAACAGGACAATGTGGAAGTGGATCCTCCAGCCCCATCCCCCCACCCCTGCCACAGCCGACACCATGTGACTCAGAGATGAACCATCCGGCTGAGCCCTTCCTGAATTCTTTCCCCTGAGAAAGATAAGATGATTTTCAAAGGCACGTAGTTTGGGGCCAGTTTTCACACAGCAATCGATAAAGGTCACTCAGCTTTGGATCTTGGGGCAGGCTCATGATGTTGAGTGATTATAACCATTCTTTTCTCTTCGAGCCCAGCCCTGCAGGGGCTTCTGTTGAAGTTCCGCGGAAAGCAATAAAACCCAGAGAACTCAGTTTTTATTAAAAACTCAAAAGCAACACTGTACTAAGAAACCCACTCGCAAACTATAGCAAAAAAAAAATAGAGAAGTAATTTTCCTCACCTTTCCTTGTATTTTTCATCTTCCTTACATCATTTTCATTGATTTTTCCCCCCTTTCTTTCACATTCTGGAGAATTTCTCTATCTCGCCCTCCATTCCATGAGTTGATACCTGCAATAACAATTTTGCTCTTTTTTTTTTTTTTTTGCATGAAATCTGAATTTCAGTTCTTTCTTCAAACATCAATAAATCTTTACTGGAGGGGAAGGTTCTAGATCCGTGGTTCTCAACCTTCCTAATGCCGCGACCCTTTAATACAGTTCCTCATGTTGTGGTGACCCCCAACCATAAAATTATTTTCGTTGCTACTTCATCACTGTGATTTTGCTACTGTTATGAAT
>NW_005357525.1:343998-351925 GCF_000412655.1 Myotis brandtii
AAGGGGTCGCGACCCACAGGTTGAGAACCGCTGTTCTTGTGGCTCTTGTGACATCTTTCTGCTCACCCTCCCAAGCACATTACATGCCGTCACTTCCTGCTTGTGTTGCTCCCTCAGCCTGCAAAGCCTTCCTCTCTCTGGCCCATCACACAGTACAGCCGGCAAAGCCCTGCTGATCTTTCAAGGCCACTTCAGTGTCATTGTCTCCCCTCTTTCCACGTTGCTCCTGTGTTCTCATCCCTGCTCTGGGCTCCCACAGCCCTTGCACAGGATTTATTACGTTGTTTATTTTAGCTTTTAGTTGCCGTCCGGCTCTCTGAAAGATGGCAAGTTCCTCCAAGACAAAGGGTTGTCCTTATCCACTCCTGTGTCCCCACCTGTGACGAGGCACCGGCCTGGTGCAGGGCCTGACAGAGTCACAGGTCACAGGAATGTTTGTAGAAGGGGGTGGTGTTGCTCTGGTTGGGTCTTGTACGTGACCCAACAGCTGACGATCAGGAGCACATTGCAGGCCAAAGGACCGCAAATGCCATCAGGTCAGGCTGCGGTGTCCCGGTGGGTTGTCTGCCTATGCGAGGGGTGGTGCTGGCCCACTCATGCAATGAAGGCGCTACCCCTCCCTTTGAACAACTCCTTCTGTGTAGCAGGGTCAGGGGTGAGTCTAAGGGAATGACAAGACCTTCAGTACTGCATTCCAGATTTCCCACAGGCTAAGAACACACCACTCTCTGGTTGTCTGCCTCTGGTCATGTTCATTGATTCACCGCGCTGTTTCCCGGTCTCCTCATCTGTAACATGGCGGTCATAGTAGAGTTGTTGAGTTGCTGTGGGGAGTAAATGAGTTAGTACCTGTGAAACACTAAGTACAGGGCCGGCTCCCCGTAAACACTATACAGAGAATGCGATGATTGTTATCCTCATTAAATGAAGATGGATTGATGTTATCTGCCTGCGTTAAGGCTTCTGAGGGCTAGTCAGGGCCCAGCTGGAGAAAACATATGCTGTCCAGTGTGCAAGAAGAAGTGGTGACTCAGACGTCAAGTATTCGCTGGCCTGGCTACAGGCACGGGACGCTGAGGCGTTTTTAGTTTAGCGGGACACTGTGGGAATCTGGTGTAGATCCGGCAGCTTCCAGGCAATTTCCGGAGTTCGGTTCCAAGCAGAGGCCAAAAGGGGTTTGGAATCCCTTTGAAAGGATTGAGCAGCCCTGCACAAGCACACGGCACACACATCACGCACGTGTGCCCCCCCACAACAGGGCGAGGACCGCACCGCCAACGTGCGGCCCATGCCAACCACCCTCCCTCTGCCCTTCGCCAACCCTCTGGGCGGGGAAGGCGAGGGTTAAGTGTCTGGAGAGGCTCCTGGGCCCATTTTGCATATGAGCATTTCCATGTTAATAGGACATTTAAGGGGAAATGCTCTCTGTCGATTGATTGTATAAATATTTTATCTGGAGTCAGCGAGGAGGGCCTGTGGAAGGCTTTCCCTGAGAGCAGCCTGAAGGATGAAACCAGGGCGTTATCGGGGAAGAAATAAGACACAACGGGGAGTTAAGAGCACTTGATCCGAGGTGTGAAAAATGGTCCCCTGGCCTCCTTGCGGCCTGGAGCCGGGGCCGATGAGATCCATAATGGAATGAGTAAGTTTGGGCCGCATACATTTGTCTCCCTTCCCCAGGAACCCTGGCCGCCGCCGCCCGGCTAGATTAATGGCAGGAGCCTCGCACATAATGAAGTGCGCTACCCTGGCACCCACTCATGAATTTATTATGGTGTCCGCCATCGGGCTGGATGGCGGAGACATCTTTATAAATCCTGCATTTAGCACCACCGAGATGAGCGCTTCACTCCTAATGGCGAGCCTGATTTATCACCGGGGGCGCTGCTCCTCAGCCGGGCCCCTCCCCGGCACTTCTCGAAGGAAATACAGGTCACCCCGCTGATGGAAATGAAATGTGAAGGTAATTAGAGGATGCCAAATGGAGATGGGGAAAGGGGGCACGGTGGACATTTTAAATATGTTGGTCATCTTTTTCCTCGGAGCAATTATAGCAGGCTGATTTATTCTTATAGTTTATAATCACTTAACTACCTGTGGCGGGGGACTCTTTTCTTTAACCTCCAGCTTTGGAACCCGAGACAGGCTTTTGATTTCTCTTTCTTAGGCGGGTGGAACGGGGGATTCGTTTTTGAGCTCCTCAGCCTCCGCGTTCCTTTGCAGCTTCATAGCCAGAGCAGCCGGCTGCTGGGAGAGTCCAGGTCAGGCCCTTTTTTTGGGGACCCTGGTTGCGTGGAGCCCTCAGTGGGTTTTGGGACCCATCTCCAGGTGAGATGTGAAAAATACTGACTTTTCTCGGAAGGTCACAGGGTTCTGGCCCACGACAGGTGGAAGGACAGGAAGACCAATGAGTGTGGGGAGGAATGGTCAGGGACTGAAATCCTGGCTCCTCCTCTTCCTAGCTAGCCTATCAGATGTCTTACTTCTCTTCCCTAAGCCTCAGTTTCTCCATCCATTACATGGGTATGATAATAGGATCTCTCTTAGGCCTTTTGCCAGCAGCCTAGGGCAGTGGTCGGCAAACTCATTAGTCAACAGAGCCAAATATCAACAGTACAACGATTGAAATTTCTTTTGAGAGCCAAATTTTTTAAACTTAAACTATATAGGTAGGTACATTGTTATTAACTTAATTAGGGTACTCCTAAGGCTTAGGAAGAGCCACACTAAGGGGGCCAAAGAGCCGCATGTGGCTCACGAGCCGCGGTTTGCCGACCACTGGTCTAGTCTGTAAACTGTAAATCAGATATTACTACAAGGGCAAAGAAGATGTGAAGAGTCATGGTTTTCTACAGAGAAGAGATTCCTCTCCCCTTGACCACCCTAATTTTGAAGTTACTTTTTAATCTTAGAATAATTGGATAATGTTAGAATAATTGGAAATGTTGATGAAAGTTGAAGTGATGACCATGAATCCCCATTCATTAATGTTTGTGAGTCCTCATCTATTAATGAAGGTAGTTTATTTTTATCTACATGTGGTTTGAGCATGCCTGGTAGAGAGAGAAACTGTAACAATGGAGAGACAGACTAGATGAAGAGGAGAGGTGTTGGTAAAGTTAGTAAAATCTGGTTTTTGAAAAATAAACCACACTTGTTTGTTCATAAAATGCCTGCCCTTGATTCAAAAATAAATTTTGGAGTTACTCTGAGCAGGAAAGTAGACAGGTGCACTTTCTACATAAAAGCCTGTTCTCCCCACCCGCCCCCATTCCTTATCAATGTGAAAACAATGTGGTTAAACCTTTTATTTTCTGATTCCTAAAACCACAAGAACCAAGAGCATGAGAAATGAGAATGAATTCAATAGAAATTGACTAATTATTTTTATTATGCTAATATCTCTTTATTTTAAGAGTATGGAGGAAGCACTGCTATAAATTTATGTTAGTATAAAAAGTAATTTAAATTTTTTTTGTTCCATGTAAACAGAAAGTACTGGATTCCTATTGACCAGTCAGTTTAGTTATTCAGAATGATTTTTTCCAAACCATAAGCCAATGATGGTGATCTTTTAATTAATTTAGAATTTTTAAAAGCCTCATACCTCACACCATATACTTTATATTAGCTTATATATCAAGCACCATGTATCACAACAGTCATTCCATATAAAAGATCTTTTTACAGATGGTAGAGTGGGAGAATTCCCTATAAGTTTTAACCTTTCTTTTAAAAAAGCCTTAAACATGGATGGGCTTTGGGGGGAGTTTTGTGAGGGTTCTAACTTATCGTAAGTTGTCAGCAAATGTTTTTAAAAGATTTGTTATTGTGTCACATAAATAATAATTTCAAGCTAATTAAAAAGCCTAAGCATAGCCTGGCTGCTGTGGTCAGCAGTTGAGCATGGACCCAGGAACCAAGAGGTTGCTGGTTCGATTCCTGGTCAGAGCACCTGCCCAGGTTGCTGGCTTGATCTCCAGTGGGGGCTGTGCAGAAGGCAGCCCATACGTTGTGGTAAGTGATATGCAACAATCCAACATGAACACCAAGTTAAAATGCACCGTTTGCTTTTGAAAAGCCAGTCACAGAGTAACGTGGTGTTTTTTGGAGGGATTCCCTTCCCATTTGAAATTAGAAATGATGATGGTTAATGACAGGGATTATTTTAGTCTCACACCCAGTTTTGACTTGAACATTCTTGAGTATCAAGAATATCCAAATTCCCACAGGTTAGTCACCAGTAGCTCACTTTGCAAATTCTGGGTGCTCTCCAATTACTAGTATATAAAACGGGCAAGAGCAGCCTGACCTCAGTCAGGGTCTGCCCCAGAGTGGTTTCGCCCAGCGGTACGAGTTAACGATTTGGTGGTCCTGGGAATATTACATTTGGTATCCGACATCTTGAGACTGGTAAGGATTCCCAAAAGTTGCAGTTTTAAAAACAGCTACAACTATGCTTTAAAAAGAACTATCAGCGAAATGTTCAGGAAATCTCTGAAGGGTTTCTGTCACATCCAGGGCTCCAGAAGACACAGGCAAAATCCCAGAATTGGCAACTTACAAAGGACCTTCTGGCTGCATGCTTTTTATGGATCAGAGATGACCTTAGTCACAGTGTATTGTCCCTTCTTTCCCACCGCCTTAGAAGGTCATTAGGTTACAAGTATTTACACACATGCACCATGTGTGTATACTTACACATATGAGTATATGACTTTATATATGAATGTATATGTATAGATATATAGATATATCAGTATGTCTATTTCCATATAAATGACATTATATAGATATATGAGGCATTAGATATGTTTATATGTATACATGAAGCATGACATATGGACATATATAAGGTACTATAGATGTGTGTGTGTGTGTGTGTGTGTGTATATATGTAACAGTATTTATGTATGTGCATTTCTCCAAAGGGAGTCAACGTCTGAGTAGGGGGTGGAGCTAAGGGCACTGGTGGATGCAGCTAATGTGTGTGTATATATAGATTATTTGAGACTATATAGACCAGTGATGGTGAACCTTTTGAGCTCGGCGTGCCAGCATTTTGAAAAACCTTAACTTAACTCTGGTGCCGTGTCACATACAGAAATTTTTTGATATTTGCAACCATAGTAAAACAAAGACTTATATTTTTGATATTTATTTTATATATTTAAATGAAACTGCAAGATAATACACATACGTTGTGGTAAGTGATATGCAACAATCCAACATGAATACCAAGTTAAAATGCACCGTTTGCTTTTGAAAAGCCAGTCACGGAGTAACGTGGTGTTCTTTGGAGGGATTCCCTTCCCATTTGAAATTAGAGATGATGATGGTTAATGACAAGGCTTATTTTAGTCTCACACCCAGTTTTGACTTGAACATTCTTGAGTATCAAGAATATCCAAATTCCCACAGGTTAGTCACCAGTAGCTCACTTTGCAAATTCTGGGTGCTCTCCAATTACTAGTATATAAAACGGGCAAGAGCAGCCTGACCTCAGTCAGGGTCTGCCCCAGAGTGGTTTCGCCCAGCGGTACGAGTTAACGATTTGGTGGTCCTGGGAATATTACATTTGGTATCCGACATCTTGAGACTGGTAAGGATTCCCAAAAGTTGCAGTTTTAAAAACAGCTACAACTATGCTTTAAAAAGAACTATCAGCGAAATGTTCAGGAAATCTCTGAAGGGTTTCTGTCACATTGAGGGCTCCAGAAGACACAGGCAAAATCCCAGAATTGGCAACTTACAAAGGACCTTCTGGCTGCATGCTTTTTATGGATCAGAGATGACCTTAGTCACAGTGTACTACCCCTTCTTTCCCACCGCCTTAGAAGGTCATTAGGTTACAAGTATTTACACACATGTACGCATGTGTGCATACTTTCACATATGAGTATATGAATTTATATATGAATGTATATGTATAGATATATAGATATATCAGTATGTCTATTTCCATATAAATGACATTATATAGATATATGAGGCATTAGATATGTTTATATGTATACATGAAGCATGACATATGGACATATATAAGGTACTATAGATGTGTGTGTGTGTGTGTGTGTGTGTGAAAACAAGTGCAGGGCACCCCCGTCTGCTTCACAGTGTGACCTGACACTCGGTGATGGATGGCTTGCTTAAGCTATGCTCAGCCATCTCAGCCATTTGTTTTTATTTCCCCTGCATGATAACAATATTATGAAATCTGACACACAGAAACCAAAACAGAGGCAAGCCCACAGTTCCAGGTTCCATTGGGCACTAGGCTCAACTCTGATGGGAAAAGGAGAAGAAGAATAAGGGATGGAAAGCAGTTTCAGCAGCAAAGAACCCGTCATCTCTGATATCGATTTAGATAGAAAAAGAACAGAAACAATTCATGACCAAAAAGAAGCTGAAGTCTGCAAGGCTCAGGGGAGCCAAGTTTCCTAAGGGCAGAGAGAACCCCTTGGCTTGGCTCCCTAGGAAAGTGATGGTGAACCTTTTGAGCTCGGCGTGTCAGCATTTTGCAAAACCCTAACTTAACTCTGGTGCCGTGTCACATATAGAAATTTTTTGATATTTGCAACCATAGTAAAACAAAGACTTATATTTTTGATATTTATTTTATATATTTAAATGCCATTTAACAAAGAAAAATCAACCAAAAAAATGAGTTCGCGTGTCACCTCTGACACATGTGTCATAGGTTCGCCATCACTGATATAGACCATCATTTGAGGATTTAATAGTTATCATATTCAAGTTGAATTTTCACGCTCTGCTGAATTTTCGTTTCTTAGTCGGTGAAGGATACAATCCAAGGAGGCCAAAGAGGTCTGGCCTGTGTCTTGGCGGCCCTGGAGGTCATTGCCGTGGTGCAAACTGCTTGTGCAAACTCCAGCTGTGTCCATCTTTCCCGACCTCAGCACTAGTGACATTACCGGGTTGGATAGTGTTTGCTCTGAGGTTGTCCTGTGCATCATAGATGATGGAGCAGCATTTCTGCTGTCTCCCACCAGGCTCAGTAGCAACCCCCGCCCCGCCCACCGATCCTCTCCGAGTCCCGGTCACCAGAGGTGTCTCCTGAGGGCACACCAGCCGGGCAGAGACCTCTGCTCTAGGAAAGACCAAGCTCAGTACATAGCCGCTGTGCTGGAAATAACGATCGTTCTCTGAGTCTTCTGCCGCCTGGTGCTCAGGATTTAGGGGTAGTCTTCTCAAACTAACAAGAACAATTTTTTGTGAAATTATAAAATTTTCAAAATCCCAATTTTAGAAATGGGGAAACTGAGTCCCAGAGAGGGGAAGGAGCTTACACCGAGGATCAGGGACTAGGATTTGAACCTCCCCCTGATAAGCTCCCCATCTTCTCTGTCTCTCTTTTTCTTTCTCTCTCTCTCTCTGACACACACACACACCCCTCATGCTCACCCCCCGCCCCGGGAGTTTGCGTGGATTGGGGCTCACACAAATTCAAGGCAAGAAGGGAGGCCCTGTTCCATTGACTAATCAAATACACATAAAAGCTCTTTCTGAACTATAATTACGTTTGTTCGTTCCTTGGGTTGATTTATTTTTTATTTTAATTGTCAGCCCTGCTCCGCCATGATGCTAATAGAAATGTTATTGCAGCCACTATGCGCTAAAATGATGTCTAAAGATTATTAATGAGCGCAATAAGAAGGTGTCTTCATAATAAGTCAGCATTAACGGAGTAATTCATTTTACCTGATGTAATTGGATTGCAGCGTCTCAATGGCCTGGGACTTCCTCCTAATTGGGATTAGCGGCAGCTTCCTCCTTTTAGGAGCACATTTAACTCTTCCTCTTCTACTTTCCAGTTTTTTATGAACTAATTAAATGTGAACTGTCAGGCAGCTGGGAAAGGGAGCCAAGATCTGAGTAGATGCTGGGGGGAGGGTGGGGGGAGTGG
>NW_005357525.1:352018-353867 GCF_000412655.1 Myotis brandtii
GGGGGGAGAGGGCGGAGCTGAGATGCGGATGGCCTCGGGCTGAGAAACCCAGGCCTCCCCTCCTCCATGCTGTTGCACAGCCTGCAGTATCACCGTGGAGCTGTTTTGCATGGAGTAAAGGTTCCTTCTTCAATGCACCCCAAATTGGGGATTCCTGTTGGTGTTGAACTGGCGCCCATGACCATCGGTTGATCGGTTGACAATATAAAGTGTGGTGCATAGGAGCCTCAATATGTGTGGCCATTAGCATCCTGACCTCTGACCTTCTGCCACGCACACTGCCCCGGGCGGAAGGGCTGCAGTTACTCCCATTCCAGTGTGTCATATCTGTCCTTTACCGGAGGGGACACTGGTTCTCCTCCTCCCCCTCGGACAAAATGGTGTGGTGATTACAGGAGAGCATGTTTAATGGGGAAGCAGCATCTGAAAAATGTTGATTTAAAAAATCATCCCCATTAACTCAGCTAGCGTGGCTCAGTGGTTGAGCATCGACCTATGAACCGGGAGGTCAGGGTTCGATTCCCAGTCAGGGCACATGCCTGGGTTGTGGGCTCCATCCCCAGTGTGGGGTGTGCAGGAGGCAGCCGATGAATGGATTCTCTTTCATTGCTGATGTCTCCATCTCTCTCTCCCTCTCCCGTCCTCTCTGAAATCAATAAAAATATATTTAAAAAAATTCATTCCCATTATATATGAGTCTGCCAGGCACCAGGCTAGTCAAGGAACATGGTTTCTGCCTTCAGAGATAGGCCAGAGAGACCAAGTTCAAATCCTGGCTCTGACCTTGACTGCCTTCGTGTCCTGAGCCTATCGTTTTTCCTCTCTGAGTCTCAGCTGACTACTGGGATAATACCAGAAGCTACCGTGAGGGCTGGATAAGACAATATTAAACGCCTGGCAGGGAGATAAGATTCACACAGAAAAGATACTAACCAATCATCTAAACACGCTTAACAGTCTGAGGATAAACCTCATCACACAGATAAAGAGGCTGCTATAGTGCCTGCCGTGCACATAGTAGGCCCAGCTTCTAACATGCTCGGGGAGGTGCACACAAGACAGGATTAGGAAACACTGAACGGGTGCCAGCCACTTCCGTTATAGGGGAGGACATGGAACGGCCCAGTGTCAGGTCCAGGCCTGAAATTCCTGCCCGGGAACCGGGGGAGCTGGGCAGCCCCTCCCGGAGCACGGAGCACGGAGCACAGAGGCAGCCTGTCTATCTCGCGGCCTTGCGCTCAGGGAGGAAAACAGGAATTCGTGTTCGGGGCCATCACGATGCCAAGGAGGAGCCGCTGCCAGGCCAAACCCGGGTTCTGTCCAAAAGCCACTTGCAAGAGCAGCAGGGGAAATGTGGGGGTCACAGGCCAGGCCCCGTGAGGAGGGGGGCGTGGCCTCCCTCTGCTTGGCATTCCCTTGGGTGTCAATGAGTCTGGCTGTTGGCGGGTGGAGGAGCTTGGGCAGTGGGGTGTCTCCATCCCCAGGGTGTTTCTCTCTTAGGGGTCACGGCAGGAGTCAGCAAGGTCTGGGCCGGAAGCACAAATAGGAACGTTGTGACGACCCCCATCTGGAGCCCCCACGGCCCCCCCTTCCCGCCACAGCCCTGAAGCTGAGCCTCAGATGGTCCCGCTATTGATCCCCCCGCCCCTAATGAACTGTAACAACAACCCCATTACTCTCTGCGCGCCCATTGGCTGAGGATAATATAAAATTAGCCAGCCTGCACGGGGCCTCGGAGGATCGATCTCCCTACTCAGATTACTTGTTACGAAAGAATAGAGCTGTCTCCCCCGTAATTGAACAAGTTAACTCCTTGTCTCATAAAATGTAAGCCGGTATTGATTGGCTG
>NW_005357525.1:353995-359028 GCF_000412655.1 Myotis brandtii
GACCCTCCCTCGTGGCCCCGCCCCCGTCAGCTTTAGAGGGTGGGACACCAAGCCAGAAGCTGGATCCTTGGTCTAAATAGTTATGGGGAGAGGGGTCCCCGAACCCCAGTTCAGTACCCTCAGACCCCCCCCCCCTTTCCGAGAGACAAGGATTAATACCTGTCAACATTTGGGGAGGTCAAGTCACACGGATCTGGGTTCTGCCACATGCTCGCCGCGTGACCTTGGACCAGCTCTCCAGCCCTCTGAGCTGCCAGCAATAACCCCTCCAGGATCCGAGGATCCGAGGAGCGAGCCCTGCACATGCCGGGCACACAGACAGCGGCTCCACAACCGGGAATGGCTACTGGGGGGATGGGGGGGGGGGCGGGGGGGCTTGTTTTCATTTTTGTGAGCAAGAGAAACCCATCCAGGTGCCCCAGGAACTGAAGACACACACTCGGTGTTCGGTTGGGTGGGTGAGGGCAGCCTTTAAGGAGTGGAGTCAGCAAGTCCTGTTTTCAAGGCCTCCGGCCATCTCTCCCGTGTGGTCAGGAGCCACCGGGGTCGTGCCGGACAGGATTACGCCCGCATGTTTGCCACCTGGAGAGCTGACTGCCAATCCAGAGAGGCAGGGCTCCCCTCGCCGGCCACAGGAGCTCGCCAGCCCCACCTGACCCGTGGCAGCCCCGTCGTCTCACACGGACTCAGCAGGCCTGGCCAGCCGGGCCACCTGCCGCCAGGCCTCAGGGTTCGCGTTCACCGGGTTTGGGACCGGTTCCCGAGGCCCACACATCCATCAGCAGTGGGCAGCGTGTGCCTGGGAGAGTCTGTTTTCAAGGCTATCGTCTCCTGCTGACTTTGGCCAGGATGTCAAAAGGGAGGGAGGGAGCAGGAGGCGGCGAAAGGGAGAAGTAAACAGCAGCTCCGACCCGGGTCTGGGTTCACAGCTTACGGTCACGGACAACTGTCACCATCGATGCCGGTGGAGACGGAGGTTTTGCCTTGACCGAGGTGTGAGGGCCGAGGCTCATTCTAGAGCCGAGAAGAACAGGGACCTCGGTCGGGACTTGCTGCTCTATTAGCCATGCAATTTGGGAATTTTTGTTCCAATAAAGTGTCAATGACGAGAATATTAACACTCACTGGGTGGGCTCTCTGTGTGCCAGACTCTGTTCTGCACACGGGGCCAGTGTTCCCTCACAGAAACCCGCCGGCCGCCCTCCAGGTAGGTGGCGTCATGACAGGCGTCATTTGTGGGGACCTACCCTGTTGTGTGCTGAGGGATGTCGGGGGACATCAGCTCTGTTTTCTAGATCAAGCAGCTTGCCCACCACGAGGAAGAAGAACTGGAGTTTGAGCCCACGCTTGAAGCGACTTCACTTCACTGCATCTCTATGGCGTGAACATTAAGATGGATGAAAGGGACCTTTTAGATTTTAACCGACAGCAGGCCCTTCTGTGAGTTTCTGGGTGGCTTTCGGTGGTGGTGGCGGTGGTGGGACAGGCTTATGTTTTATGAGGCAAGGAGTTCATTTGTTCAGCTACAGAGGAGGCAGCCTGCTGGGATGGAGCAGGACGAGATGTGGGATAAGACGCAAGTTCCAGTGCTGGCTCTGCCGTGTCCCAGCTGTGTGACTCTGGGAAAGTCACTTAACTTCTCTGAGCTTCGGTTTCCTTCCCTGGAAACCGGAATAAGAATAATCTCATCTCAGGGGTTACAGAGGACCCAATGAAATAATGTCCCTCGAAAAAATTCGGGAACACGACGGAAACATTCACACTGTTGGCAGAATAATGTACGGATTCCACAAATGACAGCAAGATGGGGAGGACCAGCACCTGGCTAACGGGCTTCCCAGGAGGCATTGAAGTAGATGTAATGGTGCTCCATATTCAAGACAACACGGTCTGTGCTTGCTTTTCTTACTGGGTGCTTGAATGTCACAGGCACGTGTAATGCGTCCTGGACAGAAGGCAGCAGGAAGTCGGATTCTTGCCTGTCCCCTCCCCCAATCAATATTTACAAATATAGTGGGGCCTTGACTTACGAGTTTAATTCGTTCCATGACGGAGCTCGTAACTCAAATTACTTGTATGTCAAATCAAAAGTGAACGAGTGAGACACGTGATGCTGGGCTGATGTTGTGGCGTTCACTGTGACGTTCGCTGCGCCAACTAGCGGTGGGGTATCTGAAGCTGGCTCGTAACCCGAATTTTAGCTCGCAACTCAAAGCAAAAAATCGGCCGAGAGACGGCTACTATCTTGAAAAACTCGTTAGTCGGGACACTCGTAAGTCAAGGCCCCACTGTAAAACAAAATGAATAGCATTGACTAGAATAGAAACATATCAGTGTGCATGGCATTAGGGAAGATGAAAAGTCTGTGGAAACATATAGGTGTCTACTGAGTGGTGATATAATATGCATTTCTTGTGTGAATTCCAGTCAAACACAGTCTTGCAAACTGACAACATGCTTCCAATAGGATTTGTCAGAATCTGTTGAACCCACCCCTTATTATTGAACACTTAGGTAGTTTGTATGTGGCATGATTTCCCTAGGATTTCTAATGGGGTTAGAGTGGGTCATGAGGGTGTGTCCATTTTTAATGTCTCCGTGTTGAGATAATTGTAGGTTCGTGCAGTTGTGAAATAATACCAAGACATCTCATCTACCTGTCGCCGAGTATCCCCAACGGCAACATCTTGCAGTAGCACCAGCAGGATATTGACATGAATGTAATCAATACACCAAACATTTCCATTAGCATAAGCACCCACAGTACACACATCTATTCCCTCCTACTCCTACCTTCTCTTAACCTCTGGCAACTACTAACCTATGCTTCATTTTTATAATTGTGTCACTTCAAGAATGTCATAGCAATGTTATCATATAGCACATCCATGCATCTGTAAATCTCCCTCTATTTTTTTTACAGGGTTCTTCCGGAAGCAGAGCTAAGCTCATAGATGATATTCCTAAGTTGACACAGCGACACATTTTCTGTGTCATATTGGTCTGGCACACGGACCCAATTTATTTTATGATCCAATCACCCCTTGAATAGTCAACCTTTTCATGGATAGAAACTCATTCGAAAACTTCCTGAATTAGATGGGATTCCCTGGAAACGGACTCTGAGGTGAGACTTGCATATGAACAAGATGCACTGGGGTTTGGTCCCAGTGGACACCCTGTGAGGAAGTGAGGAGGCAGGATGGGGCATCGGAGGCTGCCACACGGCGCCCTCGCACCTGCCGCCTCCGTCTACCCCACAGGGGGCTCTGAAGCCAGAGGGCTCTTCAGAGTCACCCCAGGTGAAGGCAGGGGCTGGACCTACGTATCTGTTCCAGTTCCTTTCATCTCTCAGATACATCCAAGAACCAGCTAATAGATTTCTACGAAAGAATCCTGCCGGGATTGGGATCGGAATTGCATTTAACCTATAAATGTGTTTGGTTAGGAATCGACACATTGAGAATATCGAACCTTCCGGTCATTAAACATGGCATCTCTGTATTTCCCTAGGTCTTGTTGGATTGCTCTCATCAGTGTTTTGTCCTTTTCTGCATGCAGTTCTCCACCTTTGCAGTATTCTATTGGCTGGAAGCAAAGTGTAAGTCCCTTCCGCACTCCAGGGGAGGAGGCCACACCAAGGTGAACCAGGAGGCCAGTTTAGAGTCTCCCCCCGCCCCCCCGTATGTCCCTGGGTGGTGGTGACCCTCATAATTCCCTGGTGTTCATGGGCCCCAGTGCTCTGGGAATAACCCTCTGGTTCAGAAGGAGAAGAAATGAGTGGGCGGGGGGGAGCCCAGTATATGTGCTCGGTGTGGTCTCTCCCAGTGTCCTTTCATGCTACTCTTTGTACATACTCTGTGTTCTCTTGTTGCCCAGGCTCAGCCTTCAGTCTGGAATTAGATCACCCACTTTCCCCATCGGCCAGAAGCCTGACACCCTTCAGAGCCCAGGCACCTGAGTCTCACTCCAACTAAAAGAGGAAGTGCCCCTGACCCCTGAGAAGGCCCTGGCTTGTGGCTCGTCGGCTCTGAATGGACCACGCATCCATCCATCCATCCATCGATCCATCCAGGTATCCATCCATCCATCCATCATCCATCCATCCAGGTATCTATCATGGCGGCCAGGTGACATGGCATGAGTCAGGGTGAGGCTGCTTCCCCCGAAGAAATCCAGGACACAGTTCCCAGAAGCAGCAGGAACGGATGGATGCTCAGCGATGCTGTCCAGGTTTACTCCCCGCTCAGACTGTGAGACCCTGGAGGCAGGAACTATGCCCCTTCCTTTTTGTGTGAATTCCCAGCACCTGGCCCAGGACCCAGCACAGTCAGCGCCAGCTCAGCGTTGGTTGAAGGATTCCGTGAAGAGATGATCGAGTGGCTGAGTGGACTAGGGGTCCCTCTGCCTTTTCTGTAAAGGGCCAGGTGGGACATCTGTTCAGCTTGGTGCCTCTGTTGTAGCAGAAAACAGCCCCAGACCATGCAGACGGTTCGGTGTGGCTGTGTTTTAATAACACTTTCCCGAGGCACATTGAAATCTGAGTTCCATGTAATGTTTACATGTCACGAAAGAGACCACACTCGTGGGTGCACAGAAGCAGGCGGCACACGCTGTGGTTTGCTGCCTCCCGTGGATAGCCCTGCGTGTCAGTCGCCGGAAACATCCCCGCGGTGGCGGGTCAGTTTCACCCGGTGCCGGGCCGACGTTGTGTGAGGCCCATTGTTGTGCCATAAACACGTGAACAGGTAGCATTTAATTTAGGTCTCGCCTCTGGAGCGGAGGAGCCTTCGCCGGGCTGTATTTGAATTTCGGCGTTCCACACCAGCGCCTCTAAAATTGTTAAACTGCGTGGCCCTGGCAGCTTTATTAAACCTCGCCCGTGGCGGCCACGCTTGAGGAATGAAGCAGCGCTCGCCCGCAGTGGATATGCCAGGCGGGATCCTGCCCCCTCCAGCCGATCCGGGGAAGCTGGCTGTCCCAGCCCCTGGCCCTTTGTGCCAGCGCCCAGCCATGCCCAGCCCAGCGCCCAG
>NW_005357525.1:359113-365642 GCF_000412655.1 Myotis brandtii
CGCCCAGCCCAGCGCCCAGCACACCCAGCGCAGCCCAGGGCCCAGCCCAGCCCAGCGCCCAGCAATTGTCTCTCTAATCAACTGCCTCTGAGCAGGTGAGCATTTACCTCAGTCAGTTACCCCCTATAATTACTCTATTGAGCCTAGTTGTCTATAAAATGAATGGTTTGTTCAGACACTTTACCCAAAGAGTTCATTAGGGGTTAAACAAAATGCAATCCCATTTGCAAAGAGTATAATAAATTGTTTCATCTGTGAATTTAGCTGTTCTCCCTAATGCAGACATGGGTGTTACAGGGGCTTTCCCTCGATAGGGTTATGGGTTAATGAAATGCCTTTTCTGTTGCTTATTTGGCTCTCTTCTGTGCTGAGTGATAAGTAGCTAACCAACGAAGCTTGTAATTACAATCTTACAGAAACCGGGCCGATCTGTATATAAATCTCACCATCCAATTACAAGATGTAATAATTTTGCACTCAAGCTGGTAATGAGGTCTAATACTCGTGCATGCGATAATCCCCTCTGGATGCCGGCTTGATCAGATGTTGGCTTTGTAATTAGACGGGCAGAAAATCATTATTTCATGTTCAGGAAAAAATGAGGTTGGTGGGAAGTTAATTTTCTCACCGCTCTCTGAAGCGTAGACAAGAATTTAATGATTTAATCATGATTGTTAGCTCTTTTGCAATCAATTTGTAATGATTGTGTAGCAACTCTCTTCAAGGGAAGCTGCTTTGGAGAGGAGTTTGCAAACAGCGGTCCAGGGGGGCTGGCCTCCGAGGGCCACGTGACTTGGCCCATTAAAGCCAACGTCTTGCTCTTGCGCGCGACTGTGATGTGGGGAGCCCCGCCTTCGTGCCTGCGGAAGTCCTCCCCTCCCAGCAGGGTCTGAGGGGAGAGAGGATCTTAGAAGGCGGCCCGGGGACTCCTCGCTCAAGGAGTGGGGTGCAGGCTTCCCCGCCCGGGAGAACAATGTTCTTGGTGGCGTGGCGTGTAGATCTGTTTACAAACTCAAGTGTGCAAGAAATAGTACGTTCTCTCACTTCCTTAAAATGGACCTCATTCTAACTGGGAAACTCCTGCTGCATGTTTGGGGGACTTGCTGCTTCAGATAGATGGAGTTCTCTCTGCCCACCTCCTGAGAGGGGCTGACTTCTAGGGCCTCATACAATGCAGAGGCCCTCCCGGTCCCCTTAGGCTCCAAGCCTCCCCCTCCATCTCTGAGATACAAGAATGTTGGTGAGGCCGAGAGCAGGGGCCTAAGGTCCAGCCTCCGCAGCTGGGCCAGGTTGGCCAGGTTGGGGTGGGAACAGGTCCTCATTGCCAACGGTCTCCACAAAACCCCTCCCTGACCTCAGCCAGCTCTCTGGCACCCCCGGCGCACCCCAGCCACCCCATCTCTCCAATAACTTACCTTTTCCAAAGAGCAGAAGAGCCTTTAAGTTCTGGCAGCTTCTGTGTGCAGCCTTGTTCAGACTCCCGAGGCTACTGATGACAAAGCCTGCCTCCCTGCTCCAAGGGGGAGATAGAGAACGAACTCTAATTAATATTTCAATGAATTATCCTCCCGCATTGACTCTCACTCCCCCCTGCGTGTTCACGCGGTGATTTATTTTCTGAGTGCCCCAAACACATTTCCTTCTCAACATCTGAAAGTGTGATGATCACTCGGAGGTATCTGGTTGTTCCTTCGAGTCAGTTCTCGAAGTTTTTATTGAGCTCTAGCTCGATGCTTAAGGCTGAGCAGAGGATATCCTGTGTGTCTAGGGTGGGGGAGTGGGAGGTGATAAACAGCGTTAACATTTATTACTGCATTTTATTGAATTTCATTGACTCCATCAATTGTAAAAGGCATCATTATTTTATGTACTGGGAAAGTAAAAAGTCATTTCCAACGAAAGTACATACAGTACTTCTTTAATCGCTTTGACTTTTTATCTCCTACTTAACGAAAGTGCTCTTTCCTACTTATATAAACATAGATTTTTATCATAGATCATTCATTTGCACACATAAAACGGAAAATCTAAGTGAAATAAATTGGCGAAGGCATTCCTGAACTGTCTTCATACTCGAAGACCAGATTTTCTGAGCTGAGAGTCGTGGATGTCTGTGATTTCTTTAAAGAATATTGCTCTACTGTCTATGGGATGTTCTTCTAGGCAATGACACCCTTGTGTAAATTTTGATGCCCATGTGCAGGTAATACCATGGATGTCATGCTTGCTGTTGGCCATCATCCATCCCAAGTTCAATGATATTAAAATATGAAAAAAAATGTTCATCTCAAAATTGATAAAACACAGTCAATCCTCAATGCCATCAATAGGTCCTGTGACTTCAAGTGAAACGATATATAATAAAGTCAATTTCTCATAGGCTAATTGATGTAAACAAAAGTTAAGTTCCTACAGCATCTCATCAACGTTATAACAAAACTAGAGGCCCAGTGCATGAAATTCATGCATGGGTGGGGACCCTAGGCCTGGCTGGCGATCAGGGCCGATCAGGGCCTTCTGGGTGCCAGCCGGGGCCTTCCTTCCTCAGGGGCCAGCTGACGGCTGGGGCCTTCCTTCGTTTTGTGCCACCCCCTGGTAGTTAGCGCACATCATAGTGAGCGATCGAACTCCCGGTCTCCTGGTCAAACTCCCAAGGGGACAGTTTGCATATTAGCCTTCTATATATATAGATGACATTGGACGAAACAATGTCATTCAAGGACCAGCTGTACAAGGAGTCCCTGGCCTTGGACAAAGGATAGGTTTTCAACCAAGGCATGTGTCCTGAAGACAGAGATCTTGGGGCAGCTGTGGTGAGAAGGAAGGAGGAAGCGCAGGTCTGGGCTAGCAGGTTCTCTCAATAAAGTAAGAGCTGAGCTCAGCCGTGCAGCTGGGTGGTGAGGGCTGAGTTCTGAGTTCCAGAAGCTTAGAGTCTCTCTAAGCCCCATCCCTCCACCCCTGCCCCGGGATAGGGAAGTTGGCTAGGGCCCTTAAATGTCCCTGGTGAGTTCTTGATATACAGAATCCTAGGAGGAAGCTGATGCTGATGGGCCCCTAGAGCTGAAGGCAAGCAAGGCAAATGGGCAAAGAGAGAGGCCTCCCTCAAAGTGGTTGGGTAGGGTTCCCACACCAGGCGGGTGGATTGCCCACCTCTAGGCCTCTACCTACCCAGTCCTCTGCTTCCTGTCCCAGGGTCCTAGCTACCCTGGAAAGATATGAGCCAAATGTCATCAGGGTTCTCCCTGGTTTTTGGGATTATATATTCCTTCTTTATATTTTTTTTCTTTTACAAACTTGGAAAAGTGGACATAACTCTTTTATAATCATAGCTAAATGTTATAATGAGCACAGACTTTTAGCTAAAGATAAAAAACATCATTTTTCTCTGCTCAGTTCCCTTTAAATGTACATAAAGCAACCACAATTAAGTCAACATATAGATAAGCTTGGATTTTGATGGAGCAAGAACATGTCCACATCCCCAGACCATCTCTCTTGTGTCTGAACAAAGTACAGCACATGCCAAGAGCTGACACCTCCCTCATCATACCTCAGGGGGGACCTGCTCTCTCTGAAAATAAGGTTCATCCTCCCAAATAGAGGCCAGTAATCAGAGAGAACAGAAGCGAGCATTGGGGTTTCCAGAGACAAGTAGAAGCATCACTGTACAGGTCTTGTTTAATTAGAATCGAAGGGGAGGTAGATGTGGTGAGGAAATCATGGGGACAGGAGCTTTTTCTTGTCTGGGATCTGACCTCTTCACTGAGGGAGAACGTGGGAGGTGAGGTGGGATGAAAGGTGAGTAAGTGGTGACCCCTGAGATCAGCACAGGGAGCCTAGGACAGAGTCACATCGGCCGGTGCCACATGGGAAACCTGGGTGCCCCGTGCCCTTGAACACAGGAAATAGGCTTGTGGAGAAAATGCCTGAGACCACACCCTGAACTAACGCGTGGGCTTCCCCAGCCCACCCCCTATGCCTCCCACACTGTTCTCAGCAAATAACTACCCCCATTTCAAAAGGAGGAATACTTTGCCGAAACCGGTTTGGCTCAGTGGATGGAGCGTCGGCCTGCGGACCGAAGGGTCCCGGGTTCGATTCCGGTCAAGGGCATGTACCTTGGTTGCCGGCACATCCCCAGTGAGGGGTGTGCAGGAGGCAGCTGATCGATGTTTCTCTCTCATCGATGTTTCTGGCTCTCTATCTCTCTCCCTTCCTCTCTGTGGAAAATCAATAAAATATATTAAAAAAAAAAAAGGAGGAATACTTTGAGAAGAGTCAGCATGCACACTAATACACTGAAAAAGTAACCAAATAAAAACAAAAAAAACAGGCGGAGGGAAAGAAATATAAGCAAAAGCCACTAAAGAGCACACATCACAAGAATCACTCAGCATCTCAGAGGGAGAGTTGGACAAATGGATATTCATAGACTCAAAAAAATTATATACGATATGGGATTTCTATGAAAGGAACTCCTATTGTTGATAAAACGTAAGCTAGGAAAGTTCAGGAGAGAAAAAGTAGAAGCTTTAGCATAGTGATTGAAAGCAGTAACAGCCTAAAAGAATAAACATGGCCCAAAATGCAGCCAGAGAGGTGGTGAACAACTCAGAGGAAATTAACACAGCGAAAAGGAAGAGAATCCAAAATATAAATCCAAAAATGATAGAAGATGATAGACATGGAAGGCAAAGAAGATCAAACATACACATAAGGGGTGGACTTGAAGAAGAGAATAGAACATTAAAAAAAATACTAAAAAACATAGTCAAGAAAACCGTTGTGAAATAAGGATTCTAACTGTTGAATGGGCATAGGAAGAATCATTGAGAAAAGGCCTTTCTTGGCTTGGCAAGGTTCCTAAACTTTCAAGAAGTGGAGGGCACTGGAAGAAGAAAGTCAAGTCCATGGGGTGAAAAACTGGATGGGCCTCAAACTTCTCCGCAGTGATTTGCAAGTCATAAAACAATGAAGCTCTGACATGAAGAAATAAGACCCTCAAATTTATGCCCAACCAAACTACCACTCAAGTATAAAAACAACATATATTCTCAAGCATGGGAGCACTTAGTTATGTAGAACCTGGGAACTCTTCTTGGAAATAAAAGAGAGGAAGAAAGAGAGAGAGAGAGAGAGAGAGAGAGAGAGAGAGATCCAGCCAACTTCGAGATGAATGGAGGTAGAGGAGAATTCTGAAATGGGAAGTCATAGAAAGAACTGGTAGGGCTATTTACCCCATTTCAATACATAAACCCAAACTAAAGAACTGTAGGGCTTGTGGTACAAAAGAGCGTGCATATTATTGACCCAAACTATAAAAATAATGGTAACTAGTCCAGCTGGCGTGGTTCACTGGTTGAGCGTCAACCTATGAACCAGGAGGTCACGATTCAATTCCAGGTCAGGGCACATGTCCGGGTTGCGGGCTCGATCCCCAGTGTGGGGCGTGCAGGAGGCAGCGATCCATGATTCTTTCTCATCATTGATGTTTCTATCTCTCTTTTCCTCTCCCTTCCTCTCTGAAATCATATAAAAATATATTTAAAAAAAATAATGGTAACAAACAAACAAATGACTGGTGCCTTGGTTTGCTAGGGCTGTTGCAAACAGTACCACAGACTGGGTGGCTTAAACAACAGAAACGTGTCTCCCAGCTCCTGAGTCTGGGAGTGTGAGATGGAGGATTCACAGAGCGGGTTCCTTCTGACGGCTTCAGTGGTTCGCTGGCACACTTCGCTGTGTCCCATCTCCCCCTTCACCTTCGCAGAGCGTTCTCCCTGTGTGCGTACGTCTGTATGTCCAAACTCCTCCTTTTCATAAGGACATCAGTCCTATAGAATTTAGGGCCCACTCGGTTGAGCTCATTTTTAACTTGATTTTCTCTGTAAGGACCTTATTTCCAAATAAAGTCACATTTCTGAAGTTATTGGTCTTAGAACTTCAACATATGGATTGGAGAGATATAATTCAACCCATAACAAGGAAAGAGGAGGAGACTTGGGAAGAAGGGTAAACGTGCAGGCAGTTTATAGGTACCCTGTAAAGCTGAAATCTGTAGCTTAGGAAAGAAACGACTTCAACCTCTTAGTGTTTTTTGTCCCCCCCCCCCCCCCTTAACTTTAGGTAGGTTTCGGAACAAACAGGCCTTGTAGCACATCAACGTTTAGCTGGAAGTTTAGCAACTCCCTTAGGTTTGCTTCTTTTTCGCCTATTAACTTCAATGAAAATGGATGGTCTTTTCATTTTTAAAATGTGATTAAAATACTTTAGATTTAAAGCGAGGAAATAGATCCACAAGAGGTCATTCTAGCACAGGCTGAGAGG
The DNA here is from genome assembly GCF_000412655.1 of Myotis brandtii. Classification (NCBI taxonomy): domain Eukaryota; kingdom Metazoa; phylum Chordata; class Mammalia; order Chiroptera; family Vespertilionidae; genus Myotis; species Myotis brandtii. The sequence continues at coordinate 365,441 of NW_005357525.1, forward strand.
TGTCACCCCAGAGCAGGGTGCTGAACCTGGGGTAGGTTCTCGAACCTGGGGCAGGAGTGGCGAGGGGTGGGGGTGGGGTCATGTTTGGCCATGTCAAGGAACATCTTTGATTGCCATGACTTGGGGAGTGGGTGCTGCTGGCATCTAGCTGGAAAACACCAGGGAGGCAGTAAACATCTTACAATGCACTGGACAGTTCTCA
>NW_005357525.1:365679-366920 GCF_000412655.1 Myotis brandtii
CCCCCCCCCCCCCGCCCCCCAGCAAAGAAGAATTATCTTCAAAATGTCAATCGAGCCAAGGCTGAGAAGTCCTTCACGGGTGGGGTGGCCCCCAAGCTGTGGGAAAGGAGAGGAATTAAAGTTTTGCCCGAACACTGCCCAGGATTCACTTACACGGGAAATCAGTGACTATGCTATGCCTCTCAAAGGGACTTTTATTTTTTTAAAATATATTTTTATTGATTTCAGAGAGGAAGGGAGAGGGAAAGAGAAATAGAAACATCAATGATGAGAGAGAATCATTGATTGGCTGCCTCCTGTGCGCCCCACATTGGGGATCAGGCCCACAACCCAGGCATGTGCCCTGAGCTGGAATGGAACCATGACCTCCTGGTTCCTAGGTCGATGCTCACCCACTAAGCCACGCTGGCCGGGCAAGGGACTTTTATTTTAAAAACCGTGCTGGGACAGGGCACTGCTGATCCTAAAGGAATCACCACTCACAGGACATCGCAGGCACCATATGGAGCAAACAGAGGACACAACTTGGGCCGAGAGACTTTTCTGGATGGTTCTGAGCTGTAGCAGTGAGCCCACAACAGACCTAGGGTTCTGCTGCGCCCATTCTCTGTGGGCGACCTTGACCAAGGCTCTTCCTGTCCCGTGATGGGCCAGCCCTCCTGGTCCCCAGAGTCCTCCAGCCTCTCGGGGTGCCATCCCCTCTGTTCCTGGCGCCCCTGCTTGCTTGCCTCCTCCTGGGCAGTCCCCTCCCTTGGACCTGGCAGCTCGTCCCCTCCCCTGGAGCTGCCCCCACTTGGCCATCTCTCCTGAGAGCCTTTGAAGATTTCCGGCCTCAGGAAGGCGCTCGGGGGGTGGGGTCAGGCCTTTGAGCCCCCTAATCGCCCTGTTCTGCGCGGGCCGAGTGCCACGGGGCCTCCTGTCTTGCCTGTTGAGAGCCTCCGAGGGGCTTTCGAGGGCTCTCCCAGACATCACAGGGCGCGCTGTTCCGGCCACTCCAGCCAGGCACCTGCTTGAGGAGCCCCCACCCCGGGCAGCTGCTCCCGTCACCGCGTCTCGACGGGACGCTAATTCATTCCACTCGAGCTGAAGAGCTTAGTTCCCGTTTGTTTGCACGTTATGAGCTGTGTCACTCCACTTACCCTCCATACAGTAAAAGGTTTGAAAAAGGCAACTGTAACAAATATTCGGGAGAGGATAAGAGAGAAGAAGGAGGAGGGAGAGGGGGAAGAGGAGGAGGAGAT
>NW_005357525.1:367264-368082 GCF_000412655.1 Myotis brandtii
GGGGGAGGAGGGAGAGGAGGAGGAAGAGGGGGAGGGGGAGGGAGAGGAGGATGAGGGGGAGAGGGGGGGGGAATTAAAACTTTGCATTTTGAGTCCAAAAAAACCCACCCCCAGATCATGAATGAATCATGCTCTTGGATGATCTCAATCAGCAGCAGCAGCAGGGACACCACAGAAAGCTCCAGGGCTTCCTTGAAAATAGGTCTCTCTCTGCTCAGAGTCTGAGTTCCCCGAACCTGGGTCTAAACCGGAAGTCATTCTCAGGCCGGGAAAATCATGAAGCCACAGTGTCGGCTGTTGTCCCCGACGTCGGAGGGCCTGGGCCAGCCGTGGGCAAACTACGGCCCGTGGGCCGGATCCAGCCCGTTTGAAATGAATAAAACTAAAAAAAAAAAAAAAGACCGTACCCTTTTATGTAATGATGTTTACTTTGAATTTATATTAGTTCACACAAACACTCCATCCATGCTTTTGTTCCGGCCCTCCGGTCCAGTTTAAGAACCCATTGTGGCCCTCGAGTCAAAAAGTTTGCCCACCCCTGGCCTGGGCTCTGCGTTCTTCCTGGCCCGCTGGAGGCGAGGGCCCCCTCTGCAGCCCACTGCCCTTGTGATGAGCGGGATGGCTTTCAAGGCAATGCCTCCTTGTCTAGGTCTCAGAGCTGACCCAAAGGAAAACGTGGCACAGTGGGCGTGGCTCAGTGGTTGAGCATTGACCTATGAACCAGGAGGTCACGGTGCGATTCCCAGTCAGGAGGCAGCCGGTCAATGATTCTCTCTCATCATTGATGTTTCTATCTCTCCCTCTTCCTTCCTCTCTGA
>NW_005357525.1:370377-404129 GCF_000412655.1 Myotis brandtii
GGGACACCCACCGTGTAGGGGAGAGAGACGATGAACAAATATACGCAGCGGCGCTGTGGACAGAGAAGGCCAACGTTCTGCTGGTCACATCTGCTGTTCAGACGCGTTCACTAATAGTAACCCCGTCCACACTCAGACGCCTTCTGGTTTGGGAGCTGAATTCTATCTGCCATTTCTTCTTGAAGAAAATGAATGAGAGCAATGAGTGAAGGTCTGACCTAGAGGAGCAGGGGTGGGTGGGGCATTTTTATGAAGACCCGAAGGAAGGGCAGGAGTCGGCCATGTGCCCATCAGGGGAGCAAGCTCCCAGGTAGAGGGAAGAGGGAGGGCAAAGGCCCTGAGCAGCGTGGGGCCTCGGGGGTCGGAGGAGCAGGAAGGCTCATAAGATAGTTGAGTGCAGGAGAGAGAGAGGGGAGAGTAGAGGAGAGAGAGGCCAGGGGAGGCAGGCCCAGGCCACGGAGGTCCGGTGGGCCTAGAGAAGGGAATTTCAATTTCGTTCTCCAGGGCAGAGGTCAGCAAGCTTTCCTGTTCTGTTTTGTTTTAAAGAAACGAAAGCATGTGTTTTGTCTTTCTAAAGATGTTTTTATTGATTTTTTAGATAGAGAGGAAGAGAGAGGGAGAAACATCGATGTGAGAGAGAAACATGGATGGGCTGCCTCCTGCACACTCCCCACCAGGCATCCCCCTGGGCATGTGCCCTTATCGGGGATCGAACCATCAACCCTTTGGTGCACTGGACGATGCCCAACAAAACTGAGTCACGCCAGCCGGGGCGGCCGGCAAGCCTTTTCTGTCAAAAGCCAAAGAGTAGATAACTTAGACCCTGCAGGACGTGAGCCACGTCACAACCACTGGACTCCTCCCCTGCTGCCGCAGAGGCTGTATTCCAATAAAACTTTATTGATGAGAACAGGGAACAGATCCAACCCCAGGCAGTCCTTTGCCAGCCCTGCTCTAGGTAAAGCCAGTTCATGGATCGATTGTAAGCAACAGCCTGACCGTGGCATCGCCTGATCTGACTTGTGTTGTTAAAGGAACCTCTCCCATTGCTGGGAGGATCTTGGATGGGGCTGGGTCTTGAGGGACCCCTGTTCAAACACTCCTGCAGGAGTCAGGGAATCGCCAATGGCACCTTGGCCCCCGGAGGTAGCCGGGGAGATGGTGAGAGGTGAGGGAGATTTGGAAGGGACGCAGCCCAACGGGGTGGGCAGTGAGCTCTGTAACTGTGACATGTGGGTCACCCGTGGGGTGTGATCCCCGGCACTGTTCTTGCTGCCTTGTGACTTGTCATAGGGGTTGGCCAGCCTGGCGGCCCCCAGGCCCGGGCAGTCAGCTTTGCAGAAATCGCCTCCCCCATTCGAATCCCTTACAAAAAAACCCAGGCTGCAATTATAAAGCTTCGTAGCTGAACAGCTTCCATAAAAAGAGGTCATTTTAATATTTGGTTCCACTTCAAAGCAGTAACTTAGAATTATATATACCCCATTAAAATATAATGTTTTTCCCCCAAAACTAATCAAATGGCTAAATCAATTGTTGGTGGATTGCCAGTGGCCTGAGGATCAATGGGAATAGAAAATGTATTCTATATTTTCCTTGTTACATGGAGTTAGAGAGCATATTTTATTAATGTTCATCCTTTGGAGACCAGATTTGTGCGTTCGCTAAAATAAACACTACGATCTTTAGGGCTCGGTTGGAAGGAGAGAGCGGAGTGGAAGGGCAACAGCAGGCTTCTTGGGGAGCCCGGGTGGGGTGATGGGAAGCGCCTGGGGCTGGGATGCAGGTCCCCGAGTCTTTCTGGCATCTACCCCCCGATGCGTATCGAATGACTTTGGAATATGTCCTTTCTCTTCCGCCTCTCTCCATTTGTCAAATGAGGAGTTGAGACGCCCTCACTGAAGATAAATAGGTTTGGTGTTAATTTAGCTCCATTAGCAGGCCCTGCATGGGGTCTTGCTTGGGAAAAGATTCTGGAACCATGGCTGGGTTCAGAGGGAGGGCGTGCTGCAATTGATTAGTAATGTCTGCCCTGGCCAGGGGTCAGGCGTCCTGCAAGCCAGGTGTTTGGGATCCCTGGGCTAAATGGATTCTAAGGTCCCTTCGGATTCCAGCAGGTTCGGTGAGGGTCAATGAGTCCGGGCAGACAGTCTTTTCTATCACTTGCAGGATCTGCTCGGGTCCTCCATGGGTGGCCTCACGCCCTTCCTGAAGGCCAGCTTTCGCTGGACTGTGGCCTTCCAGAGAATAAGAGATTCCATATGCTGAGTCCAATAGGTCAGTTGCCAAATACCAACGCGGCTTCGTGTGCAGTGGGCACTGCACAGTGAAAGGTCCATGAGCCATGGCTGCAGCCTCATAGGAGCAGGGACCAGGGAGAGGGGCACGGAATCGAAAGAAGAACCAACAAAAACTAGCACCCAGCACTGAGACCGCCTGCATCTCCCTGGGTTTCCCATCCACACCAGGTAGATGCTAATCCAGAGGGTGGGCTGCTCGCCGCATCTCCCGAGCCTCTCCCTTCCCTTGGTGAGCGGTCGCCTCCCCCTTGGCAGTTGCATGATTCGGTTGCAAGCAACAGTGCTTGGCCTGGGCAACAGAGAAAGTGATTGGAAAGGTCCAGGGAAGAGCTCGCTGGGTTGAGGGGAGGCTAGAGAGGTGACTCCGGAAAAGGCAGCACGAGGGGTCCCGGGTGCTGACATGGGACAGTTGTGTGGGGCGCTCGCTGCCCTGGAAATGGTTTCTACTGTAGATCCTGTGATGCGGGAGGGTCAGGTTGACTAGCCTCGGGCTACAGGCTGTCTTCTTTGCCGAGACTATCGAGGCCTTGATTTGCAGACCCACACAATGGAGGAGAAAGACTTTCCCCAAAGACGGGGGACAGACACAGGAGATGGTCAAAGCCAGAACATACCCGGCGTAGCTGCCGGTACGTTCTTCTGCCTGGAGAGCCCCTCTGGGCCTCTCTCACCTTAATTAGGGGTCAGCAGGTTCTGATGTTTTCTCATGGCAGAACCTGAGGCCCAGGGACGGGCAGAGACTTCCCCCAAGCCCCACAGAACCCACACCTCCCTGCTGCCTTCCTGGGTGCTACCCCGGACACCCCAAGGGGGCTGCGTTGAGGGGTGTGGGCAGGCCAGATGGGTGAGGGCCTGTACAGACAGCTGGGGGAAGGAGCCCTCCAATTAGTCTGGGAAAATGGCAGGCGCATGAAAAATGAGCGAGAAAAGAAACCTAGACGTTTCAGAAGGAAAATTGCACTTCCTCACCGCCTCAGAACGGTCCCCAGAAAGTCTCCTGGCAAAATATCTCGGAGAACACGCGACATGCCAGGATGCCGTCACAGGCTCCATTTAAATGTTTTCACCTGGGGCAGAGTTTTGTGGGGTTTTGTTTTTTTCTTCCACTTGAAAAGTCAAAAGGATCAACTTACTGGCTCAAAGGAAATGCCTTTTAGACGGAGAACTGCTGTGTTTGTGGAGAATTCATTCATTCGTCCATTCTCTCATTCTCTCATTCATTTATGTAATAGGCATTCTCAGAATCTGATTATGCTAAGCAGTAAGGATACGACAGTGAACAAAAAAAGGACACAGCAAAAAAGGATGATGGTGATGATGATGATGATGGCGATGATGACGATGAAGATGGTGATGACGGTGACAATATGGTGGAGGTACTGCATCTAACTTCTAGTAAGAGTGCACCAGGCCTGTGCTACGCTCCTTCCTTGATTATCTCACTGTAGCTCTGCAACAAGCCTTCGAGGCCGGGGCTTGTATGAGCCCCTTCTACAGACAAGCAAACTGAGGCACAGAGGGGTTAAGAATGCTGAGACCTCTCCAGAGGCTACACGCTTAACCATTAGGCTATCCTGTCAGCTGTGGTCAGCCAAAAAAAGTGAAACGGGGTATAAGATTCCATTCATAAGAGACAACAAAACGAGTCAGCAGCCCAACAGGAAATGGGCAGGAGCATCGCGAGAAGAGTGAAAACTTTTCTGAGATGCCAAAGGCTTGCCTGGCACCCCTACCATGTCCCTCCGTGGAAAGATCTAGTATGAAGCCGGCTCCCCCGTGCATTGCGATTGAGACGTTTAGGCTAGAGAGGTGACTCCGGAAAAGGCAGCACGAGGGGTCCCCGGTGCTGACATGGGACAGTTGTGTGGGGCGCTCACTGCCCTGGAAATGGTTTCTACTGTAGATCCTGCGGTGTGGGAGGGTCAGGTTGACTAGCCTCGGGCTACAGGCTGCCTTCTTGGCTGAGACTATCAGAGGCCTTGATTTGCAGACCCACACAATGGAGGAGAAAGACTTTCCCCAAAGACGGGGGACAGACACAGGAGATGGTCAAAGCCAGAACATACCCGGCGTAGCTGCCGGTACGTTCTTCTGCCTGGAGAGCCCCTCTGGGCCTCTCTCACCTTAATTAGGGGTCAGCAGGTTCTGATGTTTTCTCATGGCAGAACCTGAGGCCCAGGGACGGGCAGAGACTTCCCCCAAGCCCCACAGAACCCACACCTCCCTGCTGCCTTCCTGGGTGCTACCCCGGACACCCCAAGGGGGCTGCGTTGAGGGGTGTGGGCAGGCCAGATGGGTGAGGGCCTGTACAGACAGCTGGGGGAAGGAGCCCTCCAATTAGTCTGGGAAAATGGCAGGCGCATGAAAAATGAGCGAGAAAAGAAACCTAGACGTTTCAGAAGGAAAATTGCACTTCCTCACCGCCTCAGAACGGTCCCCAGAAAGTCTCCTGGCAAAATATCTCGGAGAACACGCGACATGCCAGGATGCCGTCACAGGCTCCATTTAAATGTTTTCACCTGGGGCAGAGTTTTGTGGGGTTTTGTTTTTTTCTTCCACTTGAAAAGTCAAAAGGATCAACTTACTGGCTCAAAGGAAATGCCTTTTAGACGGAGAACTGCTGTGTTTGTGGAGAATTCATTCATTCGTCCATTCTCTCATTCATTTATGGAATAGGCATTTTCAGAATCTGATTATGCTAAGCAGTAAGGATATGACAGTGAACAAAAAAAGGACACAGCAAAAAAGGATGATGGTGATGATGATGATGATGGCGATGATGACGATGAAGATGGTGATGATGGTGACAATATGGTGGAGGTACTGCATCTAACTTCTAGTAAGAGTGCACCGGGCCTGTGCTACGCTCCTTCCTTGATTATCTCACTGTAGCTCTGCAACAAGCCTTCGAGGCCGGGGCTTGTATGAGCCCCTTCTACAGACAAGCAAACTGAGGCACAGAGGGGTTAAGAATGCTGAGACCTCTCCAGAGGCTACACGCTTAACCATTAGGCTATCCTGTCAGCTGTGGTCAGCCAAAAAAAGTGAAACGGGGTATAAGATTCCATTCATAAGAGACAACAAAACGAGTCAGCAGCCCAACAGGAAATGGGCAGGAGCATCGCGAGAAGAGTGAAAACTTTTCTGAGATGCCAAAGGCTTGCCTGGCACCCCTACCATGTCCCTCCGTGGAAAGATCTAGTATGAAGCCGGCTCCCCCGTGCATTGCGATTGAGACGTTTACGATGACCTACAACAAGGGTATTCTCAAAGGACTGGTCACATGATCCTGAGGGGCACCTGGGAGACTTCCCGGGAGAGAAGACCCAGGAGGTTTTGGAGAAGAGGCGCACAGGGAGCATTTGCTGCTCGCCGTGTTGGGGGACATACTCCGAAGCCACGGTCATTAAAGCAGTGTGACACTGGCCTTGGACTGGCAGAAAGATAAGGCCCACGCAACCGCATATCTGCTCTGTGATAAAGAAGGTGTCTCATACAAGTGAGGAAAAACATGTAATTTATACCCAAATTAATTCCAAATGGACTCGCTATTTTCACGTAAAAATAAAACTGTGATTTATTCCGAAAAATGCATGACCTGAGAGGCAGGGGGGCAGAGCAGCTGTGGCAGCCGCTGCGAGGGGAGGGGTGGGTGTGGCAGGAGATGGTGACGCCACACGTGGGAAAGTAGACCCTGAACCAAAGGGCCCAGGGGCAGCCTGTGCCACCAACAAGAGGCCCACCCTCTGCCTCCCTGGTTTCCGGCCCCCTCCTCCAGGGGTTGCTGGTGCATCCCTTTGCGGAACCTCCTGCAAGCTCAGAGAAACGTCTTTGTAAAGAACTTCTAATGCTGTCGAAAAAGACACTAAATATAATGTTAAGCGAAAACGCCGTGTAGTGTTTACTATGTGCCAGGCACTTATTCTGAGCCCTTTTAGATGAATTCCTCTCACCTGTCCTGTGGGGTAGGCACGGTCATTATCCCCATTTGAATCTGAGGAAACTGAGGCAGGCAGGCAACATGGGGTCAAGGGGCTGGGCCAAAGTCATGTGGTCGTATACGCTCAGCTGCCATGTGACCGGAGGGGGTGGGACGCCTGCAACTCCTCTCATAGCCGCTCATCAAACCAACCAGGTGCCCAGGAAGGAATCTGAAGGGATGGTCAGGGGTTGCCCAACTTGTCTTGAAGGTGAGCTGCTGGGTCTTTGTGTTAGGGACGCATTCTGTTCTCTGTTGAATTTTTTAAACACGCGATGGTACATCTGCATTGTCTTTACCATCGGAAAACATCTCGCTTCCACCAAAAGAAGGGAAGCTGACAGGAGAAGGTCATGGGTTTTAACAAAATTCTACCGCTTGACCCATCGGGTTGGTTTAATTCCCTGCAGTAGCCACCTGGGTGTGCTGAGGGATGCTGTGATAGCAGCCCCCCAATCTCATTGGCCCCGGAAGCAAAGGTTTATCTCTCACTCAGGCTGTCAGCCCATCCGTTGCAGGGTGGCCGGGGGCTGGCTCCGTGTCTCCTCAAGCTGGGACCCCGACTCCTAGCGGCCACTGTCTTAAATCGGGCAGAGGGAGAGGGGGCTCTGAGGCCATCCCACTGGCAACTCATTACTCCAGCCCCAGGGATATTCTTCTCAGGACTCAAGTGGCCAGAACCATCACAGGGCCCCATCCGTCTAACAGAGCTGGGAAGTACAACCCTGCCACGTGTCCAGAAGGGGGCGAGCTGGAGCTATTTGGTGAACAGCATTCACAATCCCCCCTATTGCCTGGTCCCTTCGGCATCTGAGCTTGGAGGTCCTGCTCTGGTTTGACCTGCCCGTTTTATAGATGGAAAGATCGAGGCCTGGGGAGGGGAAGAGACTCTATGATAACGGTATTCAGGACCTATGCTAAACACGTCCTGCGTGTGAATTGTGCAGTGGCTAAGTGCCTGGGCTCTGCAGATGTCAGATCCCGGAGTAAAGTCTGCTTCCCCGCTCGCTCCGTGTGCCGTTAGACAAATCACCACCCTTCCCAGGGCCCCTGTAAATGGACTCACACTCGGACCTGCCTCAGAAGGCGGTTTCCAGGGTCCAATGAGGAGACAGGGATCTAACGTCCTCAGCACGGCGGTAAGCTTTGTGCCTCTTGGGCACTCCGAAATCTAGAACCTTCTTTCAGGTGAAACTCCCGAGGTTCAGAGAAGTTAAGCAACTTGCCAAAGCTCATGCTGCAGACCTGGGTTTTGAAACGAGGGCTCCTGCCTCCCAGGTAAGTGCTCACAACTCTCCACCGAGCTGCCCGTCCCCACCTGGAAACGTTCATCTTCACAGGCAGCTCCCCACCTCCTGGCCTCTACGATCTCCTCTCCAGGATCACTGCTTGCCTGTCATGAGTCTCAGAGAAGAGTGCACGCTGCTCCGGTGAGCTCAGCAGTCAAATGGACATCCCCGTGCCTGTGCCTGTTGCTGGTGCAGATGGGAGACCTCGGGGCTGGCCCTCAGGGCTGTGTGACTCTGCACAAGTCATTTGACCTGAGGCCTTGGTGTACCTCACCTGCACAAGGTGGGGAGGGGGGGGGACTAAAAGTTCTCCAAGTGTCCTCCTACCTGTAAAGCTCTCTCGATGATTGTGCTTCCTTCTCCGAGGCACTGGGGGGACCCACTCAGAGAGCAGATGTGGAAACATCTTGAAGAGTCAAGAACTGCACAGTGACAGAGAGCAGGCCTTGGAGGCCAACCATTCAAGGGTTCAATGCCAGCCCAGCCCCTCCGTGTTGGGCCCGGGGCAACTTCCTTCAGCTCTCTCCGTCTCCGTTTCCTCATATGTCAAAAGGGTGTCATAAAAGTCCCCCCCTCGCATTGTTGTGAATATGAAACAAGTTATTGTCGGGGAAGTGCTTAAAGCAATGCCTGGCGCCAAGAAATGCTTCCTAAGTGTGAGCCGTGTGCCAGGAGCCACTGTGACGGTAAAGGCCTCCGTTCATGAAGAATGTCTAAGCTCGCGAGGAGACAGGAAGTGCCTCTGAAGTACAGTCCGGGGACAACAGGACCGCACGGTATTCCACACGACTTCAGAGCGTGGAGTGCAGGCTGTCGGAGCTGCAGGAAGCAGACACGGGCGGCTGGAGGAGTTGGAAAGGCTTCTCTAAGGAGGGTGTTGGTGGGGAGGATTTGACTGGGAAGAGTGTGCGTCGATGGCAGGATGTCGTGCGGGGTGAGAGAAGGAATAGACCAGGCCTCACTCCACTTGGTCACTCAGATCCTTGCTGAGGCCTCCTCTGATATGTCAGGCTCTGGGTTTGGTGCCAGGGACACAAGATGAATACATCAACGGTGTTGTAGCTAAGACCACGGGCATTGAGTCCTACATACTTGGGTGAGAATCTCAGAGCTGTCACTCTCGAACTGTGTGATCTTGGCCAAGCTATCTAACCTCTCTGAGCTTTACTTTGCCATTCTGCAAATTGGAAATAATAATGGCATCTGATGGTGGGATCCTTATGAGGATTCAATAAACTAGTGACAAAAAAGAAAAGAAAAGAGTCAGCCCCTGATAGGTGATGGCCATTGTTGCTCTCCTTATTCTGTATGTTTTTTTTTGCCCTGCAAAGTTGTGGGGAACATGGCTTGGGTGAGAAATACAACTTCTGTTTTGGACTTGTTCGTAACCCAAAGGATAAATGATCGATGCTGCACTCGGACACCCCAGGGAGGTGATGGGCCTACATGGGAATCAGAAGGATCCCAGAACAGTGCCACTCAACATGGGGTCTGTGCGCACCTACCAGCCCACAAACTCCTTGTAGGAGATCTGTGGTGAGACAGCTACAGAGCTGAGGGGAAACGTTTAGACAGTTTAATGGCAATGTTACATTATTGTGACATCCCCATGCGTGCTTGCTGGACGTGTCTCACTAAACATGGTGGAGACCAGCTCAGTGAGCGTGGAATTTGCACAGTAAATTGCATGTGGCTCAAGCTTCATACCAGTCCTGTGCAGTAGGACCATGTGTCAATTCATGATGAATTGGAAATACTTTAATTTTAATTTATTATTACTAGAGGCCCAGTGCAGGAAATTCGTGCACGGGTATAGTCCCAAGCCTGGCCAGCCATCAGGGCCAGTCTGTGGGGCGACTAGTGGGGTGATCAGGGGACCCCCGCTGGCACCCGCCTTGGCTGGCCTGGGGCCTGCGGGCTGGGGGCAGCTCCTGCATTGAGCATCTGCCCCCTGGTGGTCAGTGCACATCATAGCAACCTGTCATTCCACCAGTTGTTCTACAGTTCGGTCGATTTGCATATTAGGCTTTTATTATATAGGATTATTATTTCATCCTCACCTGAGGATATTTATTTATTTATTTTTATTTATGTTAGAGAGAGTGGAAGAGAGAGGGAAAGACAGAGAGAAACATCAATGTGAGAGAAACACACTGCTTGGTTGCCTCCTGCACACGCCCTGACCAGGGCCTGGGTTTGGGGAGGAGCCTGCAACCAAGGTACCTGCCCTTGACTGGAATTGAACCTGTGGCCCTTTGGTCCTCAGGCCAGTACTACAACTACAAGGGCTGGAGGAACAGCAGGAGGACGTGGTGCCAGCCAAACTCAAGATTCAGTGTCGTCCTGAGGGAGCTGGACCCATGATTAGGGCTTCCCTGCAGGTGATGGAGCCATGGAGAGACCTAGCCATGGCCACAGATGCCAGTGGAGACAGACAAAGAGAAAGACCTTGACTCTCCTCCTCTTCTGGTCACAGTGGTGCTGGTGGTGGTGGTGGTGGTGGTGGTGGGCTAGAACTTCTCATCAGCCCTCTGTCTCCCGTCACTGAGAAGGCCAAGGAAGGTGGAATCCACTTGAGAACCCTAGAGTTTGGAGGCACAAAGAAGAAGATGGAGTTTCCGTACCTCCAACCTCACAGGAGAAACAAGATTATGATCTGTGTCTCTAGATTACTTCCCCTCCGACCGTCTTCTCGTAACTTCCAAGTGGAAAAAAATCCATGAAATCTGTGATGGCCTCTATTTCTAAAATGGAGAGGTTAGAGAGTCACAAGATGTGTGCATTGGGGAGGAGATTTGGGAGAATGTCTAAGGAAATGGAGAATGAATTCCAGGAAAAAGTTAAACACACACACACACACACACACACACACACACACACACACACACCCGAGGTTGCAGGACTAGAACACTGGCACAAAGAACCGTCCAGGCTGGGATTCAGGAAGAGCACGGATAGTAATGAAACATCCTGAGTGCATTAAGGCAGCCAAAGCGCTCTCAGATGTCCGTGGGGACTGCTCTTCTCCCTGGCTTTTGGGGGAAAAGTTAGCATGTAAAACGTCCTCATAAACAAAAGTATTTTAAGAATTTCTGCTCAGGGACGTTCCTGGCTCGCGTCGCTCATACAGTTGGGAATACCTTTGATTAATTCCGGCTGGTAATTAGGTTGGAGCGTGTTTGTGCCAAGCGCTCCCAAGAGATGCAAGCGTGAAGGGTGAGGGAAGGCAGAGCACCCCGGGACAGCTCCCACCGCCTGCCTCCTGCCCACACTGAGCTGGGTGGGGAGGTCTGGTATTGGGTGGGAGATCAGTACACTCTCAAACTAGCTCAGGTCCTCTGTAAGACTGACCAGAAACCACCCTGTGTGGCCTATTGGAAACACCAATTGGGGTGTCTCTCCAGCTCCCATCTCCTTTTTCAGAGAACAACCTCTCCTCACGCTACAGCCAGATTTAAATCACAAGATCCCAGCCCTGCACACTGCCAATTGGACCAAAGCATTGCCTGACTAAAGCTGAGCCAATCAGATTCTCTGATTAGAACTAGCATCGGCGGATGCTGGTCGGTTTCCACTTGTTGCTTGAACGATGGAAGTATAAACTCGGGAAATGCTGGTGGCTACCTTTCAGAGAGAAGCCAGTAGACAGAGAAAGAAGGATGAAGAAGATTCAGAGAGAAAAAAGTGATCCAGGCAACAAGGCTCGAGAGAGAAGCTGGACATGGAGCCCTAGTTCCTGTCCTTCATGAGGCCCAATTTCCTGGCCTCTCCTTGGGTTTTGAGAGATGCATCCAATACTCCCCTTTTGATTGCTCGTGCAAAGTTGGGTTCTGCTCTTTGCCAGGAAGAAACCAACAATATGAGGAAATGGTGGTCACCATCTCATGACCTAAGATAACCCAGGTGGTACTAGCTAACAATACTTTCTTACTACTCGTTTCAGTTTAGCAAACATCTATGCAATGCCTCTTAATTCTCTCTCCCATTTGGGGATGCCAATAAAGAGGGAAGTGGGTGAATTTGTGGTGCAATTTGATGGTTCTCCCAAAGCTGAAGTAACCCCTTCCCGCCAGCCATATATCCCACTACTAGAGTCCTTCCACTCCATGTAGGTCCACGCAGGAGGCTACATGGGGAAGGAGAGAGCCCATTGTACAGATGACATGACTGAGGCTCAGAGCTCAAGTGACTACTCCTTGCAGCATCTAGCAAAGTTCTGGGCACCAGGTGTGTACTTGATCATACCACCTTACATCAGTACCAAGAGGCCTGTGACCCGGCTTCCAACTCACCAGCTGGTGTCATCTCACCAACAGGCCGTGGCCCTCAGAGGAATCCGGCAGCTGTCTTGGGCAAATGATATCAGTGCCTCCTAATGCCAGCCTCACCTTAGAATTAATTGGGGAGGTTTTTTGGGGGGGAGGGGGCAGTCTGATGTCTGGACCACACTCCAGACCAATTGAAGTGTATGTTCTCTGGGTTTGAAACCTGGGCATCGTTACTCTTAGAAGTTCTCAAGATGTGTCTAAGATGCAGTCAGGGTTGGGAAGTACTGCGCTGGGTGAAAAAAAGCAGAGACGCATTGAGCTGGTGAGAGCAGGGTCTTCGTTGTTGAGCACGGCGGATGAACCCCCCGAGTGCCTTCCCAGGGCTGGGTGGGAGGAAGGGGGAAGAATAGGATAGCCCGGCACAGAATCAAGTTCAGATGTTTCCTATCACCACGGGGGTGAAACCAGCTTGGAGTGTCTGAAGTTCATCAGTCATTATTAATGTGGACTCATGGTGGGAATTTATGAATGTTCTCAAACTATGAGGAAATGGCTTTGTTCAGTAGAGAAAAGATGTAAGTAAGACACAGCCAGGGAGCTCCTTTGGCCTGCTTGTGGGAACCATCCACACACACACATGCACACACACACACACACACACATCACACACACTAATGCACACACGCATGCACACTAATGCACACATGCACACACCACACATGCACACACACTAATGCACACACACTCACACTAATGCGCTCACACATACACACACACACAAATGCACACACACACCAGTGGTGGGCGCACTAATAATACAGTGGGTCATGCACACACACACACACACATCACACACACTAATACACACACGCACGCACACTAATGCACACACCACACATGCACACATGCACACACACATCACACACACTAATGCACACATGCACACACATGCACACACTAATGCACACACGCACACTAATGCACTCACACATGCACACACACACACCACACATGCACACACACACACACAAATGCACGCACACACCAGTGGTGGGCGCACTAATAATACAGTGGGTTTTTGTTGGTCATGAAAGTAGGTTCTTGGGGACCACTGTTTGCCAAACACCATTCTTGGCAGATGGTAGAGACTCAGTTGATGTTTGTTGAACTAATGAATAAATGAACATATTGTCACTGTAGAAGTCACCACATGCTCTTTGGATTATAGAAGGTTTTGAAAGAAATGTAATAGTTTGAGGTCCAAACAAAAATAAGCTGACCTGCTTCTGCCCACAGCCTGGGGGATCAGAAGCCAGAAAGCCCAGAGTTTGACGGGGCAGCTTCCATTGGTTTTGTTTTCAAGGTCCCAAGCCTTAAGCTGTCTCCTCTGTATACTTCAAGGTCGGCTCCAGCCTGGCTCAGTTTTGGCCAAATAAAGGAGGGTAGGGTGGGATGTGTGCACCTGGCATATGTCCTGTACAGGGAGGCAACAGCCCCCTTCACTCAGCTCCTCCTCTGGGCATCACCCTGGCAGGGACACACTGAGAGCCCAGGGCTGCTCAGACTTGCCGACTGCAACACCAGCAAGGGCAGAGGGGCATGAACTCCTGATCCCCATGATTGAGGGGCATTTTCTGAAGCCGCCAGTGCTATGGACCAAACCGAATTGTGTCTCCCCACCCCCCCCCCCCCCAAGCTCCTATGTGGAAGCCCTAACCTCCAGTGTGACTGTATTTGGAGACAGCACCTACAAGGAGGTAATTCAGGTTAACTGGGGTCAGAAGGGTGGGGCCCTGATCCTTTAGGATTAGTGTCTCTATAAGAAGAGATACAGAGAATGCTGTTTCTTGCAAGCAGAGAAAAGGCCATGTAGGATAAAGCTAGGTCGTTTCTTTTTTTTTAAATATATTTTTTTATTGACTTCAGAGAGGAAGGAGGAGGGAGAGAGAGAGAGAGAAAGATTAATGATGAGAGAGAATCATTGATCGGCTGCCTCCTGCACGTCCCCCACTGGGGATTGAACCTGCAACCTGAGCATGTGCCCTGACCGGGAATCAAACCGTGAGCTCCTGGTTCATGGATCAACGCCCAATCACTGAGCCACGCCAGCCGGGGTGGTAGTTTCTTAAACTAGTGAAAAAGTTTATTCTGATGTTGTAGTCTACTTGACGATAATAAAGTCCTTGTTTGTGTTAATATTTAAAATAGTTGTTACTTGAAAGAATCTTGTGTGACTGTTTTGGAGACAGCGCCTACAAGGAGGTAATTCAGGTTAACTGGGGTCAGAAGGGTGGGGCCCTGATCCTTTAGGATTAGTGTCTCTATAAGAAGAGATACAGAGAATATTGTTTCTTGCAAGCAGAGAAAAGGCCATGAAGGACAAAGCTAGGTAGTTTCTTTTTCTTTTTTTTAAAAATATATATTTTTATTGACTTCAGAGAGGAAGGGGGAGAGAGAGAGAGAGAGAGAGAGAGAGATCAATGATGAGAGAGAATCATTGATCGGCTGCCTCCTGCACGTCCCCCACTGGGGATTGAACCTGCAACCTGAGCATGTGCCCTGACCGGGAATCAAACCGTGAGCTCCTGGTTCATGGATCAACGCCCAATCACTGAGCCACGCCAGCCGGGGTGGTAGTTTCTTAAACTAGTGAAAAAGTTTATTCTGATGTTGTAGTCTACTTGACGATAATAAAGTCCTTGTTTGTGTTAATATTTAAAATAGTTGTTACTTGAAAGAATCTTTTTTTCTGACGTTTCACCTCATCTCTCTACCTTCCCTCCAATTGCCTTCCCATGTGCACATGCCCTGTTTGAAAAGTATATGATGACCTGCGTTGAGAAGAGGCCCAATTGGTCAGAGACTGAGCCATGACCCGGCCAGAAGTGTTTGCGGGAACGGGGAGTGACTGCCCCAAAGGGGAAGGGGCTGAGGGACAGGAGTGATGCTGCCTTCGGATGTCAAAAGGGGACCCTGAAACATGGACCCAGTCAGGGTCTTCAGGTGAGCAAACACTGCATCCCCTTCTGGAAAACACGAAAATCTTGTCTGTCCCGGGAGTTCTGTCCCCTGAGAGGGCAAAGGTAGCTCTAACCTCTAGATATCCCATCAGCCAAGGTTTCATCAAGTTTTGTAATCATGGAAATAGTGTTTATTGTTTTTAATTTTCAGCTTTAGATATCATAACTTGAATGGGGTGTCTTCAAACCATTTACACGCTTGACCCCATCTCCACTCTAGAGATTCTGGTACACCCCCTCCCCCTCTTCCTTACCTCCCTGCTTAATTCTTCTGTTTCAAAGACATAGCTCAACAGAGCAGATCCTCTGGATGGGGCAGACTGTACCAGCTTCCTGGGTCCTCTCTCTCTCTCCTCCTCCCCCACCCACCCAGCCTTGCTCTTTCCTTCTGGCACATTTTAAATTCCCCAGGTCCTCTGCTCTCTTGTTCCAACTGGTTTGGATGGGGAGCTGTGGGGGAATAATGACAATTCCCCAGGTCCTCTGCTCTCTTGTTCATCCCGAGATGAACCAGCCAACTGGTTTGGATGGGGAGCTGTGGGGGAATAATGAAAGGGGCGGGATTGACAGCCCTTTTCTAAGTCAGGTCTCCAGATCTGGGCCAATAAAAGGGAGGCCTTTAAGTACTTCCACCTTTGCTGGCATCCCTTGGCTGAGCGGAGGAGCAGCAGACACCAGACAGCGGGCCCCGATCTGCTCCCGTGGCCACAACATTTCCTGGAACCAAAGGCCTGGTAATCTATACAAATGAGAGGGGCACGTTCCCGGCCAGGCCCTCGCAGGAGGGGAATTCATCTCCCCCAAAGACAGGCTGTATTCCGAAGGCCTGCCTTGTAAACCCCAGCAGATGGCTGTTGTTTTCAAATTGGAGAGATGTTGACGGTTTCTCTGTCAACGGATCTATGGTTTGAGGCTTTTAAACTTTAGGAACCATGGCCTCTGGCCCCTGCTGGAGTCATTCATTTTGCCAGTGGCACCAGCCAAAAAAGGTAAGCTTTCTCCCCGCCCCCCATGTCTTCGCACCCCAGGGCCTGGGCTCAGGACTGACTGTAGCCCCTCTGGATCAAGTGAACTTTTCCTGGTCCTTTCCGGTCTTGTTGCCCTTTCTTAGATGCTATAAACGAAGGCTGGGTGAGGCCATAGCCCATCAGATGTGCCCAAGGGTTCTTGCCTCCCAGGGTTGTGTAGTTACAATGAGCTGTAGTGGGTGCCAGGCAGTACACGAAGCCATGAAGCCACAGGTGCAGGCCTTGAAACGGGTTGCTGAGAGCACAGGGCTCAGCTGTGTGTCCTTGGGCAAGCCTCTTAATGTCTCTCTATCCCTGTTCTCTTGTCTATAAAATGGAAATAATGCGAGCACCTGCCTCATGGGGCTATTATAAAGATAAAATGAGACGATGCATGAAAAGTGCCTTGCTGGGCACACAGTAAGAGCTCAATGAATGAGAGTTGCTTATGCCTCCTCCTCCTCCTTTATAATCATCAACAGCATCATCATCATCATCACCATCACTATCTGGGTTTCCAGAAATGCCAACACTGAGCAATGCACTTTCCAAAGAGGACTGGGCCCATCTGTGGAGAAGGGGCAGAGGTAGCTTCTTAAATAGGAAGATTTGAGAAGAATTGGAGAGGGGGAAGAATCTGGGCAAGTGGCAATGCCGTGGGGGAGACGACAGTCAGATAAGAGAAGAGGAGGGAGTTTCGGGTGGAGGAAACCAAGTGAGGTGTGAAAGGAGAGGTGTCCACCTGTGTTCACTATAAAATGGAAATAATGCGAGCACCTGCCTCATGGGGCTATTATAAAGATAAAATGAGACGATGCATGAAAAGTGCCTTGCTGGGCACACAGTAAGAGCTCGATGAATGAGAGTTGTTTATGCCTCCTCCTTCTCCCTTATAATCATCAACAGCATCATCATCAATATCATCATCACCATCACTATCTGGGTTCCCAGAAATGCCAACACTGAGCAATGCACTTTCCAAAGAGGACTGGGCCCATCTGTGGAGAAGGGGCAGAGGTAGCTTCTTAAATAGGAAGATTTGAGAAGAATTGGAGAGGGGGAAGAATCTGGGCAAGTGGCAATGCCGTGGGGGAGACGACAGTCAGATAAGAGAAGAGGAGGGAGTTTCGGGTGGAGGAAACCAAGTGAGGTGTGAAAGGAGAGGTGTCCACCTGTGTTCAGGGGTTCACAAGGAACATATATGGCTGGAGTGAGGGTAAGAGATGCAGAGAGGGGGCAATGAGACTGAAGAGGGAGCCTAGGCCCAGCCTAACGCCAGGCTTGAGGGGGTGGGTGCCGTGCATGGTTTAGAACTAGGGGACCTATTTCATCAGAGCAGGGAGTGCGAGGGGTCAGGGTAAAATTCTTCTCCCCAGGAGAGACCACCTTCTCAGATAAGAGAATTCCCCTTTGGTCTTAACAATGTGGCCAACACGCCCACATGCTTGGATGTCCCATGTGTCAAATCACATCCTTTGCTTCGACAGCAAAGCTGAGGTCCCTGCCTAGAGCGGAGGGTGGGACATTTCATTGGACAGCATTGAATTTGTTCAGGCCCCCGAAACTCCCCTGGAAGAGGCCACGGGCATGGGGTCAATTTACCCTCCGACCCCAAGCCATGCAGCTGATAATCAGCCGCCACAGTCTGTGGGGGAGATGAACTGCGTTGCCGAGACGTTCAATAAATCTGCTATTAGCCGGGAAAGTGCTTACATGCGCTTTGGAAAAAAACACTAAACAACAAAATAAGAGCCGTTGATTGACAAGGCATCAATAAAGCTGTGTGTGTGGCCTTTGACCTCCCCCTACTCCCAGCTGCCAATCTGTGTTTATTAGAAATCAGTTCCTATAAATAGCTTGTGGCGGAGAAAACAGTGAGCTGCTCCTCAAACGTGTGACTGCGAAATGCAAACTGTGTTCTACTTGGCTCTTGGTTCGCTTCGTTGGCCATTTGCTGCAGCTGAAATGTGGGGTGTCAGTAAAGGGGGGTTGTCAGGAGGCCGTTGATAATTTTTTATCTCATCTTTGAAGCAGAATTGCTAGTCCCCTTTCCCCCCAACCCCGATCTATTATTCCTTTGTGCTGACCAACTGAACCCAAATTTGCTTTCTGGTTGGCAATGTGACGTGCTAAAAACATTGACTTTCCCCTACTTCTCTGAAGCTTGGGTTGGCCACACAGTTCTTGCCAATGAGACACCAGCTGAGGGTTCCTGGGAAAAGGTTTGCCCACCTGATACATGAGCTCCCTCTTTCTCTTTCTTCTTTCCACGTTCCTCCTGCCTGGAACGTGGATGTGCGTCTGGAGGAGCAGCAGCCACGGTGGGACGATGGGGCTACAAGCTTGAGGATGAAGGCCACGGTGCTGAGGGTGGTGGGGCAGAAAGATGGATGCGGCTCAAGTCCCTGATGTTGCTGTGGAGTCACTCACAGCTCTAGGCTGCCTAGTCCTAGACTCTCTGTAGTGTGATCAAAATTGCTTTCATCTGATTAGGCCACTATGGGAAGGTTGTCTGTTATTGCAGCTGATGAAACGTGATTCCAGAATCTCATCTCCAAGGTATGCTGCAAGTACGTGTGATTATGTGCCCAGCAGTGGCCAAGGTTCAACGTAGGCCAAGTGGAGCAAAATGGTGCTTAAGAGTACAGTGTGGCCTGGCCGGTGTGGCTCAGTGGTTGAGCATCGACCTATGAACCAGGAGGTCACGGTTCGATTCCTGGTCAGGGCACATGCCTGGGTTTCGGGCTCGATCCCCAGTAGGGGGCATGCAGGAGGCAGACGGTCGACAATTCTCTCTCATCATTGATGTTTCTATCTCTCTCTCTCCTTCTCCCTTCCTCTCAGAAATCAGTAAAAATATTTTCTTTTAAAGAGTCCGGTGTGGTGGCTCTTGAATCAGCTAGACTGGTTTCCAGTCCTGGAGCCAGCTGCCACTTCCTAGCTGTGTGACCCTGGTCAAGTCTCTTTACAGGTCTTTGCCGTATCTGTAACGTGGGATAATAATAGCACTTACTCCGTAGGTTGTTACGAGTATCCAGTGGTGAACAAAAAAAGCTCCGTCTTGCAGGAAATAAGAGGCCTTTGCCTGGGGACAGATAAGCCATTTCACCTGAGCCAGGTGGGCGTAGACATAGCTGAAGAAGGTCCCAGACCTGGGAAGATAGGAGACTACCCATCATGGAGAAAGCTTGAAACAGGGAGCACTGGGCAGGCGGTCCCAGGACCCGAAAATCTGGTTGGTGATCTGTACACACTCTCCCGTGATCCCAGGAGGAATGCCCAGGTGTGAGTTTCACTCTGAATCATCTTCCTGGAATTACTGTCACCTCATCACACCTTCATTCCTTCACCGGGCACCACCAGGCCCCAGGCCCGTGCTGAGCGCTTCCCATGGACTGTCTCATTTCTTCTCATCGCTCCTGTGGGTGGGTGTTGTTAGACCCATTTCACAGGGGAAGAAACTGAGGCTCGTAGGATTTATCTACTCCTCACCCTCATTCACCCAGTCCTTCAGCAATTGGTTCCTGGGGGCCCCCTCTCTACCAGGCACTGTGCTAAGCCTTCTCTTATTTAATCCTCAAAAGGATGTTATGAGACACTATGATCCCTATTTTTCAGATGTGAAAACTGAGGCTCAGAGAATGTACTGAACTCATTCATTCTTTCCATGATTCTGAAGCAGACAAGCTGGGTCCTCTACCAAGAGGCAGACGTGGCCAGAGCAGGGGCCGGGCTAGCTGCCTGCTGGACGGCTGTCCCTGCATGCCCTTCTGTTCCTGGGGATGTGGCCTGAAGGTGGTGTTTACCTTTCAGGTGACTTCCTGGACCCCCGCCCTCTGGCCTGGCTCCCAGATTTGCAGTTTTGTGGTCCTGCACTAGCTCATTTCAGCCTCGTACATGCTTTCCAAGGGAGGCGGCTCTGGGACCCTTCTCCCCATTTCACAGACAGAGATTGAGGCAAGTCCCTCCTCCTGTGCAGCCTCAGTTCCCAGACTCAAGTGTAGCAGGTCCTGTGGGACCCTCCCCACCCCCCTTTTTGAGGCTGGTGCAGTCACGCTCAGTGACTGGGAGTATTGGCTGCTAGTGGCTCCCAGGGGTCCCTGGGTTTGTCCAGACAATGTCCCTTGGCGACTCCTAAGCCCCTGTGCCTGGGAGACTAAACTCCCCCATCCCAGGGAGCAACCTGCAGCCGATGATTGACTGAAGGAGGGACAAGAGCCCGGACACCTTGCCTGGGGGTGGAACCCCCTCTGAGTTGTAATTCCTGCTCCGGGCTTCCCTGAGGCTGAGCAGCCTCCTTCCCTCTCTCCTACTTCCCTCCCTCTTTATCCCGAGGAAAAGGAATTACCCACGTCCACGGTCCAGGCTCGTCCTCTAGGGGACCTGACCTAAGGCATCTGGGTAAAACCTTTGAAATAATCTAGTCCAGTGGTTCTCAAACTTCTGGCCCTTTAAATACAGTTCCTCATGTTGTGACCCAACCATAAAATCATTTTCGTTGCTACTTCATAACTGTAATGTTGCTACTGTTATGAATCATCATGTAAATATCTGATATGCAGGATGGTCTTAGGCGACCCCTGTGAAAGGGTCATTCAACTGCCAAAGGGGTCGCGACCCACAGGTTGAGAACCGCTGATCTAGTCTAACTACCCCTTTTTATAGAATTTATCCACCCTGATCCCAAGCCGGGGGTGGGTGGGGGGGTTACTATCTCCACAAAAGCTCTTACCGTATGTCTTGTAATTGCTTATGTGTCTATCTCTCTTGATTGACTAAGTGATACTCAAGGATGGGACTGAGTCTTAATAAACTACCTGCTAAGCACAGTTGAGTAACTTTACCAATGTTAATCCATTTACTCCTCACTACAATCCTTTCGAGTAGGAAATATTATTGTTCCCATTTTGCAGATGAGGAAACTGAGGCCTGTGGAGAACCAGGAAAGGGAGGAATCAGGACTGGAATGCCACACTCCTGACTCCTCGGTGGGGCTCTCCCTGGCCCTTTGCTCAGAGAGGGGGCATCACCCTAGTACAAAGTCGGGTGAAAATTTTGTTCAAAAGGTTCCCCAATCGTGTTTCTCAGCTCACCCTCTGGGTGCAAGAAGGTCGCGGTAATGCTCGACAAAGGCAAACCTAACAAACCTGAGCATGAGTCATGCAAAAAGGGGAAGGATTGATTGCAGAAGGTCAGGGCTCAGCTCCAATTAATATGCCATCCTCTTAAATGAAAGCACTCCACAAGCCCACCTCGCAGGAGCAGAGAAGGCCTCACGCTCCCGCTGCCCCTCCCCCCCCCTCAGGTGTTATTACCGCTACGGGAAACATAGCAACTCCTCAGACACACATCTCCTTGCTCTTTCCGCTCAGGACCTGAGCCACCTAGAGAATCTTGGAATCCCAAGGCTCCAAGGGGCTCTGGGGCCATCCAGCCCACTCCCAATTCAGGAACGATGATCATCGTCATGAGATTCGTCTCGCATGCAATGAGCACTTCCTGTGTGATGGACGTTCTGCTAAGTTCTTTATCTACTTCTTTCCCTCAAGTATCTGAGGAGGCAGGTGCCACAGACTATCTTCAACTTGCAGAAGAGGAAACCAGGTACAGAGAAGTTAAGCAACTTGTTTAAACTCACACAGAAAATAAGGGTATTAGTTAGGATAGCATCAGCCCTGTAACAAACACCCCTGTAAATGTTAGTGCTTCACCCAATAGAAATTCACCTGTAGGGTCCCTCCCCCGCCCCCCCAACCTTCCATTGCAGGTGTTTCTGGTCACTGGGTGGTGTCCCCTTCATGGTGCTTTGAGGACCCAGGTTCCTTCCCTTGTGTAGCTATGCTATCCCCTAGGGCAGCGGTTCTCAACCTGTGGGTCGCGACCCCTTTGGGGGTCTAACGACCCTTTCACAGGGGTCGCCTAAGACCATTGGAAAACACATAATTACATATTGTTTTTGTGATTAATCACTATGCTTTAATTATGTTCAATTTTCAACAATGAAAATACATCCTGCATATCAGATAGTTACATGAAGATTCATAACAGTAGCAACATTACAGTGATGAAGTAGCAACGAAAATAATTTTATGGTTGGGGGTCACCACAACATGAGGAACTGTATTAAAGGATCACGGCATTAGGAAGGTTGAGAACCACTGCCCTAGGGCATCATCTCTGTCAATCAGACCCACAGAGAGAAAGGGGGCGGAGCATGGAGAAAGCACACCCATTTCTTAGAGTCTTGGTCCCCAACGTGACATGTGCTACTTCCTTTCACAGCCCATTGAAGAGAATCGGAGATGTAGCCAAATCCAGATGCAAGAGGGACAGGCAGACGCTTCTCAGGGGCAACTCTGCAGTGTGGCCTGAAATGGACGACTCCGGATAGCAGCTGCCCATCCGCCACAGTAAGTCCTCCCTGAAGGTCCGAAGGAGGGGCGGGGGGAGGAAGCAGGCACTGCACCCTCACCTGCCTCCTTGGACCAGGAAGGTGAACGCTCTCCTTGAACCCCCCCACCCCCCCCAGCAAAACACTACTGAGGTCTTGTCGGCCAGAACCAGGTCACGTGCCCACCCCTAGCTGCAAGGGAAGCTGGGAAAACAGAATATGACTTTCACGATTAGTTTAACATCCATCGTGTTTCATCACCCAGGACTAGGTATGTTGCCTTCTGGAACTCAAACAGGATTCAGTTAGCAAGGAAGAAGGACAGGAAACAGAAATTGAGTAATCGGCTCCTTGAATCTATCACATTTATTCAAAATCTGTTCCATCAACGTTGACGGAGCACTTGCTCCGTGCTAAGCACTGGGCCAGCTTCTTGGAAAGGCCCCTATTCTATTGTCCATCCTGACTCCCACCCAACGTTGCACTGAAATGTCCTCACCACGGTTACCAGGAGACTGAGGGGAGATCAATCCAGACACACCTTCCAAGGATCTTCCTTGACCTTGTGGCCCATTAGATGCTTTTGCCAAATCAAAGTCATCTCTCTTTTTGGGGGTGGCCAGAAACAAATCCCAGGGGCTCAGGGTCAGCGTGCTCGCATGTGGAGGCGTTCTCCCTCCAGAACTCCATCGGCAAAGGAACGGTGCCGAGCCAGGAGCCCTGCCCACCAGCCGCCCCCTGCCTGCTCCCCACCCCACCCCCGGAGGGGCGCTGGGAGAGGCCTTTCCCATCATTTCTGATGATTGCACCGAGTTCATGTTCAGAATGTATCTAAAGTTATTTGGGCCAAATTCCCATATTAA
This sequence comes from Myotis brandtii, assembly GCF_000412655.1. NCBI lineage: Eukaryota > Metazoa > Chordata > Mammalia > Chiroptera > Vespertilionidae > Myotis > Myotis brandtii. Next base: position 393,495 of record NW_005357525.1, read on the forward strand.
CTGTTCAGATCAGAAATGCTCAATGTCAGTTAAATTTGGTCGGATTATAAGACAACACAGTCAAGATCAGGAACATGTGGCCTGATTTGATTTAACCCAGAGAAGAAATGCCTTTTTCCCTTCTGCTCCGCTATAACATTATACATATAAAGATACATACGCGCTCGCGCTCTGCCAGAAATGTCAACTGCTTTTGATCTCTCCCTTTAGATATTAAAGTTTCCCCCCGCTCGCCCCTGCGCTCGGCGGGCCCCTTAAGGGCTTTCAAACCAATAAACAAGCCCCGAGCTGCCGGGAGGATGGGAGCTCATGCCTTTTGGAGCCGGAGCCCCGTGGCCCGAAGGTCGTGTTTAATCAGCCTCAAGGTTTTGGTTAACATCGACTTGGAGTTTAAAATAGCATTTCAATAACCTCAGCCCCTTCCTGCTCCCCCCATCAGCCAGGGGAGGAGGGAGACAGAGGCCCAGGGTTGGGGTGGGGGGGGGCTTGTGTGTTTGTTGTTAAGGTTCTGAAGCAAATGAGCTGTGCTTGGCTGGTGGCCATGGCAGAGAGACGCCCTCCTCAGCGCGGGGAGGGGCCTGGCTGGGACCAGGTCCTGAGTGTCCCCGGTAAGGGGACTTATTCTAGCAGGATGCCCGCTGAGGGCTGGAGTCGCATTTCTTTCCTCTCTTCTCAGACTCCAGGGATGGATACAGGGTGGGGAGGAGAGCAGAAGCGTCACAGCATTACCTTCAAGCTGATTACAAACTCACGTGAGACCTAAGATGGTACAAAGCGGTCACTTCTGGTCCCTTCCCTGGGACCCAGAGTCTCCTGAGATGGGGATTTGCTCTCTCTGGTTCTCCTTTCTTGCTCCTACTTCCTGGCCCTCCCCCTGAAGGACCCTGTCCCCCCCCTCCCCCCCGTAGCATCCTTCCTCACCCTATCCTTGGATCCTGACAGTAGACAGGCTGCGTCTAAGATGAATTTAGCTCCTCTTCATAGAGTCTGCCTGTGAACAGTATTTTTTTCAATGCATCGTTATACTTAGAAATACCCTCCTCATCTGGCCAACCAGTGAGTTCCTGGGCTGATCAGCAGTATAGAATCCAATAGTTCAGCCACCCTGGATTAGTCAGGCTAGGCTAGGCTGTGCAGCAATAACAACATCACCTTGATATCTCTATGCCGCAGCCCAACAAGAAGGTCACTGTCACCCAGGAAAAGTCCCGTGCAAATGGTGACTCTCCCCAGGGCATCTGGTCTCCATGCAGTCGCAGGGGTCCACATGGCTCCCACATCTCAATATGGCCTCCATGGTCACTGCACAGACCACTGGGAGGTTGAGAATCAGCTTTTAAATAAATGCTTTGGCTCCCTGACCAGCACCAATCACATGGCCCTGCTTAATGCCAGAGATCCGGGAAACAGGGGTCAATATGGGGATAAGTCGGTGAGCAGGACATTCCCCGGCCCCCCACACCCCCGGCCTCAGAACCCTCAGAATCCCTAAGAGGATTCACGAACTCTTTTCAGGACAGCGGGATATTCACTCCTGGACCTGTTGTCAGGGCTGGACTGGGATATGCCAGAACCCCGCCGTGGAGGAGGGAAGGGCCATCCCTATAACAATAACACTTCATATTTACTTAGTATTTCTTATGTCAGGCATGTGCTTGGCCTTTGCATACATGGTCTCATTCCACCCTCTCAATGGCCCTCTCAGGAAGTCACGTTGTGAATTCCCTGTGTGCCGCCAGGCAAAGGGAGGCTCGGAGAAGCGAAGTGTTTGCCCAAGGTTTTCCATCCATACCCGCCAGAGCCCAGGCTGCCAGATCCCCAGGCTCACCGATGCCCTCGGGTCACCGGTCCCCAAAGGCCTGGGCTGCGCAGGTGTGCACTCCAAGGGGTCATTGTGCCTCCAGAGAGGACTGTTCACAGCTTCTCCTGCAGAAGCAGATGTGGTCAGCCTCAGCCAGCCCCAGACCACTCCTCACCTTGAAACCCTGACCTTCACCTGCTAAGTGAGCCCCCCACCTGCCTCCCCACCCACCCCGGAGTCCAGGCAGGCATGCGCTTCGGTGCCCAGGCTGAGGGGAGCTCGTAATATTCCCTCCGAGCACACAGAAGCAGATGCCTCCGAAAGCCTGAGGATTACTTGCCTGGCACACTTGACTCGCTAATTAAGTTTCTTATTTACCGCTGGAAGGAGAGGGGCTTCCTGGACTCTGGGAAGGTCTACCCCCCTCCCGGCCCCCTCTTTCCTTTCCATCCTCCACCCCAATCAGGCCTGGAACCCTTTTTGAATCCGGAAGGAGGGTGAGTAAATCTGTAGGGTCTGGAAAAGGGGAGAGATGTCATTAGCCCGTGTCTACCCCCCAGGCTGCCCCTGCAGGTGAAGAGCAAGGCCAGGGGGTGGAGGGCAAGAGAGCAAAGTGGTTCAGCCGAAGCTAATTAGCACCTTCTAGCTACTTGACCTTGATCTCTCTGAAGGTCTTCTTTCTCATTTGTAAAGTGGAGGAAATAATCACATTTCCCGCTGAGGACCGGCGGGAGGATTAGAGAGTGTTTATGTGGGAGAGTCTGCTAGATGCCCACCCAGTGTCTGTTTTGCCCTTCCTCATCACCTACAGGCCCGTGATTCTTTATTCGGAAAGCAAATATCTTCTATGTATATAAAAGGCTAATATGCAAAGTATCCCCTTGGGAGTTTGGCCGGGAGACCAGGAGTTTGATTGCTCACTATGATGTGTGCTGACCACCAGGGGGCAGCACGGAACATGGCGGGCGACCAGGGGCGGGGGCGGGGGGCTGAGGGAGGGAGGGGAGGAGGAGGCGGGAGGCAGGGAGGCAGGGAACCTGATCAGCCCTGATCATCAGCCAGTGCACAAATTTTGTGCACCGGGACTCTAGTAAGCAGATAAAAGACTATCTTTCCTGGCCTCCCTTAAATCTAGGGATGACTCATGAGAAATGAGTAGGAGTTATTGGTGGTGATGGTGGTGGAGTTTCCAGGAACATTACAGGAGTTTGCCTCACCTGAGAGGCAAGCCTGTTGCTGCCTCCTCCCTGCTTTGTTCTCCTCCTCGTCTGGAATGCAAATGTGATGCTAGAGCCCCAGCAGCCATCTTGGAGTATGACATGATCTTGAGAATGGATCCACTGATGATGATGATGAAACAGAGAGATGGAGGTGTCACACTGGCCCTGACTATTTCTGGATTCCTTCTAAAGGATGGAGAATTAACCTCTACTTTTGTTTCAGCCAGTGGCTCTCAAACTCTAGCATGTGGTAGAATGACATGGAGGCTTGGTTAAAACAAAAGTAGGGTGGAGGCCTCAGGATTTTATTTCTCACACTAGAGTCCCAGTGCACAAAATTCGTGCACGAGGGCGGGGAGGGGTCCCTAAGCCTGGCCTGTACCCTCTCACAATCTGGGACGGCTGGCTCCTAACTGCTGGCCTGCCTTGCCTGCCTGATTGCCCCTAACCACTCTGCCTGCCTGCCTCATCACTCCTAACCACTTGCCTCCCTGCCTGATCACCCCTAACTGCTCACCTGCCTGCCTCGTTGCCCCTAACCACTCTGACTGCCTGCCTGATCGCCCCTAAAGGCCTCTGCCTTGGCCCCCGCTGCTGCAGCTTCATCTGGAAGGACTTCCGGAATGATGTCCGGAAGGTCGTTTGGCTGTTCAGTATAATTAGCATATTATGCTTTTATTATTATAGATGTTCCTGGGTGATGCTGAAGGTCCTAGTATGGGTATCACACTTTGAGACCCACTGGTTCAAGCCACCTTCAATCCGTTTTTTTTCACTTTATGAATCAGAACCCAACCTTAACTCATCTAGCCAGGTTAATAAATGTGGTTAATGTTTTTATACAAGGATGAAGTGATCATGAGGGGGCTGCCTAGTCCCCTCTGGAGGCAGCCACGGGGATAAATCAGAAGCTCCATGGGCTGGAAAGGAAGCAAAGCTGACATGATGATCCATTTGCCCACCGAAGGGCAGCCTTGACCTCGAGAACCCCAAAGGATTCTGGGTTGTCCCAAAGCCTTTGAATGAAGAGAGGTAGATGTCCCACCTTGCACCGGCCCGTCATGCAGCATCTTCTGTTCCTCTGAGTTGTCTAGAAACAAAACAAGTATGCTCATAATAAGAAAGACTTTTTTTTTTTTAAAGCAGGGACCCTGTAGAGAGTCAAGTACTCTGCATATATCATCTCATTTAATTCCCATGACCCATTTCACAGATGGGAAAACCGAGACTAACAAAAGGTAAGTAACTTGCCCGTAGTCACAAACACTAGGGCATGATGGAGCCTAGATTTCCACTGTAAATGTCAAACGCCAAATAACTCTTTAAGGCTGGAGTCGCCCCTGCATCGGTCGATGCTCAACTGTATTCCCAGAGACACAAAAGCAAGAGGGCTTTGGGGCAGCTTTGGGAGACAGAGGGTGGGGAGAGAGAATGGGGCCACCCTCCCACCCCTGTGTCCATGGACCCTCCTTGAGGCCTGAACACCAAGCCCCGTAGAGATCGAGGGGAGGTGGCCCGCTTCCGGGCAGGTGGGCTGTGTTGATGGATTGGAAGCCATGCCTCTGTCGAGGTGAGGGGGTCAGTGGCCGCGCGCTGCCAGTTGTTCCGATAAAATATGAAGTTCAGAAACTCCAGGCAGTCCTCCCTCCGCTCTGAGTGATGACCTTGTAATTGGCTCTGAAGGGAGCTTGATTTATCAGCTCCAACCTGGGCAGCCGGGAAAGGATGGATGAGCTCCGGGGGCTGCAGCTGAGAGCGGGGTCCCTGGGAGCAGCCATGCCATGGGCGTGGGGCCGTTTGTCACCACGGGGCTCTGCTTAATTGTGGGAAGATGAAGCGAGCAGGTGTCGGATTGCGCTGTATAAATCACGGCCTCTTGTAGTACAACCTGGGGCCCTGTCGGCCAGGAGGACGCTCCGATTTGGAGGGGCGCTCCCAGACACAGACCTGCTCCTCTGCCCCCCCATCATTTCAGGAAAGAGGCCCTTTAGGGAAAAGCTAAGTGGTACTCCAACCTCGGGGAGACCTGGTACTCTCTCCAGTTAGTGACCTGGGTTCAAATCCTGGTTCTGCCATTTTCCAGCTGAGGGACAGTGACCAAGTCACATCACCTCTCCCTGTTGGGCGCCGTGGCTAGGAGTGCCAGCTCTGGATCTGAATCTGGGCTCTGCCCCTTACCAGCTCTGTGGCCTTGGGCAAGTAGCATAATCACTCTGTGCCTCAGTTTTGTCATCTGTGAAATGGGATGATAATAGTACTTGTAGGGATGTATTCGTTTCCTAGGGCTGCCATTACGAGTTACCACAAACAGCAGACATTTATTCTCTCCCAGCTCTGGAGGCCAGAAGTTGGAAGTGAAGGTGTGGGCAGGGCCCCTCCCTCTGAAGGCTCCAGGGGAGAAGCCGTCTGGCCTCTTTAACCTCTGGTGGCTCAAGTCTAGAGTTCCCTGGCTGGTGCCTGCAGCACGCCACTCTCTGCCTCTATCTTCACATCCCCGCTCCCTTCCCCTGTCTATTCTCCTCTTCTGTATCTTATAAGGACACTTGTCATGGGATTTAGGGTCCACCCAGGTACCCCAGGATGATCTCATCTTAAATCCCGTCACCTAATCACACTTGTCAAGACCCTTTTCCCAAATAGGGTCGCGTTCACAGATCCCAGAGGTTCAGACTCGGACATATCTTTTGGGGGACCACCATTCAACCTACTGCAAGGGCTCTGAGGAGAATGAAGCTCCACTGACCTGTTTATCGGTTGGAGTTTCTAGTTAGACAGTACTTGCTATCACCTATTAGGTAGAGGGGGGGAAACAGTAACAGTAGCAACGGCTGGAGCTGTCACTCATTGCAGACGGGAATGCGAGAGGGTACAGCCACTTGGGAGAACAATTGGGAGATTTCTCAGAAAGTTCCATGTGTACTTACGTGTGACCCAGCAATCCCAATTGTAGGAATTTACCCCAGAGGAATGGCACATGAAGTAGCTACAATACGTAGGATCTTGGGTGCATAGCATTCTGAAAAGAGCCAAACTCTATTGAAGGAAAACAGTGGTTGCCAGGTGTGGGGGGGAAGGGTTGGCTACAGAGGGACTCCAGGACCTTTCAGGGGGGCGGTCAATGGAACTCGTCTACATCTTGATTGTGTTTGTTAAACCGGCGGAATTGTACACCATAAGGTTGACTTGCACTGACTGTAAATTATACCTTAATTTAAAGTTTGAAAAGCATGGCTTCCTGGGGAGATTCCGCTGTCGCCCTTCTTGCTCTGAGCTGAGGCCAGGAGCTTGGTTTCGGGGCCTGACACCCTGTGTCCGAATGCCTGCTGGGCTCCTGCCTGGAGACACCGGTCCTCCCCACACCAGCCCTGTGTGACCTCCACTGAACACTGACCCCTGCTGTCTCCAGCTGGTCCTCCTTCCCTCCAGCCTGGTCTCGGGGCCAGAAAACCCCAGGTCTTGGGGGGCCTTGGTGTGGAGTGGGGGAGCTGAGGCTGGGACGAGAGCTGGTAGCCAGCGCTCCAAGGGGTGGGGGAGGTGATGGAACTGGGCTTTTGTCCTGGAGCCACCAGCCCCTCTGGACCCTGGGGCTGGGGCAGGGCAGAGCCAGGGGGATGCCCAGGGGCTCCCGGAACCCCGTGCCTTGTCCGGGTTTCACTGCCAGACCTGATGTGAGGAGGAGGAGGGTATCAAGGGCCTCCACAGATGGGGGCAGTACCCGGCGACAGACCCACCGAGGCCACGGTCAAGCCAGACCTGCCTCGGCCGAGGATAACCAGTAAGAGCTGCCCCCCACCCCAGGCCTCAGTCTCCCTAGCTGTGAAGTGGGATGCCATTCCTGCTCTTGTACTTCACCTGTCCATTCATTTAGGTGCTCAGCACAGGCACCTGCTGGGCTCTGGGCACAAACAGGTGAGCATCACTACCAGAGTCCCGGGCCCCGCAGACCCTCAGTGAATCGAGGGGGTGTTCATGGCAAATGCGGTGCCTGCGAGCTGCAGACGTGCCGGGCCCAGGCTCTAGGAGGGCGTGGAATTGGTCTGTTATTGACCCTCCTGCAGATGTATCGGTTGGAGTTTCTAGTTAGACAGTACTTGCTATCACCTATTAGGTAGAGGGGGGGAAACAGTAACAGTAGCAACGGCTGGAGCTGTCACTCATGGCTGACGGGAATGCAAGAGGGTACAGCCACTTGGGAGAACAATTGGGAGATTTCTCAGAAAGTTCCATATGTACTCACCGTGTGACCCAGCAATCCCAATTGTAGGAATTTACCAAAGAGGAATGGCACATGAAGTAGCTACAATATGTAGGATCTTGGGTACATAGCATCCTGAAAAGAGCCAAACTCTATTGAGAGAAAACAGTGGTTGCCAGGTGTGGGGGGGACGGGTTGGCTACAGAGGGACTCCAGGACCTTTTGCCCCCGAGAGGCTGGCTGGAAGCTGGGGGCGTGCAGGGTGCTGAGCAAGACACGTCCTGGATTTCCTTGGCAGCTTCTCCCTGACCCTCTTGTCCCAGAGCCCCCTCTGCCTGTCTGTGGCTGCTGCTTCAGAGGAGGCGACAGCAGCCTGGCCCAGCTCCGTCTGGCACCATCATGACCGGGGAAGGAGGATGCCCCCAGGGCCAGGGACAGTGTGACTGAGACTGTGTGCACACGGCTGTTTGCATGTGTATAGCTACATGGGCACATACGTGTGCATGTGCCTGTGCATCTATGTGAGTGTCTGTGGGTGCACGCCACGGGCTGGTGTGTATCTGCTCCCGTGTGTGTGTGTGTGTGTGTGTGTGTGTGTGGGCTGGTGTGTATCTGCTCCCGTGTGTGTGTATGTGTGTGTGTGTGTAAGGGTAGGTGGGCATGGGTGTGTGGACCTCTGCATGCATGCGCTGCCACAGGTGTGAGTGCATGCCTGTGTCTGAGGACGTGTGCATGACTTCGTGTCCCATGTGTGCCTCTGTGTTCCCATGTGTGCACATCTCCTGAATCTGTGTGCATTGTTGCATGACCTTATGTATGCATTTCTTGCAGGTACATGCTCTGTGCCTGTGTGTCTGTGAAGGGATGTGCGCTGTGGACTGGTGAGTCCATGAGTGTATGTGTGTGTGTGTGTAGGGGGCAGGACTACCAGAACCCACATCCCCTCTCACCCCCCAGGACCCCTGTCTGAGGAAGGAGCTGCAGCCCCGGCTAGACGGCTGGACGCTGGGAGCCCAGGCAAGCACACGGCCACCTTCTACCCGGAGGGGGGCAGAGCCACGGCCTCCCCAGGTAACAGCAGCCACTCGGGCAGGCTGGGCGGGCCAGCGCGGATGAGCTCCCTTCATGTGGCGGCTCGGGCCTATTTCTGTCTGTTTGGCTCATCCCGGCCGGGTGTTCCCGTCTAATGATGCCCGTTTCTCCACCCGGCTATTTCGGCCGAGGAATGTGCTGTCTGCGTCTCAAGCAGAAACCCCAAAGCCCCCATTATGGTGAGCTGTCCTGCGGCTCCGAGCGGCCACTCACTTATTTAGGTTTCTCCCGGGCTATATTTGTCCATGGATGACATGTTGAACTTGGAAAGCCCGCGTTGGGGTGGGGGCGGGACAGGGCCTCTTTGGGGAGGCTGGGGCATCATTTGGGGCCTCCCACTGTCCCGGGCAGCGTGGGACTTCTCCGCTAGGGGGCGCTGGCCTGTGTGCTCTCTGGGTCCCCCACCCTGGGCTGCCCAGCAGCCCCTGTGCCTGACACCCCAAACCTTCAGACTCAGCATATTAGAGGTTGTTCAGGCTAGCCCTCTCCTCTCCCTGCTGGCCTCAGCTGTAAGCGCCGTACCTCCCACCCCCCCAGCATTTCCCTAGAGCCTTGCTCCACACCCAGAAAAAACTGTCTGGTTGACACCTCGGCTCAGCCATCGCCCGGCTGGCTTAGGTGAGTTATTTCTTGGTGTTGCTATCCCTTCACCCATGGAGTGGGAACACTTTGCTGTGCCCCTGATTTTAAGGCGCCCGTTTTCACACGCTGGCCCTGGCTTCGCAGGCAACGGGGTGCCGTTGTTTAACTGGCCACATTTTGTCTCTGTCTTACTAGGGCCTCAAATAATGGTGCTTTGTCATCCACGGTGTTTGAAGTAGGTTAGTCCTAGCCTCTGGCAGATGGCACATTCAGATTAAGGTCACACGAGGTTTTAATAAAGGAGCACACGGGTGTGGGCAGGGCGTAGGGAAACCGTAGGCCATAGTAAAATCCCCGGGACTAGCCAGAGAGGGGTGGTTGTGACCCCCGACCTCAAGAAGGGGGTTGGGGGGCTGGTTTTTATAACCTTGAAGGAGAAAGTTGTACAGAGGGCCATGCAGAGCAATGACCTGCTAGAGTCCAGTGGTTCTCAACCTTCTGGCCCTTTAAATACAGTCCCTCATGTTGTGACCCAACCATAAAATTATTTTCGTGGCTACTTCATAACTGTAATGTTGCTATTGTTATGAATCGTAATGTAAATATCTGATGTGCAGGATGGTCTTAGGCGACCCCTGGGAAAGGGTCGTTCGACCGCCAAAGGGGTCGAGACCCACAGGTTGAGAACCGCTGTGCTAGACTGAGGCAGGCTACCGGCTCTGCCGTCGATTAGCGGTGTGACTCTGGGCAAGTTATTTCATTTATCTGTGCCTCAGTGTTCTCATTTGCAAAATGGGTATAATAATGGTTCTGGCCCCATAGGGTTGTCATGAGGCTTAGATAAGAAGAGGCACCAAGGGTTTAGGGCACCTCCATAAAGAACACCCGTGATTGTCACCCTTGTCCCGGTCACGGCACCCGGACCTGATGTTCCAAGCTGCCCTTGTTCCCACCCTACCTCCAGAACGGATGCTCCACCCTCCTGTCCATGCTGCTAATCACGTGGTGTCCCTGTCATAAGCCCCTTGTTTGATTACCAGAGCTCAAGTGGGTTTCTGTTGCTTGTCACCACAAAACCCTAACGCCCTGGTGGCACTGCAATGATGCAAGGTCGGGTCAGGGTCTTCTCCCCAACAGACACCAGTGATGAAACAATCACTGCTCACGGCCGAATGCCAGCCCCCCGCCCCTCCCAGCCCCCCAGGATTAGAGCCCCGGAGACAAGCTACCATGGAGATTCTGATTGACAGGGGGGTGGAGGGTCAAGAGCCGTGTGCCTTCCACTTTTCCCTCCTCCTCTTCTCCTACCTCCACCCCCCGGCACCTCAATCCTAGAATCTTTGAGAACACTGGCTCCCCAGCAATTGCGCTACAGCCCACTTAGGGTAAACCAAAGCCCGCAGACCATGCATGTCACCCCACCCCCTGCCAGCAAGGAAGAGGAGGCAGCCACCCCCGTGGACGAACCCCGTGGGAGCCCCTGAGGGAGCTGTATGTGCAAGTCCACCAGAGGAGGCAGGGCCGGGGCTGAGTCATAGCCCGACGGCGACACCTCCATGTTTCAGAGTCTGGCGGTGATTGGAAAATGACAGGCCCACACTGCGCTGGTGCGAATGTGCATCTGCGCCCGCCGTGGGGTTAACCAGCACCCGCCACAAGTACCCTGATGACGAGGGAAGCCAACCAGCAGCCACTCGTAATTAAAACGTAGGAATAGCAGCCGCTGCAAACCAGGCCCCGGGCCG
>NW_005357525.1:404199-441332 GCF_000412655.1 Myotis brandtii
CCCGGGGGGACGTGTGGTAGCGTTTTGCGAGGCTGCCGAGGGTGGCATGGCAGCCCGGCGGCGGCTCAGCCAAGCGCTGAGTCAAGTCTTCAGGAAACTCTCCGATCTGCTCATTTTCGTTTATAAACACCCCGTTGGAGGAGCCCTCGCTCGCTGGCTCACCGGGTCTAACAGGGAGCCTGTGGCTGTTTGTTTGTGGGATGAGCAGCTAAGACACGTGTCCACCTCTCGAGTGACAAGAATTTGGCGATGCCTCGTGCTGACTGGCTCAGGTCCGTCCGAGGGCCTGTGCTGTCGGGAGAAAGGGATGTGTGGGAAGGCCCCCGAGGGTGTTAACAGCAGAAGGGACTTTGGGAAGAAAAATCCTCTTTTTTTTCTGTGTTTGTTTGTTGTTTTGTGTGTTTATCCTCACCTGAGGATATTTTTCCCATTGATTCTTTCAGAGAGAGTGGTAGGGAATGAGAAGAAAAAGAGAGAGAGAAACATCCATGTGAGAGACACACCCCAATTGGTTGCTTCCCGCACACGCCCCGACGGGGGTGAGGATCCAGCCTGCAACCGAGGGATGTGACCTTGACCAGGAATCAAACCTGCGACCCTTCCGTCCACGGGCCAATGCTCTAACCACTTAGCGACCCGGTCAGGACACAAGCCCTTCTTCTTATAGATCAGGGGTGGGCAAACTTTTTGACTCGAGGGCCACAATGGGTTCTTAAACTGGACCGGAGGGCCGGAACAAAAGCATGGATGGAGTGTTTGTGTGAACTAATATAAATTCAAAGTAAACATCATTACATAAAAGGGTACGGTCTTTTTTTTTTTTTTTTATTCATTTCAAACGGGCCGTAGTTTGCCCATGGCTGTTATAGATGGAGATGCAGAGGTCTTGAGTGACGAGGGGAGAGGCAGGCCCAGGATGTCGCTGTGGGTTGGGGCAGAGACAGGCCTCGGACCCAGGGCGGACCCTTCGCAGAGCCGGTCACACAGCATCCGGGCCTGGGAGCCTTGGAGTGGCTTGAGCTGAGCCGAGCCAGGGGACCTGGGGTTCCAGAGCCCCACCCAGACGGGGTCTGACCACGTCTCCCTGGGACACGGGATCAGCACCCGGGAGTGAACTCCCAGGCAGCCCCGGGGAGATATTTTTAGAGCGATTAAAAGCAGCAATAACTCCTCACTTTCTCTTACGGCTCATTTCCTATTTCTCTATTAAGAGGAATAAAAATCCATCCTGGAAGGCTGCCCGACGCCCTCTTTGGGGAAGGAGGTGGGACCGGACGCGGGCAGCGCTGGTCAAGGTCAGATGGAGTTTGCCTGTGCAGCCTCCATGAGGCGTGTCTGGCCAAGCCATGTCCCACCCCCCACCCCCAGCCTCGGCCAGAAGTGATGTCCCAGTTCCTTCCACCCCGACCTGGGCACCAGGGAGGGCTCAACAGACAGGCCAGACAGCCGGCCTTCCTGCCGTGGCTCCGGGGGCAGCAGGGTCCCCGTCTCCTGTGCACCCCCCAATCACCTCCACCTTCCGGGAGCCCTGGCAACATGCCTGCACGGAGGCGGTTTCTCTTGTGGGGGAAGCAGAGGGTTAACGTCCCCCGTACACATCGGGAGTTGTCTCCATAAGCCCCTGCCTTCAAACAGGAATACCCCCGGGAGAGGAGATCCGTTGTCAGCATGTGACTTAGTGGAGAAAGCGCGTTGAACCCAGGCGCGGAGGCCCGGGTTTGAGTCCCCCATCTCCCCTTCATCAGCTGGGTGATCCTGAGCGAATACTTCCGCTCCCGGAGTCTCAGTTTCCTTACAGCCCCTCTGGGAACAATCGTCTTTATAGGACTGCCCTCCCGGGACTCCTGTGCCGGGCAGATTAAGTCATGGCTTAACCAAGTGCTGGGGAAGCTGGGAAGTTGCATGAGGTTAGGTCAGGCGGTGCTGTAGTGACGCGCCAGCCCTGCATTCTCTGTGGCTTAAACACGATCGCGTCCCCGTTCTCTGGCTCATCTTTTGGCTCCGCGATCTCAATCCACGGCTTCCCAAGTCAGCGCGGCAGGGGCGTAAGGTCTGGAGGGTCCACACCAGCCTTTACGTGCTGTGGACTGAAATGCCACTGGTCACTTCTGCTCATAGCCCGTGGGTCAGAATGACTGTGTGGCTCTGCTGATGGCAGTGAGGCTGGGGACGGCAGGGGGCACAGGACTCTCTGGTGGGCCGCCACTGTCTCTGCCATAAAAGCGCTCTACAATTAAGAGGCCTTGTTGCCTGGCCAGTGTGGCTCAGTGGTTGAGCGTCGACCTATGAACCAGGAGGTCACGGTTCAATTGCCGATCAGGGCACATGCCTGGGTTGCAGGAGGCAGCTGATCAATGATTCTCTCTCATCATTGATGTTTCTCTCTCTCTCTCTCCCCTCTCCCTTCCTCTCTGAAACCAATAGTATATATATATATATTTTTAAAAAGAGGCCTTGTTATTGTTTGTAATGATGATAGCAAGAGCAACTTTTCTGACTCCGGCTCATTTCTATTGGTTACAGGAGCAGGGAGAGGGCAGAGCAGAAAAATTGCCTATGAGACGGAAGGAGGGTCCTGAATGCTCAGGGCCAGAGGGAAGGAGCCAAAGAAAAACGGGGTGAGTGTGCAAATATGGGGTGAAGGACAGCAGCCCCACAGAATGCATTCTCTGCTAGACGTCAGCTGGGCCCTGAGGAGTAGCTGCTTCCTGCCCAGAACCAGGTCCCTACAGTCCCCTGCTCAGGGCCTCACTGACCCCCTGGGTCCCCACCAAGACTGGCCAGGATCCCTTATTTCTCAAACCACCTGTGGCCAGAACCCAGTTTTGGTTTTTAATCTCCAACACGTGATGGATTTTTGTAAGATACGATGAACGCGAATTACTAGAGGAGTTAAGCAATTGACACATTAATCTAGAAGACAACAAAGCTAGCCGGGCTGAAATACTTAAGAAGATAACCCAGCAAACGTAAAATAATGTTGGAAATACTCTAGGAAATAACAAAATCAGTGTAATAGTTTGAAAGGCAATCTAGAGACGAAAGAGGTGAAATAATTTATCACGAACGTTTGTAAACTACCATAGAAAAGGGTCCCTGGGAGAATGGAATGAAAAACGCCCCGACCTGTCTGAATCCTGGTCCGTGAGACAATTCCTTTGATCAAGCCCTCGGTTGCTATGGCAACATCCCATTGCCATCGAAGTCAAGAGCCTACCTCATGGTGGACCAGTTACGAAGGTCTGTGGCTCGCCACTGGCCCCCGGGCCCCGTCAGCTGCCGGCTTCAGATGGAAGCTCTTGGTGGGCAGAGCCTCTGTCTCCCTAACAACACATACGTGGCAGTGCCCAGCTCAGCACCCTTCAGTATGAGAAATCCAAGACCCGGGAGGAGGTCTTCTGACGAATAGTGGAGACGCCCAGGCTTGGCCAGAGAGCTTGCCCGGGAAAATCTCCCCAAGCCATTCGTGGAATGCTCACCCCCACGTCAGAACTTCCCCCGAAAGGGGTGCGTTCTGCGTTTTCCTCTCTCCAGATTCCCCGTGTCCCCCTCTGCCACCCCACACCCACACTCCAGGGCCACTCGCCTGCATTAGTGGGTTTTGCCTACTCGAGTCTATATAGTCATTAAAAAGCGCACTGAGGACCGGAGAGCCAAGTGTCTTATTTCATAAAGAAGATGACGTTGGGGATGTTCATCTATAGGGAGAGCGGAGAGGGAGGGCCTGCCTGCTGCAGAGGGAGCCGCCGAAAGCTACTGAGCTCGGAGGCTGGCATCTCAAGACTCTCCGAGTTGCCATAAATTCTGATAAAATGTCTTCCCAGCGGCGAAAGATAATTTTTATAAGCTCTGGAAGGGACTAATAAAGCAGTAATCTACCGTCTTCCATTATTTAAAACCTGCCTCGAGGGAAGTGATTTGTAAGGGTTTTTATATAAAAATATATAGACGTACATTAATTATATGTCTCAATCCATCACCTGCTCTGGAAAGGGACTGTGGCGGAGGCCTGGTTTTCCCGGGGCCGGCCTCTTGCCTCGGCGGGAGCCGGGAAGACCTGTCCCCGAGCCCGACCCCTGCAGAGAGAGGTGGGTGCCTCCGGGAGACGTGAGCCCAGGTGACCGTGCAACCCTCTTCATCTCTGCCCTGGCCCCATGTGATAACCTCAGGGTTGCAACTCGTGTCGGACCAACGTGACTCCACTGTGACAGGCCCTGGTGGCGATGAGGGCGGTTTAGTCATTCTCTGACAACACCCACAGGTGGGGGATTTTCCCATCGGCCCCTGGCTCGAGCATCCTGGCTCGGGGGTTATTGTGTGCATCCCATAACAATAAGCTTAAGTTCACAGCCGGAGAAGGCAGCTACCCCGGCTGGGAGAGGTAGACCCGAAGTTCAAGGCTGCGGGATGTGTGTGGCCTATTCTGCGAGAGCACTCCCTGGCCCCATAAAGCATCTGAGATGCTACCGGGCAAGTATCATGTCCCTCAGCACCCTGCCTCACTCAGGCAGCTGGGTGAAGGTGCTCCTTAAAGGGGCAGAGGTTGTCTGCTCTGTGTTGCCACATCCCCAGTGCCCTCTGAGCCCACAAGGGGAGCGAACACCCGGAGGATGCCAAGGAGAACAACGGCATGGCATCCACAGTCTCTTCTCCCTTCAGCCTCCTGGTCCATGAGCCCCAATGTGTGAATGAAGAACAGAAGCTCACATTCATGAGGTCCGAGGTCAGCCCCAGGATTCAAATGCAGGTCTGGCTGGCCCCATGGGCTTGTGTGGTTTCTGTTATGAATAGTGACTTACGAATAAGGAGAATAATTAAAACAAACAAAAAGAAGAGTGGGAGGGAGGGTTGGCGTCATTTAAATTAGCCACCTGGGTTAGCTGTGCGCGGCTGTGTCAGAGGAAGCGTGTACGGGGAGCCAGCCCACAGGAGACCCTCCATGGCAGCTGGCAGGAGAGCTCAGGGCTGGGGACTGGGGGCTGGGAGACTAGACTGGAGAGAAGAGCAGCAAATTCCAAAGCGAGAGGTGTCCCTAGCTGCATAGGAGAGGGGCTGCCTGCTGGCCTCCGCCCAGCCGAGGCTGGACCAAGAAGTAGCTGTGCTCCTGGGCCATACACCTGGCTGGCCCTGGAGTCTGGACCATGTTACAGGACCTGGCACTATGTCACAGCTGCTGGGGTGTGTGTGTGTGTGTGTGTGTGTGTGTGTGTGTGTTTAAATAATTTACATGGTGAAAATTAGCAGGAATATTTTATATGTATTTTTATTGATTTCAGAGAGGAAGGGCAGAGGGAGAGAGAGAGGGAGATAGAAACATCTATGATGAGAGATAATCATTGATCAGCTGTTTACATGGTGACAATTAGAAGGAATATTTTATATGTATTTTATTGATTTCAGAGAGGAAGCAAGAGGGAGAGGGAGAGAGAAACATCTATGATGAGAGATAATCATTGATCAGCTGCCTCCTGCACGCCCCACACTGGGGATCGAGTCTGCAACCTGGGCATGTCCCCTGAGCAGGAATCAAACCGTGACCTTCTGGTTCATAGGTCGACATTTAACCACCGAGCCACGCCAGCCAGGCTCTACAGCTGCTATTGTAAAGCTTCGGGGCTCAGGTATAAAGAGTGACCTTGAGGGACATTGCGACCTGCCGAGTCAGAGGAGAGCGGGGAGGAAAGGATTCTCCGGTTGTGAACATGACGCCCGGACTTCCTCCCGAACAGCTCCGCACGGGGCCACATGCAGCCGAGGTCATGGCAGCCACTTCCTCCCAGGTGGGAACTTCCAGATTTCCTGAAGGTCAGCAGCAGCCTCCCCGAGCCTGGCTCCCACCTTGCAGGATTGCACAAGAACCCTCCCAACCGGAAGGACCCAGAACAGCTCCCGTGGGCCCGGCCACACCCCCAGTGAGACAGGAGGGCAACCCCCCCACCTTGCAGGATTGCACAATGGCCCCATTTCCTACCAGAGAACCCTCCCAACCGGAAGGACCCAGAGCAGCTCCCGTTGGCCCGGCCACACCCCCAGTGAGACAGGAGGGCAACCCCAACCGGCCTGACCTTCAGTTCCTCCCACCCCGCCCCGCACCCCGCAAGGAACGGAAACCTGATTCAGTTTCAGAAAACCGAGGGTACGCTCTTTGCACGGCCAAGACTACAGACGGAGAGTCCTACCTGCTTCGTATTTATGACGTGGTCGGGGACCCCGGGGATGGTCAGCATCTCCCTCCTGATATGGGTCTGAGACTTACAGGGGACGTTCATGGCCACGGCTGATCCTATGAGTGAGCCCTGGAGGTGGGGACAATCCTCGTGCAGTGGGGTGCCAAGGGGGTCTCCAAGGGCCTGCACCCTGCAGTGGTCTGCTTGTGCTGCCACCACAAAATAGCACAGGCTGGGTGCCTTCCACAGTAGAGATTTGTCTTCTGCTGGCTCTGGCGGCTGGAAGTCCCAGACCGGGGTCTGGCGCTGGTTTCTGATGAGCGCTGTCTCCCTGGCTTGCAGATGGCACTGCTCTCTGTGTCCTCACATGGCTGTCCCTCTGCGTGAGCTCAGGGAGGGAGGGAGCTCTCCGGCGGCGTCTCTTCTTGTGAAAGGGCACTCATCCTACGGACCAGGGCCCCACCCTTCAGACCTTATGTAACCTGAATTACCTCCTCAGAAGCTCCATCTCCAAAGACAGCTACACCGATGGGGGGTTAAGGCTTCAACATGGGAATTGGGCAGGGGGAGTGGACACAAACATTCAGTCCATAACACACCTCTCGCCTGATGCTCATGCTGTCACACTAGGAGACTCAACCCAGTAGGGCGACGCATCTGAATAGGAGGGAAGGGAAGGGGACATGGCCTAATTTCAGCCCAAGTCAAACAGTCACACGGCTTTCCATGCCTGGAAGCAACCTCCCCCTGACCTTGAACCTGCAGAGGCCACACACAGGCAACCTGCACAGGTTTCTTCTAGGCCTGCATCCTGTGTTAGGAATCTGAATTGGTCATCGATATGTAAAGAGGGGAAGACTTCCCATGAACACCTGGGTTTCTGGCTTCTCTTGAAAAAAATCAGGAGATCTCCTTGCACTGGGGCTGCATGTCAGCAAAGCCACCCTCAGCCCCCACCAGATGGGACATCTGACTTTCTCCCTCGCTCACCCTGGTCCCTGCCATTGGCCCTGAACTCTCTGGCCCCTTCCGGGCACACATTTGCCCAGTGGGCCCGAGGAAGACGGGCCGCCACGGAGCAGCCCAGCCCACGGGAGCCTCTAGGCAGAGGCGACAGCACAGCACGGGTCCTCTTTGATTCCAGGGCTGCCCATCCAACGTCCAGCTGCTCCTCTCCCCCGCGACAAGATTGCATAATTCACATGAAAGCGGATTAATATACAGTCAGGAAATTCAGACACTCGATATGACTTCTAAGGGCCTCTGTGTTTGTATATAGAAAAGGGATCATCCCAAAATATTCACTTCTCCTCCCCTCTGGGGTTTGAAGATCATCCCCCCAAGACCCTATCCCACCAACGGTTTGGACAATAACCAGAGAATCCTGTGGGCCAAGGGCGGGCGGCTTCCTGGGTACCCCATGCTGGCTGCAGGCACCCCAAGGCTTCCACGGGAAGGGCCCGATCTGGGCGTTTATTTATTATTAAAAACTCAAATCTCTGGCTCGGAATCCTTTGCTGTTTTTTGGCTCTCGCCTAAAGCCTCTCTCGTCACCCGGCTCCTCTGATCATTTGTGTCAGAAAGCTTCCTCTCCCGGCACAGGGGGCAGTGGGCCTGTTACCCCACCGTGCGTCCAGCTCAGCCCTGCCAGAGGCAGCGAGGAGGTGGTGGAGGAGTGCGCGTCCGCCCGCACAGCTCCCCGCTTCCTGGCTGCGTGACCTTGGGCGAAATGCCTGACCTCTCTGGGCTTTCGAGTGTTCGTCCAGTGGGCAAAGCAGATGGAGCAGAACATCACGCTCAGAGGCTCATGAGGTCTGGGGAGTGAGGTCTCAGCCAGCCTCAGAGAACCCGGGGCGCCCTAGGGCTGGGGTCTCGTGTTGACAGAAGTCGGGGAGCAGGGTGGTGGACCTGAGCACGTTTGGAGGGGCCAGTAGAACCCACAGTTGGACGTGTCCCGCTGGCCCTTGGCCTCTGTGGGCCTTTGAGCAAGTGATTTCACTTCTGTTTCCCGAGGAACCAAAGAAGCAGGGGTGCCTCCCCCATCTTGGGGGATGTGTGGGCGAACCTGGAAGACAGCCAGGCCAGGCCTCTTTCCTGGGGAGCAGGACGCCACGATACAGAGAGAACTCCCATGCCAAGCACCAAGGAGAAGGCCTCTGTGTGCCAGGCATTCCTGCCTTAGACTAACAATGTGGGTGAGCAAAGGCACTTCTATCGTGCCCGGGCCCCGGACATGCTAGGGCAGTGGTTCTCAACCTTGGCTGCACATTAGAATCACCTGGGAATCTTTTTAAAATCCTGATTTCTGGGCCTCATCCTCTGGAAATTCTGTTTCTTTGTTACTAATGTTGTGGCCCCACCCCAAAACAAAGAAACAGAATTTCCGGCAAAGAAACAGAATTTCCGGAGGATGAGGCCCAGAAATCAGGATTTTAAAGATTCCCAGGTGTTCTAATGTGCAGCCAAGGTTGAGAACCACTGTGCTAGGGTGTGTTTATTACGGTGGAGAGAGCGAACTCGGTAACCACGGGGCTGGTGTGCGGATCCAATCCCGGGCAAAGTAGGCAGTCTGGCAGGCGGGCAAGCTGGGCACAGCCGCCAGGGGACCGCTGGCTTCTAAGAGCGGCTCCTCCGGGCAGCACAGAGCGCACCGTGCCCTAAGGGCCTGGTTTCAGGGTGAGGAGAGCCCAGGGTGAGAAGGCACGTACACCCCAGGGATGAGCACCGGGAGGGGGCTTCTCCCAGGGGATCGGTGCAGTTGGCTGGGGTTCTGGGGCTCCATGCATTTCTGCTGTGGCTTTAACAACAGGCTTCGGGGTGCAGGGGGTGGTCTACCGAGCTCAGACAGCAGGAATTTATGTCCAAATGCCTTCCCTCTCTTATTGCTTATCGATTGAAACAGCCCTTATTCAGCTAAAAGTCTCCAATGGCAGGATTTTTTTTGGTTGCGGGGGGGGGGGGGGGGGGGGGGAGAAGGTTTCTTTTCTTTTCTTTTTTTTTCAAAATGGAGCCACTTTCCGTTGAGTAATCGAGACCCATCAAGCTGCCTCTCCCTCCAATGCAGCCCCACCACCGCTCTCCTAGGACGAAGCCCCAGAGAAGCCAGCGGGCGGCAGCTTCCCAAACCAGGGCCTGATTCAGGGCTATTTGATATTCCTGCAAAGCCGGACCCACAGCCGCGCTGGGACAGGGTTTGTTTGGAGAACACGTTTCCGCCCCCTTTCCTGCAAGCCGGGGACTCGGCGACACGCACGTCTTTTCTGCAGATTTGGAGTTTTCGAGGGCTGGAGGCAAGACAGCTCCAAACCACACAGACTCAGTACAGTTTCTCTATCCACCATGTGGGCGTGCCGCTCTGTGGCCTGGCCACCTCCAAGGGTGATTAAGAAATAGTGGGGGAGCCCTAGCTGGTGTGGCTCTGTGGATAGAGCATCAGCCTGTGGACCGAAGGGTCCTGGGTTCAATTCCTGTCAAGGGCACATACCTTGGTTGCAGGTTTCTCCCGGGCCCTGGCCCTGGTAGGGCGCATGCAGGAGGCAACCAATCAATGTGTTTCTCTCACGTCAATGTTTCTCTCTGTCTTTGCCTCTCTCTGAAAAAAATCAATGGAAAAATATCCTCAGGTGAGGCAAGAAAGAAAGAAAGAAAGAAAGAAAGAAAGAAAGAAAGAAAGAAAGAAAGATAGATGAAAGGAAGGAAGGAAGGAAGGAAGGAAGGAAGGAAGGAAGGAAGGAAGGAAGAAAGAAAGAAAGAAAGAAAGAAAGAAAGAAAGAAAGAAAGAAAGAAAGAAAGAAAGAAAGAAAGAAGAAAGAAAAGAAAGAAAGAAAGAAAAGAGTGGGAAATGTCTTTGTCCGTTAGGAATGCCCCCAGCTTCAAGGATTGGAAAAACCTGATCTAAATGAATGAAGGCTCCTGATTCTCCCTTAACAAGATATCTCGGGCAGCCGGTTGGATTGGCGGCTCAACCACGTGACCAAGATCTAAGTCTGTTTCGTCGTTAAGTTCCATGACCTTAGCATGTTGACCTCACGTGTTTGCTTCCTGGTTCCCAAATGGCTGGTGACTGGCCAGACTTCACATCTGCATCCAGGGCAGAAAGAAGGAGGTCGAGGCAGGCTTTCTCCTAATGAGCTTCCCCTTGGCATCTGGTGAGGGACGCCGTCCCCTGTTATGTTCATTGGCTGCAGCTGGACCAGCAGGAGGGACGGGCGTGCGTGATGGCTGTCGGTCAGGCAGTGGATCGCGTCTGCTGCAGACCCACACAGGCTGAAGGTAAGAGGAGCTGGGATCGGGCTCTGTTTCTGCCCTGCAGGGGCACTGCGTGTCTCAGCGTCTGTCCTGGTCTTCGTGGGCCTCAGTTTACCTGCGGTCCCAGGAAGGAGTTGAGCTCGGTGATCTCAAGGACACGTCCTGTGTCGGTGGTTCTGTGGCTGTGACTGGCAGGTGGTGACTGAACTGTGGCATTCTCAGCAGGGGAGGCCCCTCGTCGTTCCTCCGTGGAGAGGGTAGAACCACACCTCCTGCTTGTGACCTTGACTGTTTTCAATGGCAGATTCAGCTGCCCTGGGGTTCTGCCTCCAGGATCCAATGAATCTGATCTCAAAGAGTTGAGCCTGGGAGCGTGCAGGGGCCGCCTGGGGCAGAGGAGGCCGTGTGTGTTTGGGCCTCGGGAGCGCTGGAGTCTGGTTCTAGGGGTGCTTCCGGCGTGCTGGGTGACCTGGGACCAGGCTCTGGCTGGCTTGCGCCTCAGTGTCCCGTTCGTTCAGGGAGGGAGCTGGACAAGGGATCCGTGCTGGGCTTTTTAATGCTTTACTGCATCTGAGGGGCCAAGGAGGATGGAAGGGGAAGCTGAGGTCTGGATTCCTGGATCTGTAGGAAGCCCTGGAGGTGGGGAGGCGTGGTCAGGATTCCCAAAGAGAGAGGGAGGAGGCCCTCCTTAAGGAGGGACCCAGAGCTGCCTCTGGACTAGTGTTCTAGTTTTAACCCAGACGAGACACTAATGGCTCCCAGGCCCTCAGTGAAGGGGCAGGTCCCATTTGACAGAAGCGGAAGCTAAGTGGCTTGGCCACAGGCCCCGCCCAGAACCCGGGCTCCGTATGCCCAGCCTGGGGCCTCCTGCGCTAGGACTGTTAGAAAGTCCTGGGTGCGAGGCCAAGAATGCCATCTCCTTAGCCCAGGACTTGGCGCCTTCGCTTCCTCCCTCTGCTAGAGTCTCATGTGAGTGCAGTCCAACCTCTAAGACTGTCTAAACGAGACTCGCATCCCAACGCCCCGAGAGCCTCTGACGAATGGCAATCAGCATCGGAGACATTTTTTTTTTTTGAAAGTTGCTAATGTTAATTTTGCAGAAAGAAAATCTAATTGAATTCCTCCTGGCTTTCCCCATTAACTTAATGTTATGGACTTTTAACGGATGTTTTAATTAGACGCTCCTAGTAATGGGAATATGGCTCAATTTTCAAACGAGGGGCCTACGCTGCCAATATTCCCATTTGGACTTTTAATTGAGGTAAGAAAATATGAACCGATTTGCACTGGGTTATTGCCTGGGCTCTTTGTAGGACGGTGAGGTCACCGTGGATCAGGCTTGCAAAGGCCTGGGAGCGTGGGGTCCAGGGAGGATAGGAGTTGGGGCTGGGACACTGGGGAAAGGCAAGTCAGGACCCAGGCGTTTGGAGAAGGGGATGCTGTACCGGCTGCCTCTCCGTGTGAAGATGCAGATGTGGAAGCTGGTTCCTAGTACTTATGGCATCTCTCTCGGACTTTTCTGCGTTTGTGGAGTAGTCAGTTGGCAAGAACCCTCGGTTCACTTTCGCTGCGTGACAAAACATCCCCAAGTCACCGTTTATCATTTCACAATTCTACATGACAATTTGGGGTGACCTTCGCTGGGAATTTCTTCTGGTCTCGGCTGGATTTGGCTCATCTTGGCCCGGCTTGTTCCTGCATCTGTGGCCCACCAGTGGGCTGGCTGGGTGACACTGGTCGCAGTGGGATACATGGAGCTTCATGCCGTCTGAGCCATGTCCCAGAAGGCTAGGCCAGACTATAGGGTTTTAGGAGCTGCGAGAGGGCAAGCCCTTGTGCTCAAACGCTTTTCAAATCTCTGCCTGCATCACGGTTGCCCCTGTCCCATTGGCCAAAAACAAATCACATGGACAGAGCGTTCTAGAGCTTTGAGGTTACGAGAAGGCTCCAGTCCAGGCTGGACCGGGGACCTCCAGGTTCCAGTCTCCTGTTGCAGCCTAGGGGTTCCCCGGCCCCCTGTCACGCGGCCTCTGTGAAGGGGGCTGGGGGACGTGTGTCACGGAGGGGAGGGGAACAAGGCCAGAGTGGGAATGAGGCAAGTGTCCTGGGAGCGCCTGCACCGAACCCGGGGCATCTGGAGACGCCAGGCGGGCGGCCTCGGTTTGTGTTGGACGCCGCACAGCCCGGCCGTGGTAACCGAACCGGCTTTTGTTTGTTTGTCTAAATAGGAAGACAGAGGCCAGGGCTGCCTGGGACGGCTCCACAAACAGCCCCGCGGCAAGAGTAGGCAGCTGGGCCAAGTGGGCAGCCAGGAGGCCTTGGGGATGGAGGATGGGGCGCCCAGAGGCCGGGCTAACCGAGCCTGCGCAGGGATTGGGATGGCGGGAGGGCAGGACTGGGGTAGCGGTGGGTGGTCACCTCGAGTTCCCCTGGTAGAAGCAGCAGGAAAGGAAGGGAGAGGCTGGGTGGGCTCGGGCAGGGCCTAGAGTGGGCCTCCCTCCCTCCGCCCTGGCTCTGCCCGGCAGCCTCTGACTTCATCCAAGGGGATGCCGCCCTGGGGCCCATACCTTGTGCACTGCCACTGCCCTGCCCATCACAGCAACTCAGTGTCAGACGGTCCACTGATCTCTCCCTTCTGGCGTGGAGGGGGCAGAGGTCAGTGAATTAGGCCTCCCCCGGCCAGCAGAGGGAGTGGAGGGAGTCTGTGTGGATCCCCAAGGCCTAGCTTCCTCTCCATCTCAGGGTGGCCAGGCTGTGGTGGGGGTAGGGATGTGGGGTGCCTCCCGGATTTAGTATTAGACGTATCTTTTTTTATGGAAAAAATGGAGATATAGACGTAGATGATATAGATTAGGTATAATTATAGGTACAGAGTTGAACAATTGGAAAGAGCCATTTTTATAGATCAAAAATGGTCTAATACTGTCAGTTTTGTGCGCTTCAACCCAATAATTGTAGCTCTTCAGGCTGTACGTGCAATGATGACGTCAATACAGATGTAATACAGATGTGCCCTCACACGGCGGCTTCCTCAGTGAACGCACTCCGGGCGTCTCTACCTCTTCTTATATTTCTGGTCCTATCAGATGGGGACCCCACCTTTATGACCTCATTTGTCCTTAATTACCTCTTTAAGGCCCCTTCTCCAAATGTAGTCACATTGGGGGGTAGAGCTTCAACATATGGATTTCGGGGGCACACGACTTAGTCCATAACATCAGGGACCTACCATTTCCCATCTGTAAGCCTGTTCTCCTCTGTGTGGCTCTATCCTTTGGCGGAACAACGGCCAGCGACACGAGGCTGACCCCGTCTCCTGACCTACCTCAGCCTCCTGGTTTCCTTCAGCGAATCACCCTCTTTCTCAGAGGGGTAGTTTGGGCAGAATGACAAATGCAGGTGCCCACCATGCTGGGTGGGAGCCACAGGACAAGAGCAGCGGGGGTCAGGTGTGGGACCGAGGCGTGGCCCAGCAGGTGCTCTCAATGGGACTTTGTTCCTGCACCCAGCGATGCCAGGATGAAGACCTGGGAGGGCTCTCCTCACCTAGCGGTGGATTGCTTTGTGGCCAGACCATTCCTACGGTGACTCCAAGGCCGTGGCGGCTGCTTCCGAGGCTTTCAGAGCAGCCCCATCAGACCGCACGCTGGTGACTCCTTGACATCCTGCCAATAAAATTCCTCATGATATTGTCTCCGTGTTACTTACAGCCAAAGACCCGGACCGGTCAGGGCTCTCAGGGCTCTTTCAGTTCTAAGTTGTCTCAGGGATGGCACCTCTAGATGGCATTGCCCAGCCTCCCTTGCAGCTAGACGAGACCATGTGACTAAGTTCTGGCCAATGGGATGTGCGTATTATGGAATGTACACCCACAGGGCCTCAGTGCAATTCTCTATGAAGAGAATGCTGAGGTCCCAGTGGCTAGCAGGGCCATGAGACAAGGAACGTTTGCCTTAAGCACAGGGTCATCCTCACTCCCGCTCCTTGGCGCCATTTTGGACTTCACACAAGGGAGATACAGCCTCTGGTGTTGTAGGCCCTAGACATACAGACGGTAATTATCCGGGGAAAGGTCCTAGGCCTTCATGTTGACAAAGAAGACACCCACCAAAGCCAAGAAGGGACCACCTGCTGCCGCCTCCCTTGTCGGCCAGAGGGGCGAGCTCCCCGGACCAGGGGTGGAGCCATGTCTTGTGTAGCACAGAAGAGGCTGGATAAAAGAGGAAGCACAGCTTGAGATGGGCCCCACGGGGCCTGCGCCTTCGTTCACCCCTTCAAGTGCAACCTCCAATTCCATGACGAGTGAATTTCCATCAGGAACCCAAGGGTTTTGAAGCGACTTTCCAATGTTCTGGAGCCTTCCCTTCAGAGGTGGCTGGGCTGGGCCGCTTTCCCCAGAGCACCCTGGGAAGATCCTTCCCGGAGTAGAGGAGCAGATGTTGATTTGCATATATGCATGTGTTCTGGCCTCTGATGAGATTAGGAGGTGCATTTTTAATCAAAGCCTCCAGCGAGGCTGAGGCCTAGGAGGCAGAAGGGTGGTGGGGTGGGGGGCGGGGGAGGAAATGTCACAGCGAAGAGGGTGTGGGCCCGGGAGAGAGAGACTCTCAAAGCCGAGCCTTGTTTATGAAGTTGGGGCGGGGCTGGGGGGGCTCCGTGTCTGGCAACCAGGGCTAATGAATGGGGGTGAACTTGGAAGTGAGGAGAGCTGCACAGCCCCTGCACGACCTGTCTACAAACACGTGGGCAAGCCCTGGCTTCTCCCTGGGGCTCAGTTGCCCCTAATGAAATGGATGGTTGGGGTGCTGCTGTTGGACCCACTGCCCTTCCCAGGTTCTTATGAGATGAAAAAAAACAGCAGCACATCCGGACCATCCTGGCTTCGATAGCTCTTCTTCACCAGCGTCTCTCTTTCCCCTCTACCTTAGAGCGTCCCAGTCTTGGCACTTGGGGGGCCAGGTAGTTCTTTGTTGGGGGGAAGGGTGTCCTGTGCATTGTAGGATGGTTAGCAGTATCTCTGGAGGGTGGGTGCCAGGATCACCCACCTCCAAAGGTTATGATGATGAAAAATGTCCCCAAACATTGTCAATGTGCCCTTGGGGGGGGGCAGGGGGGATCCTTTCCAGTTGAGTGCCACCTGTCCAACCTGTTTTATTTTTTCTGAACAGGACTCGGCACGCCCCCAAATATATGTTTACATGTTCTTCTGCTCATCTGTTGGTCATCCATTTCCCCCATGGGGATGTGAGGTCTGCGCAGGCAGGGACCCTGTCTTGCCTCGCTCACCAGGGTGCCCCCGGGCCCAGAGAAGCCCCTGACCTGTCAAGGAGCACAAGGAATGTCTGGTGAATAAGAAAAAAGCAGGTTCGGCAAGCATGTGTCCTATGACCCTTTAGGTCTGCGTGCACACGCTGCAACCAGACGCGGAGGAAGGTGGTCTTGGGGCGGCTGGTGCAAAAAGCCTTGTAGAGGGAACCAGTCTCCACCTGAGCAAGCCCGTTCAGCACACGTCTGTTTTGAGCAGGGCCTGCCTAGCAAGGCCAGGTCCCTCTCGGGCTCCTGAATGGAGTTGAAATTGCTCTGCATAAGACAGAGATCCAGATCCCTCTGCTGCTGCCCACTGCATTCACAATGAGAGCTGGTGTGTGTACAGTGGGGTGTAGGGACCCTGCAGGACCCACATCCCAGATCTCTTTGACCCTTGTCTCCTTTATTCTCCCCCTTATAAATGCATCCTCTGCCACACTGGCTTCCTTGATAGTCCTTGAACAGTCCACGCGCATGCTGCCCCAGGGCCTTTGCACTGGCTGTTGCCTCTCCCTAGAACACTCTCAGCTTCTTACGTGGGTTATTTTCACGGCTTGCATCCTCCCTCCCCAACTTCTCTAGGTGCTTTCTCAAAAGTCGCCCTTCGGGGAGGCCTTTTAGGGCCATCATTTATTTAGTGTTTGCATTGTCTTTCTTTCTCCTGGGAGGGTCAGCTGCGTAAGGGCAGGGGCTCTGACAGTTTCATTCTTAGCTGCATCCCCAGCACCCAGATGACCGCTCGGCATGTTCTCGGTGGCGTGTGGGTGCGAATGGGTGCGTGTGTGTGTCTTACTGAATACTGTGATGCCAGAGCGGAAGAAAAGGGCTGGCGCACAGTGGGTCTTTAGGCTGGTTCCCCAAGTCAGATCCCGAGACAAAGACTCGGTGATGATGATGTGTTAGGAAGCATTTGTGAGGACAAACCAGGGCAGTGGGGAAGTGGGGCTGGGAAGGGCAGGAGGGGAGTTGGTGCAGATCAAGCAACGTCCTACAGAGGGCGCCTTGAGCAAAAGATCGCAGGGGTCACAGGTCTGAGCTGTCCTGCTTGGGGGTTGGCGGGGAGGGCGGAGGAGGTGAAGCATTCACAGCCACACCCATCGAGGTGCTCTGGGCGGATGCACCTGCTCAGGTCCGCTCTGTGCATGCAGGCCGAGCGTGTTCCAGCAGCTCCAGGGCAGCCGCGGACAAGACTCAGGTGCTGGCCATCAAGAGACAGCAGGCCCAGAACTGAGCCCCCTGTGCAGCGAGGTGGGAAAGGGGTGGGTGGGGGGGGCCGTGAGGGGTCGCAGGCGGTACTCCCACCGTGTGGGCGACAGGAGGCAGGCTCCATGTTTCTTGAATAAACACTCTAGCCTCGCTCAGTTGCAACTGGAACATTCTGGTAGCTAAAGAAGTGACTGCATTTCGTGCGCCCACATGATTCCCACTGAAGTGAGGAGCCAGCACCTGCCTGCAGAGTCCGGCCTGGGCGCAGTGACGGGCATGTGCCTGCACCTCCTCCTTGTTCTCCCCGAGGCTCGGGCAGAGCTGCTCCAGCTCAGGGCTCGTGCATCTGCTTTGCATCCGGAGGTTGAGCCCACGGGGACCCTGTCCCTGAAGCAGACCTCGTTTTCATCTGCTTCCTCTGCAGCAACTCCAGTGAATTTCTGATTTGTCCTCTTGCACATCCACGCCCTTGCAGGTACTGTGCCCTGCTTGCCACTCTTGACCTTGAAATACTTGGTCCTTCCTCCCTCCCACCCCTCCCCTCCTTCCTTCCTCCCTCCCTTCCTTCCTTCCTTCCTTCCTTCCTTCCTTCCTTCCTTCCTTCCTTCCTTCCTTCCTTCCTTCCTTCCTTCCTTCCTTCCTTCCTTCCTTCCTTCCTTCCTTCCTTCCTTCCTTCCTTCCTTCCTTCCTTCCTTCCTTCCTTCCTTCCTTCCTTCCTTCCTTCCTTCCTTCCTTCCTTCCTTCCTTCCTTCCTTCCTTCCTTCCTTCCTTCCTTCCTTCCTTCCTTCCTTCCTTCCTTCCTTCCTTCCTTCCTTCCTTCCTTCCTTCCTTCCTTCCTTCCTTCCTTCCTTCCTTCCTTCCTTCCTTCCTTCCTTCCTTCCTTCCTTCCTTCCTTCCTTCCTTCCTTCCTTCCTTCCTTCCTTCCTTCCTTCCTTCCTTCCTTCCTTCCTTCCTTCCTTCCTTCCTTCCTTCCTTCCTTCCTTCCTTCCTTCCTTCCTTCCTTCCTTCCTTCCTTCCTTCCTTCCTTCCTTCCTTCCTTCCTTCCTTCCTTCCTTCCTTCCTTCCTTCCTTCCTTCCTTCCTTCCTTCCTTCCTTCCTTCCTTCCTTCCTTCCTTCCTTCCTTCCTTCCTTCCTTCCTTCCTTTCTTCCTTCCTTCAGCTTAAATTTTGCTTCTGAAATGAGTGAATTTCTCCGGCCAGCCAGCCCCGGGAGCCGGAGCCGGAGCCGGGGCCGAGCTGGGCGAGGGGAGGCTTATTTTTCTGCTGAAGAGCATCTCCCCATCGAGCATCTTTCCCAGGACAAACCTCCAGCCCCGTTTTCCCTGGCGCTCTCTCCCCGAACACAAACAGCTTTATCTCTAAAGAGCAAATAACACCCAGCGCTCATCACAGATGCCAAGAACTGTTTCTGTTTTGATTTTTGAAAATAAAAATTCAACTGTGTTCAATAAAATTCAGAAGCCGCTTCCCTCTGTGGAAATTAAAGGCATCCAAGACGCCCGAGAAGCCACCGACCTTCCTAATTAAAGCCGCCGCAGCGGCGGGGATCCGCTGCCTACAACAGCCCGCTCTCGCTGCGCGGAGAACAAAGCCGGCCTCCATCAATATTTCATTCTCCCTTTTCTTCCACGATAACAATGCTGTGTGTTCTGAGCGCGCCCCCAAAAAGACATGCAGAGCTATGTTAATGAGGTTTAAATAATTGACGCCCCAGATCTCCCCGTGTTTCCGGAAGTGTGCAGGGTGGGTTGTTGGCTCCGCTCATAATTGCATCTGTTTCTGGTCGCAGCCTCTCTGTCTGTCTGTCTGTCCAGTTAGAGAAAGACAAGTCCCAGTTCTCAGAAACTGCTTTCATCCTGAGGTTTTAGGTGGGTTGTTTTTTTGTTTGTTTGTTTTGCTTTGAGTTGTAGACTGCAGTCTGATAAGATGTGTTCAATTGGGGCCTACTCAGAGGTGAGCTCTGCATCTTTTTCCAGCCAGCCAGCCAGCCAGCTAGCCACCCCAGGATTCTGACCTGCTTCTGAACAGCTCTCTGGATGTCTGACCTGCAGGAGAGGCATAGCAAATAGTCTTTCAATGGAGGGAGGAAGGAAAGGACAGAGGGAGGAAAAAAGGAAGGAAGGAAGAAAAAGGGAAGGAAGGAGGGAGGGAGGAAGGAAGGAGGGAGGGAGGGAAATAAGACCTTTTCCATTATTTGTCTCCCAAGGCAGAGGTGGGGAGGGAGGAAGGATAAGTGGGTGGGTGGATAGCTGGCTGGCTGGCTGGCTGGCTGAGTTTGTCCGATGGACCCGTGGTGGTTTATCTCCTCCTAGGTGGGATATAAAAACAGGGAAGACGTCCATCCTTAGGTCCCTATGTGCAGATGGTACCTTAGTGCCTCGTTCTATACACAACAGAGGAGCTGGGGTGTGGCGGTGAAGAGCATGGACTCTGGGCCGGACTAACAAGGTTTGAGTCCCAGCTCTGCCGCTGACCAGCTGTGTAATCTTGGACAGGGCAGTTGGCCTGTCTGCTCCTCACTTTTCTCATCTGCAAAACGAGGCTGATAGTAGTGCCTACCTGGTGGGGTCCCGGTGAGGATTGGATGTACTTACATCACGTATCAGCCACTCTCACCGGTCTTGCTCATTGTACAGGATTGAATTTCAGGCAGAACCACTAAGAGGGTAGGGAAGGGACCTCTGGGGGCACTTCCAGGGACTCCAGTGCATAGAGGCATAAAGGCACGTGGCAGGTGCTCATAACCTTTTATTGAATACATGAATGAATGAATGAATGAATCAATCAATCAATCAAATGTCTGCATAGCTTATACTTTCCTACTTGGCAGGGAAAGGTGGAATAGAGTTATCAGTAAGCTGGAAGGTGACCCCTGACCCACCATCTTATCAACTCCTTTGAAGACACCGTCAGTTGCCACTTCCGACACAGACCAGACATGCGGAGAGCACAGTCAATGTCTCTTCTCAGGGGTCATGTGATGTGAAGAGCTGGGCGAATGTCGCTGGAGTGTAGGCTCCTGTGGAACAGGTTCCCCAGGCCACCCCGACGTGAGAAGTCACCTCCCCTTTGCGCGGAGCCAGCCCGTTGTCTCTTCACGCCCCCACGCTGGCATACACTGTGTCTGGCGAGAGCCCGTGAGGCTCCCAGGGGACACCCCGACTTTGGGCAGGAATCAGGGACAGGCATGAAGTGCAGTGAGCTGCAAAGAGTTCCTCTCTGGGAGGCCCATGGCATCCTTTATTTATTTGCATTAAAATATTTATCGGGATGTGACGCATCTATAATAGATATATCTGCCACGCGGGCAGGCCTGCTGGGGAAGAAATCTGGGTGGCCTCTCTCCCAGGCATCGCTATATTCACTCGGTGAATAACGGACTGAAAATAGTTCCTGGTGATCACTGCAGACCGGGTACTGTGCTATGGGATCGGATTGGGTCCCTGCCCTTCGGGAGCAGAGCAGGATGAGCAGGGTGAAACTATGATTTACTGACTACCGGCAGGGTGCGAGGCATTTTATACATATTATCTCACTTCATTTTCACAACGGCCCCATATGTTGGTGGTGTAATCATGTCTCCCATACAGATGGAGAAAGGGGGGATCAGAGAGGTTAAGTAACTTGCTAAAGGTCACACAGTCTCTTAATCTAAAATCAAGGTCTTTACATCATGCCATGCTTCCGGAGACCGGAATGGAGAGCTCTTTACAAATCTCAACAACGGAAGGAAGTCTGGGTGCGTAAGGATAAGCAGCAGACTTGGGGTGGAGCACAGGGAGGAGATGGGGGGGCACTAACCCCAATAGAGAGGCTGATGATGGGAAGATCATTGTGGTCCTCATCTGCGGATCCCTCACTTGTGCCAGCCGCTGTTCAAAGCACTGTAGGGCATCCACTCCCCAGCAACCCTCTAGGGAGGCTATTATAACCTTCATGTTATGGGTGTGAAAATGGGGGCTCAAGATGGGGAAGCAACTTGCCCAAGCTCACCAAGTACAAAGTGGCTGTGCTGGGATTCGAACCCAGGCTCCAGTTCCCACAGGCATCTCAGAAACAGCCACTGGTTCGCACTCTGACCTGGCCGCTGTTCGGGGGCCTTCTCTGCCTTGCCTCATCAGTCGTCATGAGCACCCCTGTGAGTCGTGCACTGCCAGTAGCCCCGTCTTATACAGGGGGAACTACACCACAGAGAGGTCCGGTCCATCGCACGTCTGGGGAAGGACTGAGCTGGGATTTAAGTCCAGACCGTTTGAGGCCTAGAGCCAATCCATCTAATCCTTGTGACTTACCGCTCTCTGCTAAGTGCCTGGTCCTGGGCCTCTAGACGGGCCAGCTGCCCTACAGAGGGGAGAGGGCTTTCCCCTAGGCCAAGGCCACAGCTGCTGCCTGGGATCCCTGCCTTGATCTAATGGCCGCCTGTGATCCTGCCGACTTTGTTCTGCCTGTTGTCTGGGATCCCATCAGTTCTGCTTTGCCCTTGACTTTCCTTGGTCAGCCTCTACTGCAGGACTCTGCAGGGTCCCAGAGAGAGCCTTCCAGACTCCCACTCCCCATGCAACACCGAACCTCTGGCCCTTAGCACTGCTTCCCTGTCCAGAGGCTGGTGGACAGTGATCTGGAGAGAATGTGTGACTCAGAGGCAACCAAACATAGTCACAGCTGCAAAAGTCCTAGAGGTGCCTCTCTGGGAGGCGGTCGGCTTCAGAAGGGAAAGTATCTTCCTATATAATAAAAGGCTAATATGCAAATCAACTGAATGGCGGATACAGAGTTAGAAACATTGATGAGAGAGAAACACTGATCAGCTGCCTCCTGCCCGCCCCCTACTGGGGATGTGCCCACAACCAAGGTACATGCCCTTGACCAGAATCGAACCTGGGACCCTTCAGTCCGCAGGCCGACACTCTATCCATTGAGCCAAGCCGGTTAGGGCTTATGTGTTGTTTTTTTAAAGAAACCTATGACCTAACCCAAGGTCATAAATATTCTTTATTGTGTTTTTTTTTTCTAGAATTCTGTAGTTTTAGGTTTTACATTTTAGGTCTGTGGTCCATTTTTGAGGTATATGATTAATTTTTATACCTGGGGAGAAGCACAGATTGAGGCTTATTTATTTGCCTGTGGATAGCCAATCATTCTCCATCACTTATTGAAAAGTTTCTTCATTAAATTCTCTTTGCATCTTTGTTGAACATTGATTGTCCATATATGTGTGGGTCTATTTATACACTCTGATCTGTTCCATTAATCTACTTGTCTCTCTGAACACCAACACCACATGGTATTGATTACTGTATTGATGACTTGATGTCCAGTAATGTTAGTCCTTCAACTTTGATCTTCATTTTCAAGTGTTTTGGCTATTCCAGGTCCTTTGCATTTCTATATGAATTTTAAAATGAGCTTGTCAATTTCCATGAAATTTGTTTTCTGATTGAAATTGTATTGGACTTAGAGACCAATTTGTGGATAATTGAGATCATAGCGATATTAAACCTTCTAATGTAGTGGTTGCCAACCGGTGGTCTGTGGACCACTGGTGGTCCGTGAGGTCTGAAAGGTTGGGGACTGCTACTCTAATGCATAAACATGATATATCTCTTCATTGATTTAGGTCTTATTTAATACTTTTCATTAATGTTTTGTAGCTCTCAGGTCACAGATCTTGTACATCTTTTGTCAGATTTATCCTCAAAGTATTTTATATTTTCTAGTGCATGGCATATTTTATTCCCATTTTCAATTAATCAGTGATAGCATGTAGAAATACAGTTGATTTTGGTATATTCATCTTGAATTCTGCAACCTTGTTACATTTACTTATTAATTCTGGTAGCTTTTTTGTAGATGCCATTGGATTTTCTACTTAGATGATCGAGTCATCTGTGAATAAGGGCATTTTTATTTGTTACTTTCTAATATGAACGTTTTTTGGTTGTTTTTTCTTGCCTTATTACATTGGCTAGACCCTCTAAAACAATATTAAATAGAAATGAAAAGAGTGGACTTCTCTCAATTCTTGAACTTAGAGTGAAAGCAATCAGTGTTTCACCATTAAATATAATGTTAACTATGGGGTTTTGTACATGCTCTTTATCAAGTTGAAAAGTTTCTTTTCATTCAGTTTGTTGCAATTATTTTTTTAAATCAGGAATTAATATTGGACTTTGTTGAATGTTTTGTATGCCTCTATTGAAATATTCATATGGTTTTTCTTTGTCATTTTGTTAATATGGTGAATTGCATGAATTAATTCTCAAATCTTAAACCAACCTTGCATTCCTGGGATAAATCTGACTTGGTCATGATGTAGTATCCTTTTTATTCATTGTTAGATTCAAATTGCTAAAATCTTGTTAAGAACTTTTGCTTCTATGTTCATGAAGTTTATCGGTCTGTACTTTAATGTCCTTATCAGATTTTGGTTTCAGAGTAATTCTGGCCTATGAGAGTTGGGAAATATCCCCTCTTCTTTAATTTTCTGGAATATTTTTTGGAAAATTGGTATTATTTTTTATTGAATATTTAATAGAGTTAGTCAGTGAAGTCTCCTTGGCCTGGAGTGCTTTTTTTTTATAAGGAGGATTTTTTTTAACTAAAATTTGATTTCTTTAATAAATATGACTTCAGAATATCCATTTGTTTTTGCATGAGTTGTGGTGGTGGTGTGTTTTTTAAGGAATTTGTCAATTTTTATCTTGTAAATATCTGTAGAATCTGTAGTGATTTCACCTCTCTCACTGCTGGTAGTGATAAATTATATTTTCTTTGTTTCCAGATTAGCCTGGCCAAAAGTTTATCCATTTTATTGACATTATAATATCAGCTTTTGATGGTAATGATTTTCTCAATTGTTTTTCTCTTTTCTGTTCATTGATTTCCACTTTGATCTTTATTGTTCAATTTTTCCTGCTTATTTTGGGTTTAATTTGTTTCTTTAACTTTTTTAGTTTCTTAGGATGGAACTGGATGTCATTTATTTGAGACCTTTATTGTTTGGAAATACTATTGTTTGATATATATGTTTATCATTTTCCCTTTATACTCTTTTAGATGCATCTCACACACTTTTATATTTTGTATTTTTATTACATTTGTTTCAAGAAATCTAAATTACCTTTGATTTTTTTTTCTTTGACCCATGGTTTATTTAAAAGTGTATTATGTGGTTTCCAAAGATTTGGATATTTTTCCAGATTTTTTTTTTCTGTAATTAAGTTCTCCCATAATTTTATGCAGTTCAGTGAACATATTTGAATCTATTAAAATTTACTGAGACTTATTTTACGGCCCGAATATGGTCTATCCTGGTGAATATTCTGTGTGCATTTGTAAAGAATGCATATGCTGCTGTTGTCGGGCAGAGCGTTCTATAAATGCCAATCAGGTCAAGCTGATTGATACTGCTGTACAGGTCTTATATAGCCTTACTGATTTTCTGTCTACTTCTTCTCTCAATTATTGCGAGAAGGGCATTGAAATTTCCAACTGTAATTGTAGATTTATCTATTTCTCCTAGCAATCCCATCAGGTTATGCCTCATATATTTTGAAGCTCTGTTATTAAGTGCATCCATGTTTAGGTTTACTATATCCTCTTGACGAATGGAACCCGTTATCACTAAAAATGAACTTTGTCTCTGGCATGCCACAGCAAGGTTAATCTGGGATAATTATTCCCTGCTATTGAGGCAAGGCCCTTCTGCGTCCTCTACTCAATGCTCCATGCATTATAAAGGGTTTCCGCTCTGCCTGGTGGAAATAGGTATCGTTGCAGACCCTGTGTGAGCTCCAAATACTATTCTCTTTAATCCTTCTGGGTGGATCTCTGCTCACCTCAGGACGGTTTCTCACATGCATGTGCTGGTCAGCACCCTACTGGAGTTTTCAGGGGACCTTCTGCAGACCCATGGGCAGCATCCTCTCCCATACTCGTTCCTATGCACCTTCGCTCCCTACTTTTCCCAGGTTCTTTGCTCTGTCTCCCAAACTCAGGGAATCCACTGGTTCCTACCTGGGTTTCCTCTACCGCTGCCGTGTCCCAGAAACTCTCTCAGGGCAGTAAGCTAGGTTTCTTGTGGGCTTCCCGCATTTACCATTTCTCGGGGATCTGTGTCCTTCATTATCTCATTGCAATGTCTTAAAAACCATTGCTTCATATATTTTGCCTGGTGTTATCATTGTTTAAGGTGGAGCATAAGTCCAGTTCCTGCTATTCTATTTTGGCCGGAAATGGAAGTCTTTAGCTATTTTTTAATTTGTTCATTTTTAGGTATCTGTGTTGACGTGTGGGTATGAAAGCTTAGCGCTTATATTTCTAACAGAACATTCTTCCCCCTTTTTACTCCCACACCTTTTCTCCTCCCCAATTCTCCCGATGTAGATTTGATTAAAATAGCATTAAAAATTCACATTATTATGACTTGGAAGATATTACTCACAGCTGACTCGTATGGTATACTGCGACTGATATCCTTCCTTTTATATCTTTTAGTTGTCAGTAGAGTTCATATTTGCCTTTTTAGAAGGCTTGCTTTCTTGTCTAGTGGTTTATTCTTTGAATTGAAGACTTTCATACGCAAATAACATGGAAGTCAGCAGTGTCCGGAGGAGAAAGGTTACTGAGGGATCGGGGTTATGTGGGCTGAGACTGTGGTTGTGTCCCTAGCATAGCAGAGGGGTGGGGCAGGGACTCTGGCTTTGACTCACAGCCCCTGGCCCTCTGCACACACCCTACATATCCCTGGCATACTCTTGGAGGAAAGAAAGAAAACCATGGGAATTAGGGTAAATAGAGAAGGTGAGAAGTATGAGCACAGAACCAGACAGAGACAGGATTGTAGTCTTACCTGTGTTGCTAATGTTCTGTGCGGCCTCAAGCAAGTTTCCTCTTTTGCGGCCCCCACTTACTTATCGGTGACTTGGGCATAAGGTTAGGTGATTACAAATGCCTCTTCTAGCTCTCCAAGGTGGTACAGGGATGGGGTGGCCATACAGATACTGGGGGGGAGGGGTGTGCTGAGAAGTTCCCCATGCCCCTGTCTCAATTCTGCTGAGACTCAGGCAATTATTTGCATATAACGGGAGCCGGCGTGGTCACGTGGAGCCATCAGCAGATCTAATGATGAGAACCACAGGGAACAGGTTTCAGACCAAGATGGTGATGGGTTGAAGGACGGTAAAATGTCTGCAGGCAATGAGCTCCCCATCACTGGAGTGTGTGAGCAGAGCCTCGACCAGCTTTAGGCCAGGTTCTGCCTTCCTCCGTGACAATCCTCACACTGTATTGTCCTTGGCTGCTTCCGTCACTGGCTCCCTCACCCAGTGGTTCTCCTCCAGGGCCACTGTTGTCCCAGGTGTCACTTGGCAAGGACTGCCACAGGTTAGGGTGGGAGTAGGGGAGGTGCCACTGGCATCTAGCAGATACAGGGACGCCGCTTGCCATCCTACCAAGGACAGGAGACCCCGTACAATAAAGAATGATCTGCTTCGACATATTCCTGGTGCTGAGGTGGACTAGCCTGGACCAGTGCTCAGCACACGGGAGGCGGCCAGTGCATGTAGAGGGAATGAACTACAATGCTGGGCAGGGAATCTGCTTGCCTCACTGTCCCCCAGGCCTACCCAGGGGCCCTGAGGGGAGAGTTGCACAACATGGCTTATGGAGGGTGTGTGTGTGGCGGGGGGCTCCTACCAACCTACAGCACCCAAAGTAAGTGGACTCCTGGTCCCACCGGGTCATCTCCTCCTTAGGTTTGTGACCCACCCTGACTAGACAGGTGCTGGGCTGGAACCCCAACCCTTTCTTGAGCCTCTGCACCAGCTGCGTGAGCCCAGATGCTGCAGAAGGTCAAATGTCCAGCGTCCCCTGCCAACTCTGGGTGGTGTGCCAGAGTACACCCTCCGCGGAGCTTCCAGAGGTGAGATGCTCACTGAAGGAAACTTGAGACCCGCTCCGGTCCCCTACGGGAACCCAGGAATGGCTTCTCTCCCAGACCTCAGCATGTTTAGACCATGGTCCCTTGATGCAGAGGGGAGTGGCTACCGTGGCGGAATTTCAGACCCCGTAGCGATACAAGGGAGCGGGATTATTTCTGGGGTGGCTCCGGGGGTCTCGAAAAGTGGATGCCCAGGACCTGGGATGCTGGGATCGCTCCCAGCCCACACCAAGGTTTGACCCTGACGTGACTGAGCCCTGCTGTAGAGCGGCTTCGGGAAAGGCATGCACGGTTTAGCCCCGGTGGACTTGGGTTCAAATCCCAGCACCTCCTCTTGCTGGCTCTGTGACTTAGGCTTTGATGAGTTGGGGCTCCAGCTCTCTTTATGCCATGGCTCCGAGGGTGAAATCAATCGGAGAGTCCCAGCAGGTGCCTGGTACACAGTCATCCTCAAGCCTCCCTCCCTTCTCTGGCCTGTCTTCTTACCATCCTCTGGAGATCTTGTCTTCCAGGCAGCAGGGGGGAGGGAAGTAGCCAGACCTGCCAGCCATCCTCTCCCCGGATCAGCCTCTGCGTTTGAAAACTTCCAAAGCAGGAAAACTTTTCTTCCCAGGCCGGCCCCGTCTCGCTGCCACCATGAAAGCCCCTCGCCTTCCCCCACGGGCCTGCACCGCCGTGAGAAACACCCTCATCTCCTCTCCGCCCGGGGAGCCTGCAGCGTCGCCAGGCAAGGAGGGAGCCGAGGGGGACGCACTAATGGGGGACGCCTCGGCGGCGGAGGAGACACAATGGATACAAGAAGAAAGCGCAGCAGAACACGCGCTCTTGTTCCCGAGAAGAAGGGCCAAGCCTGACTTGATCGCAACAGCTTTGAGAGCAGCTGCGGTGGGAGTTGCTGGCGGAGGCTCCGCGGGAAAATCAATAAGCGGGCCGCTGTTTGGAGAGGCAGCAAGAAAGGCCACTAACGAGGCCAGATTGTAACAGTTCTGCGAGCAGCCACAATGCTCACCTTACACGGTGCGGCCGCGCGGGTGTAAATAATAAATCACAGCGGCCGGCGGGCGGCGGCGGCGCCGGACAGGACGCAGCGCGTTTGACTGCAAAGCAGACCCGGGGCCATGAATTATTCAGCGCCGCGGAGATAAAACGCGGCGGCGGGAGGAGACGCAGCCGCAAACAGGTGCCCGGCGCGGAAACCTGCCTTTTGATTACCAGCCGGGGCTGGGGATGGGCCGGTCTGGCGGGCGGCAGCTCGGTGCACGGGCGCTTGGGGCGCGGGAAAAGCTGGGATTAATCAGGGGCGGCAGTGGACGCCCCGCAAGAGCGATTTGCCAGACTCCAGGGCTGGGAGCAATTACAGGCCGGCGGCGGGGCTGCAGCCGGAGCCCCAGAGCGCAGGCGCGCGTGCGCGTGCGTGTCTGTGTGTGTCTGTGTCAGTGTGTGCTTACACACGCATGTGTGAGTACGTACATGATGCGCTTGTGTGGTATGCATGTGTTCCACGTGTGTGTACACACTTGTGTGCAAACATACTGTGGCCTGTGTGCATGTGTGCACGTGTGTGGTGCACACCTAGGTGAATGTGGGTGCTTACAGGTATCTGCGGTGCGAGCCTGCAAACATGCACATGCACGAGTGTGTGCACGTGCGGCATTTGCCCATGCATACCTGCTGCATGTGTGGGCATGTGTGAGGTTACATGTTCGTGTGGGCATGTATATATAGTGTATGTGTGCTTACATGTGGTGTGTGTGTATATAAGCAAGCACGTGTGGTTCCCTCTGCACAGACAGCATATGCAGACATGCATGTGGGGATCCATCTCTGAGAGATAGCGACAGGGCGGGGAAAGAGGGGTCGCTGTGGGAACAATGAGAAACCCAGGCTGATCTTCCCAACTACACTCCCTCCCACGGAAGAGCCTTGAGGAGGGGTCAGCAGGTGGCTCAGAGAGGGGCCAGCAGGTGTCCACCCAGGGGGACAGAAAGTTAAAGTCTCTGGCTCTGCCCCCTGGAGCCAGCTCTGTGGACCCCAGAGCCCGCACGTGTTCTGGGTCCCACAAGTTTCGTTAAGCCATTTCCCCACTCGGACCCTCGGTTTTATCTCTGCCAAACGGAGTGCCTACCTGCAGTGAGAACCCTGAGGAGGGTGTCCGGTTGTAGGAACAGCCTGTGGGCAGCAGGGTGGGGTTCCAAGGCCAGCCTTCCTGTTGGCCTGCACTCTGACCCCAATGGCTCTAATTTAGAATGAGCTTAGCAAGTGCTGGGCACTGACCAAGGCTCCAGGCCACGGAAGCAAGTGGGGACTCAGAAGCACCCCGAAATCCTCCCTGAAGGAGGGCAGTGTTATCTAATTCGCACAAAAGCACTATCTGGGCTGGTGCCGGAGCTGGATGCTGAGGGACCCGGGACAAAGGACATCGCCAGAGAGATGCTGCACATCTCTGCACCCCCAGGGACTGAGCGGTCCTCACCCGCTAGAAATCTCTGAGCAGGAATGACACAGCTATTCTCATGGCCAACACCCTTTTGTCTACCTGCCCACACCAACCAGTGAGGCCTCAGCGACTCAGAAAGTAAGAGTGAATCTCAGGCCTACATCGTCAAGGTCGCCCCAGATGACCTTGAGCTCTACAAGGAAGAAAGACTGTCCTGCCTTCACAGGATGCTGGCAGACCTAGTGGTCAAACCCAGACACCTCTGTGTACGTTTGGGCAAATGGCCTAACTCAGCGGTTCTCAACCTGTGGGTCGCGACCCCTTTGGCGGTCAAACGACCCTTTCACAGGGGTCGCCTAAGACCATCCTGCATATCAGATATTTACATTACGGTTCATAACAGTAGCAACATTACAGTTAGGAAGTAGCAACGAAAATAATTTTATGGTTGGGTCACAACATGAGGAACTGTATTTAAAGGGCCAGAAGGTTGAGAACCACTGAACTTCTCAGCGCCTCAGTTTTCCCTTCTGTGAAATGGGGATAATAATAGCTCTTCCTGGAACCACCATGAGGACAAAACAAAGAGAGAACGAAAATAGCTACCACTCTGCGTGAACTAGTCCAAGTACTTCACACAGGTACTTGTTCAACCCTCACAGACCCCTTTGGAGTGGAAACTATCAGTAGGCCCATTTAGAGGTGAGAAATCTGAGGCTCAGAGAGGTTAAGTAACTCATTCAAGGTCACGGCTACTCCGGGGCTGGGACCCTAACCCAAGCAGGTTCTAACTGCCATGTGCTACTGCTGCTCCCTGTGAAATAGCATGTGGAAAGCTGCCAGCACCATGCCAGCACCATGCCCGGCACATGGTACTAGTCAGTCGTCAATAACGGCAGCTATCGGTCTATTTCTTGGATTACAATAGGTCCC
The DNA here is from genome assembly GCF_000412655.1 of Myotis brandtii. Taxonomy (NCBI): domain Eukaryota; kingdom Metazoa; phylum Chordata; class Mammalia; order Chiroptera; family Vespertilionidae; genus Myotis; species Myotis brandtii. Next base: position 434,437 of record NW_005357525.1, read on the forward strand.
GCCCGACTTGGGATCATCTCTGTCAATCAGGATGCCAGCTGTTGCTACGGTTCCCCAGCCAAAGCCCAATCCCATTGTTCCCAAGACCAGCCCCTGGGTCTCCAGGAACTCCAGGCCCTCAGGTCCCAGCTCTCAGACCCCGGGGCCTGGACCCATCCCTCCTCCTCGCAGGCCAGGCGGCTGTAGGTCTGCAGCTGACAGGCACGTAATTGGTTCAGCCACCTGCTGAGCCCCGGAGAGAGCGTTATCAGTCTCCCTCTGTCTCAGGCGGTGATGGGCTCCCCATAAGCAGCTTTGGAGGGAGATGGAGGAGAGATCGGAGAAGCAGAGACACATTTTCTCCCTCCTGCTCGCTGATAAAGCGGCAACTGACCAAGCAGGCTTGTTTCTGGGAGAAAGCCTCCGGGCTGCATGGGGAGGAAATGCCTCATTTCCAGCCAGGCACTGGGGGCCTGTCAGGGAATGCTCCTCATCCCCAGGCCTGTGGTCGCCCAGTACCACCCTGATGCCATGGGCTGGGTGACAGGGCCTGGGAGGGGAGTGATGCACCCTGGCCGGGTGCAAAGGGGCCCAGTGGTTAGAGGGGACCCTGTGTGGTCCTGACCCCCCAGCTGTTCCCCGTTCAATCAGGGGGGCAGGTGTGCTCCGTAGCCCGGGCCCTCCCAGGCTGCACTGCGCTCTGGGCAGGTGTGTGGTCTCAGAACGTAGGGCGGGCTGGAGAGCTCCATCACGCGGATGAGTGGCATTTCGTACGTTCACTGTCAGAGACAGCATTGTTTCCTGACAACCTGGCTTTGAATCTGGTCCCATCTCTGACAAGCTGTGTGCCCTCCAACAAGTGACTTGACCTCTCGGTGCCTCAGTTTCCCCAGCTTATAAAGTGAAGATGAAAGAGATGCGGGTTGTCTGCAGGGTGAGAGATGTTGTTCTGTGTGCGGCACCCAGACGGTGCCTGATGCGGGGAAATGCTCAGTGCCGACGAGTTGTCGTTCCCCTGGGGAGTTTCGCGGCGCGCAATGCATGATACAGGCCGTTGATCACCACGTGTGCTGGCACGTGATGGCCCCCTCGGCGGGCTGAGGGGTCTGTTACACCCTGTCTGGACAGCGGTTGCCATTGACCCCATGAAAGGAGGTTTGGGGACAGAATTTTTGGAATCGTGACCCGTTGTTCCAAGGATGACCCCTCATGGCTGCCCAGCGCTGTACAGGGGAGAATTCTGAAACGCTGAGTGCAAATGGAGCAAGTGAGGCCATTGATGGATGTCTGCCCGGGCACAAGACAGACAGGCAGGACAAGGCCATCAGTGTGGCTTCCCCAACAGGGGGTGGAGACAAGATCGGTGCAGGGAATTTATTTGGGAAGCGACTCCAGGAAGCCCCCTGAGTAAGTGGGGCAGCGAGACAGGGAAGGCAGAAATCCCGTGAAGGGGCGGTGCTAAGAGGGCTCCTGCAGGGGCGACGGCCCGGCCTTGCGGAACCTTTGGAGACTGTAACACACACCTGAGAACCACCCTCCTCGGGGGCAGGGCAGCTGGAGGACTTAGCCACCAGTCCTCATGGCTCCTTCCTGGAGGGTTGCCCTTCTGGCATAAACTCCTTGGCACTGGCGGCTGGTTGACCGTGGTCTGAGCATTGCCCACAGCCAGGAAATTGGGAAGTTCAGGGAGCTGGATGTTCAGGGAGCTGGGAGGTCAGGAAGCTGGGAGGTCAGGAAGCTGGGAGGTCAGGGAGCTGGAAGTTCAGGGAGCTGGAAGTTCAGGAAGCTGGGAGACATCCAGGACAGTCTGCATGACCTCTGGGTGGGAATGTGGCTGGGTGGCCTGGCACACAGGCCATGAGTGACTTGTGTGTGTCACCACGTGGTGTAAGACCAGAGGAGCTGTCCCTCGGCTTCCCTCCTCCTGCCCCCTCCTCCCTGCCCCGCTCTCTGCTTCCCTTCTCTCCCATTTCCTTTCTTCCTTTTGCTTTTTCCCTCCTCCCTGCCTGCCTTCTGCAAACATCTTCGGCGCATCTTTGACTTGCCAGGCCTCATGCTTGGACCCAGGAATAACAGAATAAACAAAAGTGGGCCTCAGCCTTGGCCCTTCGCTGCTCAGTCTGGTGGAAACGGCAGAGACCACCCCACCCCCACCCCCCATCTCCCTGGAGGGGGAAGAAGACACCCATAGCGGCTAATAAATGGCTTCAAGTGGTTCCTTATCCGGCACTTTTCTTTTTAAAAGCCAGGCCCAGGGCCCGAGCTGGGCCTGGCAATTAGAGGCTGCTTGTGTGTGTGTGTGTGTGTGTGTGTGTGTGTGTGTGTGTGTGTGAGTGGGGTGGGGGTGGGGAACCCGGACACCTTGGAAAAAGTAAACTTATTAGGCAGAGGAGGATCTGACAGAGCATGAAATTTAGAGAAGCTCCCTCGGAAGGAGCGCTAATGATGGCCACTTTATTGATGTTTAATTCAGACACAGAAGCGAATGCAAGTGCCCTTCCCTGGGAGTGAGGAGGAGGCGGGAGACTTCCTTCCTAATCATTTACTTAAACTGAATTTCATATGGAAAGTTAATTTGCCTGGAATGAAAGCAAGACATCACTCAGAAGTGAGAGGTCACCTTGAATGAGTCTGTCCTCACCAGGACCGCTCCCCGTCCTCCAAGGGCAGGCAGGCCAGGGGTACAGCGCTGCTGTATTTGGGGGTTCTTGGGGGTGCCTTAGTTTCCTATTGCTGCATAGCAAGTGGCTACCAGGTTAGAAGTGCAGAACAACACCAACTGCTTCGCGCATCGTTTCTGAGCGTGGGTTAGCCCAGGTCTCGTAAGACCGCTAACCGGGTGCTGGCTACGGCCGGCCGGGTCTCATTGGAGTCTCAGGGTCCCCTTTCAAGCTCATCCAGGTTGTTGCCAGAATTCACTGTCTCGAAGCTGTAGAACCCAGATGGCGTTCCCTTGTCTTCAAGGCCGGCAGGAGAAGTGTCTCTTGGGCCTTCTTCTTCAACTGATTAGGTCAGGCCCACCCAGGATGATGTCCCGTTGGTTAACTCAAAGTACTTTGATTAGAAACCTCATCACAGGACTGAGATCTCAGTCTTCTTCCCCCGCCCCCCGCCGCCCCCCACTCTAGGGGTGGGAGCTAGACAGGGTGTATACCCAAGGGGACTGGAATCTTGGGGGCCATCTTGGAATTCTGGCTCCCACAGAGGCAGAGGAAGCTGGGTCCAGCTGAGCCTTCATGAGCTCTGAGCCTATGGACAAGCCGCTGCATGCTGCCCAGCCTCCGTGTTCTCACCTGTAGAACAGGTTGGCAATTCTAACCCCGCTGACCCGAAGAGGAACAGCGGGAGCATCTTAGATGATTAGCTGAGTAATAATTCCAGTCATCAGGCATGACAGGGGAGCCCTGGCCGGTGGGCCTCCGTTGGATGAGTGTCATCCTGTGTACGGAAAGGTTCCCTGTGAGGGCACATGACCAGGCTTCGGGCTCCATCTCCAGTGGGGGGCGTGCAGGAGGCAGCTGATCAATGTTTCGCTCTCACACATCGATGTTTCTCTCCCTCTCCCATCTTCTCCTTCTAAAAATCAACAAAATTCTTTTTTTAAAAAAGGGTGAAATCATTAGAAACAATATATACTTATATGTTTCAAGGATTTTACCTTAAATTTGATAGGTGAATGAGCACTCGTTGACTTTTTTCACATAGGACCAAGGCAATTTTTTTGAGCATGACCCTCCCCATGGGAGTTCCAGGTCTGTTTCAAGGATTTTACCTTAAATTTGATAGATGAATGAGTATTCGTTGACTTTCTTCACACAGGACCAAGGCAATTTTTTTTTTGAGCATGACCCTCCCCATGGGAGTTCCAGGTAATCATTCTCACATGAATGAAACCCACAGAATTCCATTTGTAATTTCTCATTTTCTTCAATGTGGCGCGAGAACTGAAGTTCACATGCAAAGCAACGCAGATGCAGAATCTGTCCAGATATGTACAACGTTTGCAGCCTTTTCTAGTTATTTTGTTCCCTCCTTGCTTGACAACACATTTTCTGAGAGAGTTGTCTCTACTGAGACTTTCCAAAGCGTTCACCTCCTTGGTTTTTCACTCCCATTTCATTAGTTTGTGTAATACTTGATGGAATTATGTCATTACATGAACTAGCAGAACTAGCTTATAACCAAGTTTGGGAATAAAAATAAACTAAGTTGGGATGAATTTGCCCAGTTCTACCATGGTGTACACATGTGTGGGCACCCTGAGAGCGACCTACCAGATGGGACATGTGGCCTGCAGTGGGGCAACAACCAGGCTATTTGGAGAAGAGATGGATACTATTGGCCAATCTGCCAAGTTAGTTAGAAGAAGGTTGATTGGCAGCTTCTACTGAACTCTGAGAGTGGGACACGCTTTGGCAAGCATGAGGTTGGGTCTGAGTCTGAATGATGTTGGGGCCCTGCTGTCTGAGACCTCTTATTTATTTGATTGCCTTGAGGCCAGGCTTCCTGCCTGATGGCACGAGGGTGGGGGTAAGGCACCCAGAGAAGGAGAGGCCCTTTTGGGGGGCCCTGTGGGCTTAGTCCAGGCTTCCTCTGACCAAGCTGCCACTGTCCTATGGGGGTTGTAGGGAAAGCTACTTGGGGACAAGATCAGTAGCTGGGTCCCCAATCTAGCAAAAAGCACGTAGTCAATCTGTCCAGATCCTAAAGGGGTGGGGATGGGCAGATAGCACTGTTCCCATTGTACATAAGGGCAAACTGAGGCCAAAGAGATCCCCCAAAGCCACTCAGCAAGCTGCAATATCAGAGGCAGGAATCAAACACAGGACCTGGGGTCCTAGAAGCTGCAGCTGAGAATTCAGTGGAGAACTCAGCAGGGCTCCCAATCCATGGGTCTGTGTAGCTGAATCCACTCTGGTTGGTCAGTGCCCAGGCCTTACTGATTATTAATAAATACTTACTCTTAATATGATTACTAATAACATATTCATACATATAGTATATTGCATGATATCCTATATAATGAAAGCGTAATATGCTAAGTGCCCAGTCGTCCATTCAACCAATCAGTGGGTCTGTGTAGCTGAGTCCACTCTGGTTGGTCAGTGTCCAGGCCTTACTGATTATTAATCATACTAATGAATACTTACTCTTTATATGATTACTAATAACATAGTAATACATAGTATAATGCATAATATCCTATATAATAAAAGCCTAATATGCTAAGTGTCTGGACATCCATTCAACCAATCAAAGCGTAATATGCTAATGATATGCTAAGGCCGCTCAACAGCTTGCTGTGATGTGCACTGATCACCAGGGGGCAGAAAGTCGACTGGACCCCTGCTGGCCAACCTCCCGTGTCCCTCCCCGGCCCCGATTGTGCACAGGTGGAGTCCCTCAGGCTGGCCTGTGCCCTCTCGCAATCCAGGACCCCTCAGGGGACGTTGGAGAGTCAGTTTCAAGCCAATCCCGCAGGCCAGGCTGAGGGACCCCACTGGTACACGAATTTGTGCACCAGGCCTGTAGTGTTAATATGATTGTAATTGATGTGATTAATAATAACGTTAATGCCTTCCTGATAATTAAATCCCAGAACTGGCCTGGGGTGGGCACACTGGGAGATGGCGGAGCTTGGCAGGGAGAAGCTGTAGGGCTCCAGGCTCTGCCACAGAACCTGTCTCTGAGAACATGACTGGGGCTTGGCTTAGCTGATGAGGTTGGGGGACCCCAGCCCAACTTCCAAATGGGTTTCTTCGGCAGTGGTGCCCACCAGCAGGAAAGACATGTGCCCCCCACCCCCACTTCCTGTTTTCAGTCCCTAAAACCGAACGCATCGCCTGACTCCTGGGGCCCCTTTCCAGGCGATCGCCCCGTCGGATCTGCACCGTAGCCTCTGATGGATTTACAAGTCCAGCTTCGGCCCCGGGTTCTCTGTGCCTTCCCGCGTGCTGCGCGGCGCGGATGTCTTAATGCGCCAGCTGAGACTTCTTAAATCCACATTGAAACAACTGTTGGGTTTTTATACCGTTGTAAAACTCTTTGTAGGGTATTCATAGAAAATGTTTTATTAATTGCCATATGTTTATTGATTTCTCTTTCATGTCGGTTCTTTTGTTCTTTCTTTGTAGTGGCAAAAGATCTCTCTGCATCATCATTTGCAAGTTATCTAAAATGTCAAAGGTGTTCTTTTGAAGTTTATTACAGATCGCATGCCATACGGCCCGGACGCCGGGTCTTTACAGCGAGGGGGGAATTCCTGCACGGGCTTTCAAAGCTCACGAAAGAATTGAGATCATATTGGTTTCAAACAGGACACACACACAAAACCCCAATTTATCATGTTTTACAATTTGTCCCATTTTGCGGGGTGGGGGCGGGCATGGCAAAGAGATTTCAACGGAGAGTAAGGAACAAATGTGCTGGCCTGTTTCTGTTGTGGGCCCCTCTCCATCCCGCATTCCTTAGGGTCCAGGTACGGGCCAGCTCTGGCACCTTCGGCCTGCAACCTTCCCCACCTCCACCAGGAGGTCCCCTCAGCTACCCTGAGATAGGGGGTAACCACGCCAGCTTCCACCTCCCCAGGTCAACAGAGCCTGCTCCTGCTGAGACCCTCGGGGGGCTGGGGGGTGACCCCGGGGAAGAGGAGCCTCCCCACAGAGCAGAGGTCCCAGAGGTGCCGAGGCCCTGCCCCCTGGGCCCAGGCGGGTAAGGACTGGAAGAGGGCCAGGGAACAGTTAATAGGGCAATTTCCCTAGTTTTACATGAGCTATTGATGTCTAAGTTATCAGAGCATTTTCTTTTGAAAACCCAAAAGTCATTTTTAAAAAAAAGCCTAACCAGGAAAAACTCACACTTTGATCTAGAGGGGGTTCGAAGGGGATCCACGCACTTAGCAGGAAAGCACGAGGAAT
>NW_005357525.1:441863-442101 GCF_000412655.1 Myotis brandtii
TGGGGGGTGGGGGTGGGGGGGTGAGTATTCAGGTTGAAAACTCAGTGTTTTGTTTCCATGTTCTTCCATCTGTGCCTCCCTCCTTGAGCCTGGGCACCTGGGCCATCGCTGGAATGTGGCAAGAGTGCCTTCACCCTGGCCGTACCCCTGAGTTTTGTGTTCTGATGGACCAGTTACTGGCTGTGAGTGTGTGTGTGTGTGTGTGTGTGTGTGTGTGTGTGTGTGTGTGTTTGGGGGG
>NW_005357525.1:442561-445288 GCF_000412655.1 Myotis brandtii
GGACCCAGAGATGACCTGCCCTCCAGGAACGAACTCTCAGTCTGGGCCAGAACTCTTCCCTATGGCACCCCAGGTAGGCTGTGCGCTTCAGGTGGGTGCAGCAGTGGGTGCAGAAGTCGCAGCATTAGGGACAGTTCCCAGAAGGGTGGCCTTTGCGCAGGGCCTTAAAAGGGGTAGTGGCCTGCACGAAGGCTTCGCTGCAGGAGAGAGCTTTTAGAAGCTCCGGAGCACTTATAGTCACATGACCTCTCGGGCTTTTTCTCGGTAACTAGGGGGTGGCCGGTGTGCCTCACGGAGGTTCAGAGAGGTCAAGACTCTTTCCCAAGGCCACACTGCTGGCCAGTGGCAGGGCGGCCCAGCTCCCTGACCACCCCCGCATGGCCTGGCTCCCACCTGGAGAGGCGGAGCGTGACTCCTACTTCCAGATCCCCCTCCTGAACCCAGCACAGTGTCGGAGAGCGGGTCACTGAGTAGTCTCCTTGACCAAATGATGACCTTGAGGACCAGGGGTTGACAGCACTCTCATTTTATTTGCTGCGGGGACAGGGTGACATTGTGGTGTAAGGTGGGAGTTAGCAAGCTCTCTGTCTGGGTCCATATTGGGACTTTCTGGGGCTTTGTGGGCCACATACAGTCTCTGCCTCCATCGCTCAACACAAAACCACGAAGCACAAAAACCACCATAGACAACACCTAAGCCAGCGGTTCTCAACCTGTGGGTCGCGACCGCTTTGGCGGTTGAACGACCCTTTCACAGGGGCCGCCTAAGACCATCCTGCATATCAGATGTTTACATGATGATTCATAATAGTAGCAACATGACAGTGATGAAGTAGCAACGAAAATAATTTTATGGTTGGGCCACAACATGAGGAGTGCAGAAGTCGCAGCATTAGGGACAGTTCCCAGAAGGGTGGCCTTTGCGCAGGGCCTTAAAAGGGGTAGTGGCCTGCACGAAGGCTTCGCTGCAGGAGAGAGCTTTTAGAAGCTCCGGAGCACTTATAGTCACATGACCTCTCGGGCTTTTTCTCGGTAACTAGGGGGTGGCCGGTGTGCCTCACGGAGGTTCAGAGAGGTCAAGACTCTTTCCCAAGGCCACACTGCTGGCCAGTGGCAGGGCGGCCCAGCTCCCTGACCACCCCCGCATGGCCTGGCTCCCACCTGGAGAGGCAGAGCGTGACTCCTACTTCCAGATCCCCCTCCCGAGCCCAGCACAGTGTCGGAGAGCGGGTCACTAAATAGTCTCCTTGACCGAATGATGACCTAGGGCAGCGGTTCTCAACCTGTGGGTCGCGACCCCTTTGGCGGTTGAACGACCCTTTCACAGGGGTCGCCTAAGACCATCCTGCATATCAGATATTTACATTACGATTCATAACAGTAGCAACATTACAGTTATGAAGTAGCAACGAAAATAATTTTATGATTGGGCCACAACATGAGGAACTGTATTTAAAGGGCCAGAAGGTTGGGAACCACTGGCCTAGAGCACCAGGGGTTGACAGCACTCTCCTTTTATTTGCTGCCGGGACTGGGTGACATTGTGGTGTAAGGCGGGAGTTAGCAAGCTTTCTCTGTCAAGGTCCACATGGGGACTTTCTGGGGCTTTGTGGGCCACATACAGTCTCTGCCTCCATCGCTCAACACAAAACCACGAAGCACAAAAACCACCACAGACAACACCTAAGCGAATGGGTGTGGTTACTGCCAATAAAACTTTATTGACAAAACAGCAGGCCGAATCTGGCCCATCGCCCATAGTTGGCCAGTGCTTGACGTAAGGAAACCAGCCTTCGCCAACAGTTAAAAACGGGGTCTGCTTTCAACCCCCTCCCTCGCTTTGGGCCTCAGTTTCCCTGTTTGTACCACGAGAGCCTTGAACTAGACCTGGGATCTCACACCGAGATTCCCCCAAGGGCAGGCAAGGGTGTAGACATGTGGCGCTGTCGGGGTGGGAGTGGGACGGGCTGGAGCCACCTCTGTCACCATGGCAGCTGCGACTCAGCTCCCGCGGATGGCGGCCGGGTCTCCCAGGAATCTGGGCCAGCAGCGTGTATGTGAACCGCTGTGATTTTTAAAGACTTTTCATTGAGGTGTAACGCACGCACAGGAACGTGCACACATCGTAGTTATCCAGCCTGATGGGTTTCTTAAAGGGCACACGCCGTGGAACCAGCACCCAAATCAAGAGCAGGTGGCCAGCGCACACTTCCCGGCCCTGCCTTCCGTCACTGACCCCAAGGGAACCATTTTCCTGACTTTGTTCCGATCTTTAATGCTGTACCTAGTTCACTATTTTTTTTTTTGGCTCTGTGCAGACTAAATGCACCCCCTCCCCAACCCCTCAGCATTCTATGGCTTGTTACTTGCTGGTGACACTTCCAGGCACATAAAATCCAAGGCGGGCACTGCGGACAGGCGACACGGAGCAGCCCGTGCAGGGGCTGGTGGGCAGGGCCCGGGGAGCGAGGGGGGCGGCGTGTCTGCTCCCCCGAAGGCGTGTGCGGGGAGCCATCAGAGTGACAATGCGGCCCCAGGGGCGTCCTAAGTGCCTTCGGAGGAGGCGGCGGGAGGAGGCCAGCTGTCCGGGCAGGCGCGCTCGGCTGGCTTATTAAAACGACTTTGATCCCCGGCCGCTTTGATATCCTGGGTCTTATAAAGAATTCACTTTCAGGAGTAAATATAGGTAGTTCAGAGAGATTTTATGACATACCGTACAGGCTCCTC
>NW_005357525.1:445353-449956 GCF_000412655.1 Myotis brandtii
TGCCCACCAGCCGCCCTGCCTGCCCTGCACTCGGGGCTCGGCCCAGAGGCTCACTCACCCCCGCCTTAGGAGCCACCGTCTGCACCATCTGCATCGCACCGGCCTCTCCACCACTGCTGCCCAGGGGATGGGGACCCGCGGGTGGGGTGAGCGAGATTCTGCATTTCTGTAGCATTTCCGATGCTGCTGGTTGGCAGTCCGCTCTTGAGGCATCGAGGGGAGATGATCCCCGGGGTCTCCCCCATGCCGTTCCCCAAAGGTGAAATGCACATTCCTGTCTGGGCCACTCAGAGGATCCTCAATCCAGAATGGTTTCCAAGCTCACCGGTTCCAGGATCTGGCTCATCCAGAGAGATGGTGCCGGGCCTGGATTAGAGTGAGCGCTCAGAAATGAAATGGTGAGTGAGATTGTGACTCTACCAGAGGCTCAGTGCACGGAATTTGTGCACAGGTAGGGTCCCTAGGCCTGGCCGGCGATCAGGGCCGATCTGTGGGGTGACTGGTGGGGCGATCGGGGGGCCCTGCTGGGACCCAGCTTGGCTGGCCTGGGGCCTGCAGACTGGGGGCAGTTCCTGCATTGAGCGTCTGGCCCCTGGTGGTCAATGTGCGTCATAGCAACCGGTCATTCCACCAGTCGGTCAGCCGTTGGGTCCATTTGCATATTGGGCTTTTATTATATAGGATTGGATCGCCTCTCAGTACAGAGACTCGGCATCAGGTGCCTCTGTCACAGCTTCTGTTTATTGGCATCTCTGGGTCCCAAAGAAAAAATCATGAGGATAATAAGGTGTCGGCATAAAACCTCAGAGGACGTTGCCATCGGCAGCACCATTGTATGGAGGGGAAAACTGAAGCTCTGAGAGACGAGGGGACACGTGCCAGGTCCCAGAGCTGATCAGGGACTTCGCCAGGTGGAAGCCAGAGAAGGCTGCCGTCAAACCCAGCGTTTTCTGCTGCAGCACGCCTTCTCTAATGTCTCCCATCTGCCACACACACACACACACACACACACACACAGGTTGGGCCTGCCCTACACTAGGCACATAGCACTCATTTGTGCTTTGTGACCTGATAGAGTTGTTATTTTGTTTTCATGCCCAATCTCCCAATCTCTACAGACTTTGGCAGGCCAGAATCAGGTCATACTCATCGTTGACTCTCCAGAGTCTAGCGCAGGTGCAGGTATACAGTGGCGCTCCATAGATGCCTGCTAAATGAACAAACGACTAAGGCAAGCAATGGGTGGAATTGCTAAGTGCCCTCTGAGAGCCTCTGCGATTTGATTGCTATTCCTGATGAGCCGGCTACACAGGCTCCTCCCATGCATGCTTCTTGCTGTTATCTGTGCAGTCCCCGCCCTGGGGCGGACCACGAACAACTCGGGGGGAAAATGGTGGTTTTGATCTAGAAAACAACACCCCCCTTTTTCTATCAGGGCCTGCTACCTCATCCCCAGGTTGGATGAAAAGAAGGGTTAGAGGAAAGCAAAATTTCCAAGCAGAAATGACCCCAGGACTGAGGGGGAGGGCCATCCTGTCTTCATTCCAGCAGACCCTCAGCACCCTGGCAAAGGCCTTGCACATAGTAGGTGCTCACATGAATCAATGAGTCAGTGTTGGCTATTTAAAGCAAAGGAGAAATACAGCTGCCCCCAGGTCCCCTCATCCCAACCACACACACACACACACACACACACACACACACACACACGGGAAGGCACCTGCTTGGGGGTTTAAGGGAGCCTGGCACCCACCCATCTGCTCTGCTTTCCCTCCTTCTCCTCCTGTTGGCTCCTCTCCTGCCCTGGAGCTGGAGCAGTAACTAATATTGTTTCCCGGCCTAAATAGATAATTGCCCTTCTGGCTGGATAAAAGCTGTCTCGCAGAGCCGAGTGAAATATCATTAATAAAGGAGACTGATTTACTCAGGAATTCCTCCTGAAGTGAGATTAATAAGCCATCCCCCGGTGTTAGATATAATCTTCAGTTCTCTCCTCGCCGCATGACTTATTTTTGCAACAATTGCACTATTCCGTCATTAATCATTACAGGAGGCCAACAGTTTATCTCGGCTAATGGGCCCGATACACAAACACAACAACATTCTCCTCCCAGTTGACGAGGGAGAAATTCAGGGGGAGAAAAATTAATCAATTGTGTGTTTCTTGTTAAGGAAATAAGCTCCCACTTTATCCAGGAATCAGAGCATACATGCACTGTGGTGTAACTGAATATGACATGTGACTACAGATGGGGACACAGACAAGGAGTACCACAGTGAACACGGGCCTGCCTCAGAGGGCGGGCTCGGTGCCCGCCCACCCCAATGAAGCCAATGTCGAAATAAAGTGAGCCACATGCATTCCCCCCCGCCCCCACCCCCCAGTGCATACAAAAGTTATGTGTACACTCTACTGTAGTCTATTAAGGGAGCAATAGCCTTCTGGCTCAACAACAACATACATGCCTTAATTATAAGGGGGGATAAATGGTGATGGAGGGAGACGTGACTTGGGGTGGTGAACACACAATACAAATTGCAGAGGGTGTATTACAGAATTGTGCACATGAAACCTATAGAATTTTATTAACCACTGTCGCCCCAATAAATTCAATCAAAATTTTAAAAATTAAAAAAAAATAATCAAAGACCATTTCATTGCTTAAAAATGCTAACCATCCATTGAGCCCTCTGAGAATCACAGCTTGTCTGGTGGAGGGCCTTAACTCAGTTCATTAAAAGCACAGTATCTGGCCCTGACCGGTTTGGCTCAGTGGATAGAGTGTTGGCCTGCGGGCTTAAGGGTCCCAGGTTCGATTCCGGTCAGGGGCATGTACCTTGGTTGCGGGCACATACCCAGTAGGGAGTGTGCAGGAGACAGCTGATCGATGTTTCTCTCTCATTGATGTTTCTAACTCTCTATCCCTCTCCCTTCCTCTCTGTAAAAAATCAATAATATATATATTTTTTTAAAAAGCGCAGTATCTGTAAAGTGCAATAAAAAGACGCCTGCCTGTATCTAAATGGGTGTGGAGCATGACTGTGAGTGCGTTCATGTCCTGAGATTTTGTGTATGTAAATCGTGTATAAGGTATGTCTGTGTGTGAATGAATCTAGGGTTCAAACAAATATATACACAAAACTAGAGGCCCAGCGCACGAAACTCGTGCACAGGTACGGTCCCTAGCCTGGCCTGCAACCAGGGACATCGTCCCCGGCTGCCTGCAGCCAGCCCCGCCCCCGTTGGGGTTCACCTTCTGTGTGTGGGGCGACCAGCGGGGTCGGGGCCTTGGTCTGGTGCCACCCACGTCTCCCACCACCCACCCCCAGCTCCCCGTTTACCATCAGGTGATCGGAGCCAGCCGCCTGGGGAAAGGGACTAAAAGGTGGTCAGTGCGCCTCACAGTGTCTGGTCCAGTGGTTGTTCTGATCATTCCGCTGTTAGGGGCAATTTGCATATTACCCTTTTATTATATAGGATATCAGAGTTTGCGGATATATGGTATGGAATTATGTGCTAAGCTTTACATGGACACGGACATGTGGCAGGGACCTGTATGAGTGGAAATGTGCACAGCATATGACTGTGTAAATGTGTATGCCCATGTATGATGTTATATGTGATGGATGATTTTAGCATGTACGTGCCAGCTAATGACTGTATGCTCCATAAAGGTTTACTACACAAAATGGAAAGACAACCTCTTCAATCTAAAAAAACATTCATTATCAAACTTTTAACTTACCTACTTCTGCTCCTCTGAATTTCCTTCCTTCCTTTCTTCCTTCCTTCCTTCCATCCTTCCTTCCTTCCTTCCTTCCATCCTTCCTTCCATCCTTACTTTCTTCCTTCCCTCCTCCCTCCCTCCCTCCCTCTCTCCTCTCTCTCTCCCTATCTGTCTATCTAGTCTTAGGCTGGACTCCTAGAAACAGAAGCAAGACAGGGCTTCCCACCCAGCGATCCATGGGCTGGGGGAGAAGTAGATTTTCCCGGCATTTCAGCAGAAGGCAACCTCTGAAGCAAGAGGCAGCTGTGGGCCCTTAGCAGCCAACGTTCACGATGGGTGCAGCTGCCCAGTGCAGGGGACCTGGGAGTGGCACCTTCGCTCTGAATGTACCTTCAGGTCATGACCCGGAATTTCATAGACTTAAGTTGGGTTCAAGGGGGACTGGTGGGCTTTAAGAACCCCAAGATCAGAGCTGGACTTCCCAACAACAGCCCTGGGGACCTTCAGGCTGGATGGAGGGGGCCGGGCTGTGATGGTCCAAGACAGACCCGGGGCGTGAAGGCAGCCACGGCCAGGGCAGTGACAAGGACAGCACGCTGTGCTGGACTCCTCAGCCCTGCGGTCTCCACCCTGGTCCTTCAGGGAGCCCTGGAGCACACGGCACAGAGCCCATGGCCATCCCTGCCATCCCGCCCACAGCACGTGGGCAGCTGTGGCCACCGTCAATGGCACCGTTCAGCCAGATGGGTTTCTGTCCCCGCGGCCACATATATGCTGGTCCCAGTGGGAAGGAGAGAGGCCGGCTGGTGCGTATTTATAAACCCGCCTCACGGCCCTCGCGGTGGGCAGCGAGGCAGTGCCCGCGAGGGCGATGG
>NW_005357525.1:450074-481036 GCF_000412655.1 Myotis brandtii
CCCAGGCAGGACCCGGCCAGCAGCCCGCAGCTTGGGTTGCATCCTCGCCCCCTCCCCGGGCCGCGGAGCTCTCGGGTGGTTCAGAGGCATTTCTGATGTTGTTTCATGAAACCCGAGTCCTGAATCCTGAATTCTGGCCACGCTTGGGCCGCTCCGCTGGGTGACGCGAAGGAATGTGAAATGGGGCGATGCTGGCCGCCGCTGCCAGTCGGAGCTCAGAGAATGCGGTGTTTGTCCCTGGGATCAGAGGCAGCTTTTCATGTGAACACACTGGAATGAGCAGGGTTTGGTTTTGCAAAACAAACTCCTCTCCTTCGGAGCTGGCTGGGGGGGTGGGGGGAGGCCAGGCTGCAGACACCCCGCTCTGACTCACACAGACACTGACACCCAAGCACACGCACCCGCAAACCCACGCCACGCACAGGGGGGCCACCAGCGTGTCCATCTGAAGAGCCACAGCTCGGTCCCAGGGCTTCCGACCCCAGAGCCGGGCTGGGTTCAAATCCCAGCTCCGCCCCTGAAATAAGCTGAGGGACCTGGGGCAAGTGCCTCAGCCCGACCTGGACACGGGCCAGCGATCGTCCTTAACTCATACACTTAACGATCAGCCGAGGTTTCGCTTTCTGGGGTTTCAGTCACCTGCGGCCAACGGCTTCTCTGAAAATAGGAAATGGGAACATTCCAGAAGTAGACATAAGTATTGCATTTTGTGCCATCCTGAGCATCTTGATGAAACCTCGGGCTGTCCTGCTCTGCCTCCCCCGGGGCGCGAATCACCCCTTTACCCAGAGGACCCACCCAGTGGGCACTGCCCGTTGGTGGTCACTCAGTAGCCTCTGAGGGTTATCAGACCGAGTGTCCAGGAGCTTGTGTTCAGGCACCTTTGTTTTACTTAATAATGACCCAAAGCACAAGAATAGGGGTGCTGGCCATTTGAATCCCCCCCCTCCCCCCGCACACTCCAAAAAAGCTGTAAATTGCTTCCTGTAGGTCAAAAGGCTCTGTACATATAGGAAAAGCACATAGTATATCTAGGCATCAGTACCATCTGTGGTTCTAGGCATCCGCTGGGGGTTTGGCTCGTATCCCTGTAGGGCCATTGCACCTCAGTGAGGGGTAGGTGAGTTCATATGTGTGTAGATGCTTAGAAGGGGGCGTATGTAAGTGAACGTATTGAGTCTGAGCAGGAACTCCCCCCTCCCCCAGTCTCTGGGCCTCTCTCTCTCCTGTCAAAGGACTTCTCCCAAGCCCTGGCCGTTGGTGAGCGGGCAAGGGAACGTGGCCTCGATCTGCTGGCAGCATCCTCCTCGCTCCCTGGCTCAAGGCCGGGAAGGGCTCAGGACTCCCTCCCCCCTCCCCCAGTCTCTGGGCCTCCCTCCCCTGTCAAAGGACTTCTCCCCAAGCCCTGGCCATTGGTGAGCGGGCAAGGGAACATGGCCTCGATCTGCTGGCAGCATCCTCCTCGCTCCCTGGCTCAAGGCCGGGAAGGGCTCAGGACTCCCCAGCCTGGTCAGCTCAGTGTCACAGCCGCTCATCAAGCACGAGGCCCTCCAAGTGCTGGAATGCACGCCAGACCCACGTTCTGCCCAGGCATCCGAACCCCAGTGGAGGGCGTGCCATGCGCGGTGAGCCAGGGAAAGGCTCAGGATTTCCACCCGTTCCCGTCCGTTCTCCCCACAGAAGCTGCCTTTCACCCCCACTTTCGGGAGGGGAGACCAAGCTTGAGGGTCCGGGAGGCTCCCCAGTGCTGCTTGGCGGCCTGATTTCAAAGCCCAGGCGTGTCACCGCTCACCGGCGCCACCTGGGCTTTTAAACTGCTTTCTGTTTTCCATGGTGCGCATTTTTTTTATCGTGATCTGCTCTTGAGGCCAAGTGGCATTGATTTTTCCATTTCTGGTAGCAATCAAGGGTTTCTTTTAAAAGTGCATGTAAGTTTAGAAATGAGTTGACTTAATGAGAAGTATTATAACAAGGAGGGGCCGGAGCCGTCGGTCATGCGAGGGGACAGGAGTGACGGCGGCTGTCCCGTGACTTAACTGCGGACGCGGCGGCATCTGGCTGTGCTGCTTCTCCAGACCCGGGCGGGCGGATCCTCCCGCCTCCCTGTGGGGCTGAGCGCTGGGGCGGCCCTGAATGGAGCCCACCCGGGGGGTCCGGGGGGCCTGGACCTGCCCTTTGCCCTCAGAGGGTGAAGGGCTCCTTCCCTACGCCCCGCTGACTGCAGTCCCTACCACACAGCCAGCCCCCTCCAGCCTGAGCTGGAGTTCTAGACATCGAAGAGGACGTCCAGCTGGAGGCGAGGGCTGCTTCAAGGGCCCAAATGGATCCAGGGAGCTGTAGTGCCTTCCTGGAGCGAGAGTCCAAGTGCGGGGAGAAAGAGAAAGGGAGGTGCAGAGGGAGGGACCCCTACACACACACACATACACACACACACACACACACATACACACACACACACACACACATACACACACACACACACACACATACCCCATGTGCACGCATATACACCAGACACATCACATACATACACACATCACATATACACATCACATCACATACCCATGTGCACGCATTTACACCAGACACATCACATACATACACACATCACATATACACACATCACATCACACACACACCATATACACATGTGCACATACATACACATGCACACACACATCACATCCCCACGTGCATGCACATACACACATATATAACCAGACATATCACATACATACACACACATCACACACACACACACACCATTTACACACATGCACACACATATACACATCACACACATGCACATCACACACACACAATATACACACATACACATGCACACCACATATACATATCACATACACACATCACATCACATACCCACATGCATGCACATACACATATATACACCAGACACATCACATACATACACACATCACATATACACACATCACATACACACACCATATACACACACGCACACACACACACATGCACACACACGCACCATATACACATGTGCACATACATACACATGCACACACACATCACATCCCCACGTGCATGCACATACACACATATATACACCAGACACATTACATGCATACACACATCACATATACACACATCACATCACATACACACATGCACATAAACACACATCCACACATTACATCACATACCCATGTGCATGCACATACACACATATATAACCAGACATATCACATACATACACACACATCACACACACACACACACCATTTACACACATGCACACACATATACACATCACACACATGCACAGGTACACACACATACACACATCACATATACACACATCACATCCACACACCATACACACACACACACACACACACACACACATGCACGCACACACACACACACAATCCTTGCTCCCTCCAGGGACCAGGGCCAGGTGCTGGTGGGGGTCAGGGTGGTGAGGAGACCGCTCTTCCTCAGGCCCGCTGGCCTCTGGGCCTCCCATCTCCCGAAATGGAAGTCACAAGGCACTGACAGAAAAGGTATTGGCCTAATTACAGGGCCCTCCCGGGCCTGGGCTGGCCAGCCCCGCCTGTCCCTGTCCCCGGCCCATCCACTTTCCTGTGTGCCGGGCAGCGCCGGCCAAGCCGCTTCCCGGACACGGTGTCCATTTGGCCTCCATTACCTGGCAGGGCCGTGGGCTTTGAAGTGGCCGCAGAGGCGGCCGGGAGGCTATTTTTCTCTCACCTGTCACCACTTATTTTCCTGGGCTGCTGGCCTGTGGCCCGGCCATTTTTAACTGATGGGGATTAAATAATCCAGCTGGAATACCGATGCCCAGCCCCGGCCCCTCGGCCTACACCGGAGTCATTAAGCCCTGAGCACTCTGGCAGGCCTGCCTGGGACTGCACGGGGCAGCACGCTGGGGATTTTTATTGCCGCCTCGTTATAGCCATTATCCACAAACAAACCGCTAATGAGAGGCTGAGGAATTCGGGGAGGAACGGTTTCATTTGGGTTGGAGGAGGAAGCCATCGTCTGCCCTGAAATAGCAGTGCCCGGTCGGAGGCCACCTCTCCCCATCACCCCGCGTCCAGGGGCGTGGCGGGGGACCGTGGCCTGGGGTGTGGGCAGGAGCCCTGACGTCTGGGGTGTGGGCGCCCGAGGAGGAAGGGATGCCCACGTCTCACCTGTGGGCTGGCAGCACTGACTGCCGACGCCCAGTGCCCAGGTCTGCGTGAGCGCTGTGGGTGGACCGTGCCATTTGTCAGACAAACCAGGGCACTGCTGAGACTGAGAGGTGGGGGGCAGTTTCTCTGGACACTGGGCTTAAGCCAGCACCATCCTAGGGTGAAAACAGTGAGGCACCCCCCTCGGGTGCCAAGCTTCAGTGTGCGCCCAAATAGTCATCGAGACAAAGATGTGAATGCCCTGTTTCTTTAAAAAGTAAAAATAAATAAATAAATAAATCCATGATTATTAAAACTTTACATCCAGGCAGGACCCCACAGGCTGGGGTGAGGACGGTGACACTGATCAGACGATCACAGGGCAGAGCCTGTCTTTAAAATGTGAATGTTTTGTTGACCACGGATTTTTACTTAAGTTTGATGCTTTTTAACGTATTGCATGAGAATAGCACTTACCTTTAATGACTGCGTCCTCTTATATTTTGCACGCCAGGCGCATGCCTCGCCTGCCTCGCTTGCCAAACCACGTTTAGAAAATTAAAGTTGCGTCCGATGCCAGCGCTTGCCTCCGTCTCTCCGGCCCTCTGTGCTTGGGCAGACAGACCTTCCCTGTTCCCTGTCCCTCTCACTTCCAAGCCTCTTCCCGGGCTAGTCCCTCCTCCTCCAACTCTCTGTCCCCACGAAGTCCTCATCTGAGACTGAAAAGGCCAGGGGACTGTAGGATCCCGTCTTCACCGTGCTGGGGGTGGGACGGGGGTCAATTCATAACTCTATATGTAACGAAAACATCCTTTAGTAATGAAGGGGAAATAAGGACATTTTCAAATGAAAGGACATTTTTAAAAGTGTGCCCATCAGATCTCTTCTACAAAACATGCTAAGGGACATTCCTCTGGCTGAAGGGACATGATACCAGATATAAATCTGGATAATCACAGAGGAGGAGCCTCAGACATGGCAAACAGCTAGAGAAAGAGAAAAGACGGTTTTCCCGCTTAATTTCTTCAACATACAGGGGATTGTTTAAACCGGAAACGTGTCACATTGTCCCGTGGGGCTTGTAATATAGGTAGAGGTGAGCCATGTAACAATCCCTGCACCAGGGGTGGGTGGATGCGGTGGGGGAGGGGGCAGTAAAGGGACCCATATGGTTGCAAGATCTTCACGTTTCACATCACGTGGTGCAATATCACTGTCGGCGTGCTGTGGGGATGGAAGGATGTGCGCTGAAAGTCTCAGAACAGCCATTAAAAAAAGAATGGAGCTCACCAGGGGCATAGCTAAAAAGACAGTAGGTAAATAAAAACTGAATTCTAAAAAATGGATTCAAATAATTCAAAGGACAGCAGGAGGAGGGACAGCAAAATCTGAGGGTATAAACAATAAAATAATAAAAATAAATTTAGAAGATAATAGCAGAATAAGAGAACATAATAACAGAAAGACAATAAAGTGGAGGGCCTACATTCAACCATATCAGGCTTTCATTAAAGGTTCACGGGCTAGACACTGTAATGAAAAGGTAGAGGTTGTCCATACCATTCAGTGTCATCAGAAGACTAGAGAATTCGGAGGAATGGAGGCCTGGTAGCCACCGTAGGCGCTGATACAGCTAGCTGGTTGTTAAACTGCTGGAATGCTTCCATACCAGTTGCTCACCAGCCCGAGGGTCCAATCCATCCTACCTCCCGAAACCTTTCCCAGGAACCTGCACCCCTACCAGCCAGCATCTCAAAGGTTCATGCCTGGTGCAGACAGGGACCCTGGGACCCGGGCACTCTCTATTGTGACCTGGCATCCCCAGTGCTGCCCCGGTTGGCACTATTTTAACGTCAGCCCTGGATGAATGTCAACATTTGAAACCAGGGGCTACAAGGGCCTCACTTGCCATGCTAGCCTCAGCCCGAGATTCATTTCAGTATTTTGTTTCCTCTGCATATTAGGAAGAGCGCCTGGTTCACCCTGGGAAATAGTTTGAAACAATAACAACTTTATTTTAGTTATTTGTCTAAATATATAATTTTTATTGATTTCAGAGAGGAAGGGAGAGGGAGAGAGAGAAACATCAATGATGAGAGAGAATCATTGATTGGCTGCCTCCTGCACACCCCCCACTGCAACCCGGGCATGTGCCCTTGACCGGAATCGAACCCAGGCCCCTTCAGGTCTCTTCGGTCCCTAGCTGACGCTCTATCCACTGAGCCAAACTGGTCAGGGCAACAATTTTATTTTTTATTAACCACCCCCTGTGCAATGTCAAGATATACTTCAACTTAACAAAGGCATGCGGAGGAATTTTATTCAGAGGCTCACACACACACACAAGTTTAAAATAAAAAATAATAATAATAATTTGACAGCACCGAGAAATGTAGCCATGCTCTCCGGGTGAGTTTTAATTGGGGAATATACCTTGATGTGTCTTTTGATTTGAAATATTTCCTGTAATACTGTTTATGTTATAGTTTTTAAAATACTTTAGACTATATAAACATTTAGAAATGTAATTAAACATGGGAAATGCTAAGGGCTATCTAGAATATAGCTGTGTGTGAACGTACGTGTGTGAGTGTGTTGTAGGTGTGTACACATGTGTGTGCTGTGTGAGCACGTGTGGCGCGACCAGCTCTTGCTGTGTGTAGGTGGAAGGGGAGAGAGACGACAACCCGTTTCCCAGCATCTGCTCTCTGCCTGGGGCCCCCGTCTGTTTAGCCAGAGGATGGCATACCCCCCGAGCCCGCCAGCCATGCCCACGGCCCCTCCCTCCTGGTGACTCTGTGGCCCCCGTGTCTGCGTGCAGAAAGGTCAGCGATGGGGTTTTAGACACACTCGTGATTACCTCCTGGGTGACCGCTGAGACCAGCCGGTTTGGGGCCGACACCTCTCTAAACATAGCACAGGAGAGGCCTGCCATCCCGTTCGTCACCAAAGCCACTTACGCACCCACCCAGACAGGCCCGCACACCGACGGGAGCCACATATAGCCACCTTCAAAGGTCCCGGGGGTGCCGTGCCCAGGCGAGGGAAGGCGTGACCCTGTGGCCTGAGGCCTGAGGCCAGAGAGGAATCTCTGGGGCATGACATTTGGAGGCCGGAGGATCTGGGTTCGAACGCTCGTCGCTCCTTGGAGCCTCTTTTGTTCCCATTGGGAAAAGGGGGTGTTATCGTCCTCACTGTTCCCAGGAAGCAGGGCCTGCTCTGGGGCTGAGACCTGGAGCTGAGCCCTCCCCACGCTTGGCCTCTCTTGGGCCTCGTAGACGGTCTTGGCTGAGGCAGGGGCAGCGGGGGCATGTGCACAACGGTGGGTGTGCGTAGATGTGGTTCCGATGAAACTCCCTACGTGCTGTGTGTCTTTAGGCGAGTCACTCCCCCTCTCTGAGCCTAATTCCGGTGAGCCGCCTCCTGTCCTTCCAGACCTACTGTGAGGCGTGCCTGAGCCACTGGTCCCTAATGTCCAAATAGCACAGGTGCATCGTGAGTCCGGTTGGTCCTCGTTGTGGTCCAATGGCCGCAGAGCCCGCCCAGCCCAGGGCCCCCAGAAGGGCTTGGAGCCTACGGTGCGGGGACTCGGAGAAGGCCCGGCTCCCTTCCTCTGGGCACGTGCTTCCCATTTTCACCAGAGGCCCAGGAGCCCCCGTGCTGCCCGCAGGCTCCTGTCAGTGCACATTAATCCACTCCGAGGTGGCAGGGACTGAATGCTGCTCCGACTCACTGCCTTCTCCAAGGGAAGCCAGCAGGGCAGCTGGGCCCAGCAGTGTGGCCTGGCATGAGTGGCACCTCGGGGGCCCCCAGGGGAGATGTCGAGGAGCAGAAGCCCCTCCTCAGAGGTCCGTGAGTCAGAGGTCAGAGGTCAGAGGTCAGAGCTAACAGCCCCGTCCCCCAACAGGCCCCGGTGAGCAAGATCCCCCTGTCTGTCCAGCACCCCTGGGCCGCAGAGAGGATGGGACCCAGGGGGCTGGACACAGGAGGACCCCCCACCCCGTCCTCCTTGGGCAGAGCTGCTGGGGCCGAGGGGCAGTGCAGGGTGAGCACAGGCCCTTCAGCCCTGCGCTCAGCCTCCCGGGACATTGTGCCCTGGGCAGGGAGGGGTCGGGGGGGCAGCCCTAAGCTGTGGCAGGCACTGGCTTTGGAGTCAGAGGCCCACATTTGCATTTTCCCTCAGCCCCGAATCAGCATGCAACTTTGGTCCAGGGTTGCCCTCCCGGACCCTCAGTTTCCACATCTGGGAAATGGGATGGCACTCCCTACAGCACAGGGCGGTGGGGAGGCTGACGTTAGCTCTCCCCGGAAGGCTCCTCGCACAGAGCCGGGGGCAGGACCCAGCACTCAGGCAGAAGGTGATGGGGAAGAGGGGGAAGAGGACGTGTGAGTCTGGAGACGGCGTGGGAGGCCGGCCCTCCTCTGCCAGCCGGAGCTGTGGGGGCTGCCGCTCCTCCCCTGCCCACACGGCTCTTTGCCATCAGCGACATCTGGCTCTGGCCTTGGATGTGTATTAGGAGTGATTACGTGTCCCTTTAAATTCCGGGAGCTGTCGCTAACAGGTGCCGAGGTCCCTCTGCCCCGCGGATTTCAGCTCCCTGCACGCCCTGCCCCTCTCTCCGGAGAGGCCAGGGAAGGAGACACCTGCTTGGTGTTCCATTCCCAGGGAAAGCCGGCTTCCTGGGACGGGGCCTGTGTGGCGTGCTGGCTGGAAATGTGTCATCCCCAGCAGCCCCCACCTAGACCCCAGGCCCTCCCGTCCCAGAGATGGGGAGAGAGGCAAATCCTTTCAAATCGGTTGGAATTAGGGCAGTGGTTCTCAACCTTCTGGCCCTTTAAATACAGTTCCTCATGTTGTGGCCCAACCATAAAATTATTTTTGTTGCTACTTCATCACTGTGATGTTGCTACTGTTATGAATCGTCATGTAAATATCTGATCTGCAGGATGGTCTTAGGCGACCCCTGTGAAAGGGTCGTTCGACTGCCAAAGGGGTCGTGACCCACAGGTTGAGAACCGCTAAATTAGGGTGAGGGAGGAAAGAGATGATGCGCCCCGCCTGGGCTAAGGGCTCAGCAGGGCTCCCATCACACACGTGGGTCACATTCTGGTTGGTGGGTCTCAGCACGTCCCCCAACCTCTCTGTCAACCACCCCAACACACACACACACACACACACACACACGCACGCGCCCGCGAGCTGGGAGGACGAAATGTGCTAGAAAATGTTGGACCCCAAATGCAAAGGATGATGATGTTGCAACCATCCAGAACAATTCTGAAGCTAAAGACAAGAAGCCCCCCTTCTCGACACCCCTCTCCAGACTCTATGACTTGCTGGGGGGTTAGGGTGAGGGAGGAAAGAGATGATGCGCCCCGCCTGGGCTAAGGGCTCAGCAGGGCTCCCATCACACACGTGGGTCACATTCTGGTTGGGTCTCAGGGGCACGTCCCCCAACCTCTCTGTCAACCACCCCAACACACACACACACACACACACATACACACACACACACACACAGCTGGGAGGATGAAATGTGCTAGAAAATGTTGGACCCCAAATGCAAAGGATGATGATGTTGCAACCATCCAGAATTCTGAAGTAAAGACAAGAAGCCCCCCTTCTCGACACCCCTCTCCAGACTCTATGACTTGCTGGGGGTAGGGGAACTCCTCACAGCTGTGTGTGTACCCTCCAGCCCAGCCATCCACCTCTGTTCATGAGCTCCTCTCCGGGAGCTCCCCCTCAACCTCCGCAGGACCAGGGATGGAGCTCACCTGTGCGGGTGTGGGCTCAAACGAGAGACAGGCGCAGGAGCTGAAGGGCCATTCGGGCAAGAATTCAGGAGCTCAGGGACCCAGAGCAGCATCTAGAGATGGGGCCTGGGCTCCAGGCGGGCACGTCTCACTCACCCCACCCCTCCTTCCTCTGCTTCTTCTGGTTTAGGTAGAACTCACCCTGTGAATCCACAGGGGTATTTATTGCGCACCTACTAGGCGCTGGCAGTATGAAAAATCATGTTAAAAACGCACACGAACCATTTAGGAAGCAGCTACATGTTAAAAGCATATGGCACCGAGGGCAAGTCGCTCCAAGTTCATTGGAAACCTCAGCCCAGGCCCGAATCCCAGACTCGGCCTCACAGTCGCCTCGGCCATGGCTTTCCCCTCGCAGCCGAGTCCCAGGCGCTCACACTCGGGGCTCCGTGACTCTTACTTGACTGACAATTCCCACAACCTCAGTGATGTGGGTTCCAAGTCTAGAGAAGCAGCACCAATTAGGACGGGGACAGAGGGGGCGTCGCAGCCGCGCGTCCCGTCAGGAAACAGAAATGACAGGCCACATCCTGGCAGGGAAATGAGAGAGGAGCACTAGGACGCAGGCAGGAGGCTTGAAACACAAAAAACAAACACACAAGCAAGCTCGTTGGGACACGGGGTGCCGGGACACAGCCCTCTGTGCTGGGCGGGCCTCCCACACCTTCTCCGGGCAGTGAAGCAGGACAATGAGGAACACCCGTCGCTACGTCCTCCTCTAGAAACGGGAGACGATGCCTAGAGTCCTCTAGGCCAGTGGTTCTCAACCTTCTGGCCTTTTAAATACCGTTCCTCATGTGGTGACCCAACCATAACATTATTTTCGTTGCTACTTCATCACTGTAATGTTGCTACTGTGATGAATCGTCATGTAAACATCTGATATGCAGGATGGTCTTAGGCGACCCCTGTGAAAGGGTCGTTCGACCGTCAAAGGGGTCGCGACCCACAGGTTGAGAACCGCTGCTCTAGGCAAACAGGGACGCGGAGGATCTATGTTAGAAAACTTTCCCATGGCCATGGAAAACAATGCTAAATAAGAAAATGTTGTCTATGGGAAGGGGAACCTTCGGTGATTGAAAATTTAAACCTGTGGAAAAGCTCTGTTGTCCCATGATTCGAGGTCCCTGAGATGGGACAGGTTGACAGCTGACTGTGCTGTGAGTGACGGTCTATGTTTTTGGGTGTTTTTTATTTTTATTTTTATGTATTGATTGTAGAGAGAGCAAGGGAGAGAAAGAGGGCGGAGGCAGGGCCAGGAGAATCGGGATCGTTCTTCTGAAAAGCTCTGCGTGGAATGCAGCCTCGCAATAAACCATAATCAAAACCCGACTCTGCGAGGCAGGGGGCAGGCCCCCTCCCGTGAGCCCTTCATGAGAACTTCCCCTGGGTGGGAGCTGGGGCAGGGCTGGGCCCGCGTAGGGTGGGGGATGCCGCCGGGCACGAGCCCTGGGTGGCTTTCCCTGGGCCTCCGTGTCCCCACTTCTGCCATGAACAGGGTCGAGGTGATGTTCAGCGCCTGCAGCCTCTCTAACCCCTCAAAACCGGCTCTGTTTCCAAGCCACTGACCCAAGAACACTTGGCCGGCTCAGGCCTAAGGGTCACAGAGTGGAAATAGTAGAGATCTCAGAACAGGGGGGTGGCAGAGCTCGGCGTCCGCAGCTCGGGGCCACCGTGGTCCCTAAAGGCGCTGTGCATGGTCCTGCAGGTGGTGCGCTGCCCAGAGCACCCCTCACAAAGCTGCCGGGAGAAGGCACGCAGCCTCTACTCCCTTCTCCCCACCGGGTGCCTGGTAAGAGGCCGCCTTTGCCCCGACAAAGGTTCGCTTCTGCTAATTGGCACGGAGACACTGTGTGCTCCAGCAAGGGGTGCTTGTGTCTCCCCGCTCCCACCCGCCATGGCACACTCCCTCCCCAAATGACTCCACCATCATTTCTCGTCAATACCCAAACCATCGAGCCTGGTGTAGTGTGCACGCATGGAAGTGGTCCATCGTGTGGCCCGAGGCAAGAGAGAGTGTGAGCATCAGCAGTGACTGGAGCCATGGGAGCCCAGTGTGTGGGGGCACATTCGGGGGTGTGTGGAAGCCAAGAAACCAGGCCAGTGATGGAGGAACCACCTCTGGACCTGGGCTTGGACAGGAGCCGCTCCGCCACCAGCTCCCATGGAGCTGAAGACAAGAGGCGACGGTGCCCATCAGGCATTTTCTCTTTCTGAGCCTGTTTTCTCATCTGTAAATGGGGACGATGCTCTCAAGAAGGTGGACATGACCGCACAAGGTTGGCCACAGAGCACCGCCCCAGTAACTGACATGCACGACAGGGTGTGCGGGGGCGCAGCTCCCCGGGGCCCCACTGGCCGGCTCAGTCTGCCCTGTCCCCTGGCCTTGCACACACAGGCCACCCTCTGCTTTGCCTCCAGGACCTTTCCGCTCCATGGAAGCCCTGCAGTGCAGTCCACCTGGGAAGCTCACGAGGATTTGAAGATATAGGGATGGCCCAGTTGATGTGGCTCAGTTGGTTGAGCATCGACCTATGAACCAGGAGGTCACGGTTCAATTCCCAGTCAGGGCACATGGCCGGGTTGCGGGGCTCAGTCCCCAGTGTGGGGCGTGGAGGAGGCAGCCAGTCAGTGATTCTCTCTCCTCATTGATGTTTCTATCACTCTCTCCCTCTCCCTTCCTCTCTGAAAGCAATAAAAATATATATATTTTAAAAGATACAGGGATGAGGTGGGGTGAAGCACACTCCTCAAGTAGCCCAAGGAATTGCCAGCCCCGTCTTCCCTGATCTTGAGGTCACAGCTGTGGCCCAGATGTGGTGGTGGTGGGGGGCGCGGGGAGTTTGAAATGGCTGAGGCTTGTCCTTGCTGCTCAGGAGCTGGCCCTGCCTGGGGGACAGAGACCAGGCCTCAGAACCCGGAAGAGAAGGCGGGCTGGCCACAGGGAGGCAGGGCTCCCCAGCCCAGGCCCCTACCCCTGCCACGCTCTAGCCATGCTCAGGCCCTGGGGAGACAGGCGTCACCAGAGCAGGCCCCTTCTTGATGTCTCAGTTCTGTGGACACGTCCATGGCCTGGGGCTCTACACGTGGCCATCGAGCCCTACAATGATCCCTTTGTCTGTGGTGCCAGGGCTGACGAGGGGTGACTGTGCCCATTCTGGCCCAGCTCTGAGGCCCAGGAGGGCCTCGGCTCTCAGACTCAAGGCCAAGGCCAGGCGAGCGCTGTCTGAGTTTTAATCAGCTGCCATCTGAAGCGTTCGGATCACGCGGATCATGCAAGGTGACGGCTGACCCAGCCACTTTCTGTAATTGGGATCAAGTGCCCTCGTGGTGACTGGAGAGGCGGCTCTGGGGCTCAGAAGGCCTGCCAAGGCCTGGCCTCTCGACTCCCCAGGGGCAGAGGGGGCCTAGGCCACCTCCCCTACCTACAGCCCAGTGTGGCCTCCTCGCCTTAGCTGCCAGGCCCGCGTGCTGGAGAGGAGGGGGTGGGGGTGACCTGGGAGCCCACTCCTGCCCCCACCCCCACACAAGGCAGTCCTCCCTCTTCCTCAGGCCTCTCCTCCCACCTCTGGCACTCTTGGCACAGATACCAGCTTGAGTCAGACGGACCTGGGGTTCCAGCCCTACCTTCTGGGTGGCAGCCAGTCCCAAGCCTCCCTGGGCCTCAGCGTTTATATCTGAGCAATGGGCATCTTTAGATCACTCAGCCAGTGTGACCGAGAGGATGAAGGGAGATGATGGGTAGCCATTGTCTGTCGGCCCCTCCTGCATGAAACAGGGAGCATAAGGCGAACCCACCCAACTCCCTAGTTTAGCAACCGGTGTTCATGTTCTCTGTTAGCGCTGAAGTGCCACGCGAGTAGTTCTTATTACGTCAATAATGAAAATTGGCATTATGAACAATAGTCAATGTCTTGTGAGAGTAGAACTCTGTGCATGCAGCCCTACGCTAAACACCTTTCCTTGCTTGTCTACTTGAATCCTCACATCGACTCAATCCCGTGGGTGCGATTGTAATTGGGAAACAGGCACAAGCAGGTTGAGGAACCTGTTCGAGATCACGCAGGATGGAGCAGCCTAGACTGGAAGCTGGATCTGACTGGGTTCAGAGCCTGCACCCCTGACGCCCGAGCCCCCTGCCCTCCTTAGCGCTGCACTGATTTTATGGAGGCCCCAGGACCCAGCCTCAGGCCAGGGCCACCTGCTGCAGGCAAAGCTATGCTCTGCCCCTGAGCGTCTGTTCAGCCCAGGTGCCATCCACTGCCCCACCCCCAATGCCCATCTCAGAGCCTGTGCCCCAAGGTGCTCCAGAGAGCCAGTCCTGGGAAGGCCACATGGATCCTGGTTTCCACCAGCACCCCCTCTGCTGGCTCCCGCACCCCCACTCCCCCCCACCCTACCTCCTTCCATCCCAGGGGTCCCAGCAAAGGCTTGCCTCTGCCAGCCTGCCTGTGGGCTGAGAGCCAGCCACACCCACCTGCCTCTCACCATCACACCTGGTGGTGCTGGGTCCAGTGGTGTTGGGCAAGGTTTGGGGGAGTGTGTCTTGCTCCCATGAGGACCTCACCTCCTCTGCCTGGCATCCACTGTGCCTGAAAGGATGGGAAGACGTTTAGCATTTTACAGATGCTGAAAACTTAGTGGAGGAAAAAAAAACAGTCAGGTGGGTGAGGAAGCCCAGGGCAGTTTTGGGAATCGGTGAAGCCGGGAGAGGGATGTAATATGGATGAGGCTGGTACCTAACGGCGCAGAATGCTAAACGCCTCGCGCGCTCCACAGCGGCATCTCCACCTCATCTTGTGCGGAAGCCTGGGAACTGGGAAAGGGGCCCCGGCCCATTCAGTGGTGACCTTTAGGAGGGTCACTCGGGCTGCCGTGGCGAGGACCCACGCACCTGTTGTGCAAACGTTTACTGAGCACCTACTATGTTGGAGACGCTGGTCAGGCTCTGGGTACTGCATGGTGAAGGATCGTGTCCTCACCGGTGGAGCTTCTATTTTAAGGGGAAATCACTCCTTGCACTGGGGCAGCTGGGAGGGCCGGAGCTCTCTCCCTCCCACCCCCCTTCCTCCTCCTCAGCTCCAGCACAGTCGCCCTCCGTCTGGGCCTGCAGGTTGCATACGCTGCCCCTGAGACAGGTGGGCTTCTACCTCACAGCTCAGAGCTGCTCTGAGGCACACTGACCCCAGCCCCGCTCTCGGGAACTCGGCCCCTTCCCTGTGCCCCAGACTCCTCCGCTGATTCGCTGGGTCCTTGCTCGTCTGTGCCCAGTGCCTGCTTGCCAGTATCTTTTTTTTTAATTGTAGTACAATACATGTAACAATAACATTTACCATTTTAACCATTGTTAAGGGTACCGCTCAGTAGTGGTAAGTACTAGTATATTCACACTGTTGTGCACCCAATCTCCAGAACTCGCTCATACCCTCTAACAACAACGCTACGTTCCCCTCCCCCCAAAACCCCCGGCAACCACCTGTTCCTATGAGTCTGATGACTCCAGGGACCTCCTAGCAGTGGAATCATACAGGATTTGTGTTTGTGTGACGGGCCAAGGCTCATCTGTGTTGTAGCATGTGCCAGATCCCCTTTCTTCTTACGAATGAACCCTATACTAGTCCCTGCGTGGATATACCACATCCTATTTACCTGTTCACCCATCACTAGCGACTTGGGTGGCTTCCGCCGTGGCTGTGGTGAATAATGCCGCCGTGGACATGGGTGCAGACCTCTCTCTTCGCGTGTCTGCTTTCAGTTCCCTTGGACATGTGCCCAGAGTGGATCCAACTGCAATTGTATTTCTAACTTTTCGATGAATACCTGCCAGCATCTAAAGCTGAACCAATCGGTATAAAAACACAGGCCGTTTCCCGTCTCCAAAGAGCACCCACCACAGGTTGACAATCTGCCTCTCCCCGTGGGCTGCACCAACAATCTCAGGAGGCTTTGCTTTCCAGGCCATAGCCCCCCGGAGGAGCGGCTGTCCCTCACCAGGAAGGACAATGTACATGCAACGGTGAAAGTCTCTGCCTACTCAACCCAGGTTACAAGAACCATCCTTCCTCGCTCCAGGCAGCGTGGGCCGGCGAAGTCGGTGTGGGAAGACGGGAAGTTTCAGGTGCCATTCGAACCGATGGGCCTGAGTAAGAGTCAAATGGCTTTAACAACCAGCCCGCAAATAGCACATGACTGACCTCATCAAGGTCTTTGTAGCCCAGTGTTCCTCCACAATTGACATCTGGGGGCCGAATCGTGTTTTTTTTTTTTGCTGGGAGTGGGGGCAGGAGGGCTGTCCTCTCTGCAGTGTATGAGGTTGAGTGACATCCCTGGCCCTCACCCATTCGATTCCAGTAGCACCTTTCTTCCAATGTGACCCTCAGAAATGTCTCCAGATATTGCAAGTGTCCCCTGGGGGTGGGGGTGCGGGATCACCCCTGGCGGAGGCCCACTGGTGTGTCCAGAGCACGCTTTGTCACGGGCTGCAGCCGGCACTGCTGTTATGTGGACTGTGATGGTGGGGTGATAGTAAAGGCGTATACATTTGAGCCAAAGCCAGCTTGGGATCCCAAGGTCAAGAATATTTGTAGAGCTCTAGCCGGTTTGGCTCAGTGGATAGAACGTCGGCCTGTCGACGGAAGGGTTCCAGGTTCGATTCTGGTCAAGGGCATGTACCTTGGTTGCAGGCTCCTCCCTGGCCAGGCCCTGGGCGGGGAGCATGTGGGAGGCAACCAGTCGATGTGCTTCTCTCACATCGATGTTTCTGTCTTTCCCTCTCTCTTCTACTCTCTCTAAAAATCAATGGAAAAATATCCTCAGGTGAGGATTAAAAAGAAGAAGAAGAAGAAGGAGGAGGAGGAGGGAGGAGAAGGAGGAGAAGGAGGAGAAGGAGGAGAAGGAGGAGAAGGAGGAGAAGGAGGAGAAGGAGGAGAAGGAGGAGAAGGAGGAGAAGGAGGAGAAGGAGGAGAAGGAGGAGAAGGAGGAGAAGGAGGAGAAGGAGGAGAAGGAGGAGAAGGAGGAGAAGAAGGAGAAGGAGGAGAAGGAGGAGAAGGAGGAGAAGGAGGAGAAGGAGGAGAAGGAGGAGGTGGAAAGCACAGACAAGGCCTGCATGGGTGCAGCCGGGACTCGGCGGGAGTTCCCTCTGGGGCTGTGTTTGAGAAGGGCCCTGAGAGTCCAGCCTCGAGACTGCAGGGGGCAGATTTGGCCTTCGGAACACAGCCAGCTCTCCAGGGGCCGTGCATGCAAATCGCCGCTGCCGCGCGCTAATTATAAAGGATCATGAATTATTCTTCGCTGCTCGGGAAAGCAGGTCTTCATCACGGCCTCCGTGGCTCCTGGTGTGAACTGAGATGAACAAGCCTAGATTCCGGGGGCCTCTGGAAGGAGGTTCGTCCCCGCACGCACCATCAGCTCAGTGACACCCCGGGAAGGGGCTGTCCCCAAGGCGGGTGCAGGTGGCCCTGGGACTCTCCCACGGACCATCTCCCAGGTACCGACCCAGCGCTCTGCACAGGCGCTCCGTGGAGAGGAGCCGGCTTCTCAGGGGAGCCTCTGCACCCCCACTTCAGCCGGTGTCCCAGCTTTAAGAAATCTCTGCCGCTGTTCAAACCAGTTACCCGAGGCTGAACTCCACCAGGCCCCAGGTTCGTGGCTAGCCCTGGCTTGGTCTGTGCCGTGCAGACCATAGTGGGGGGGTCCCCCTTTTCGCTGAGCCCTGTGCTACCAAATGGCCAGAGCCAGATGGTCGGGGCTGGGCCACCCCCACTGACGGTAACATTGCCACAGGTGTTGTAGCCAACACTGCTCGGGCACTAGGAGTGGTCCCAGCCGGGGACAACATAGAGTCCTGTTTCACATGCGCATCAGCAACCACCTGGTCCCCATCAGATTGAGCCTGGTCCCCATCAGATTGAGCCACTCTCTATAAAGTCCTAGGACAGGCAGGGACTCTCCCCACGGGACACGGAGCAGCAGAGAAACGGCATCCGAGTTGGGAGGCTGGACTGAACACCAAGGGGGGCAAGTGGTTAAGCTTCCATCGAGCCCGGGGCCTAAGGGCATGGCCTCTGCCCACAGGGTCCAGGTTCGAAGCCTGGCCTGGCCACTGCGTCCCTGGGGCAGGTCCCTCCCCCTCCACACCTCGGAGTCTTCACCTCTAAGTGGGGCCGATGACAGACCCGATCCCGTAGGGTTTCTGTGAGGAGTCCGCTGGCCTATGGAAAGCCCTAGAACGCTCCCGGCATTCAAGACGCAGCTCGTAAGTCGTTCTTCCCACCACGTCGCCTCCAGAGGCACTTGGACTTCCCTGGGCCTCGGTTTCCCACGGTGGAAGGTAGACACGGCATTGCCTTCTGCAGAGGGGAGATCAGATAAGAAAACACACGTGATGTGGCGAGTCCAGGGCCCGGCACGTGGCAGGCGTCCGGTAATCGGCAGGAGTTATTTTATTTTTTTTTAAATATATTTTATTGATTTTTTACAGAGAGGAAAGGAGAGGGATAGAGAGTTAGAAACATCGATGAGAGAGAAACATCGATCAGCTGCCTCCTGCACACTCCCCACTGGGGATGTGCCCGCAACCAAGGTACATGCCCTTGACCGGAATCGAACCTGGGACCCTTCAGTCCGCAGGCCGACGCTCTATCCACTGAGCCAAACCGGTTAGGGCGGCAGGAGTTATTTTTATGCGACTGACAAAGCCCGGCCCCCGGCTTCTGATTCCTGTCCGTGGTCGTTGCGTGGTCTCCTCTCGCTCTTCTG
The DNA here is from genome assembly GCF_000412655.1 of Myotis brandtii. Taxonomy (NCBI): domain Eukaryota; kingdom Metazoa; phylum Chordata; class Mammalia; order Chiroptera; family Vespertilionidae; genus Myotis; species Myotis brandtii. The sequence goes on from NW_005357525.1 coordinate 468,821, forward strand.
TGTTGGAGGGAGACCCTTTCCATCCAAGGGTCTGTGCGGGGGGACGTCGGTCCATCAGATCAGTACGTTGCGTGAGCCCAGAGATTGTGGCCCTGTTCCTCCCTCTCCTTGGCTCTTCCCAGCAGGTGGCAGTTTCGGTGGAAAGCAGTTATGGCCGCTGAGCAGATAATGAGTGAACGGCTCCGTTTTCCTCTTTGCACAGCTGGTTTCTCGTCCCTGAATGCAGTGGATTATCGGGGGGCAGTCTGCCCGTTGCTGGGGCAGAGATGGTGCCTTCTGACCCACACCACGTCCTCTGGGACTTGGCTCGGTCCCTCACTTGCTGTGTGACCCTGGGCCAATCCTTAACCTCTCTGGGTTTCATTTTCCTTGGAGAAAAAGGACTAATAATAATGAGATTCCCCGACACTGTGCTAGGACTTGGAGGAGCCAAAGCAAACAAGGACATGCCGTTATTCAGGGACCTGGGTTCTCGCCCAAGCTGTGTGACCCTGACAAGCCACCCCACCTGCCAGGACGCGGACCGCACGTCTGTAAAGCAGGCAGGACACACGCGGACCCGTTGTTTGTGTCCCTCGCTATTTATACCCTGCCTGCTTCCAAAAAGGACCGGAGACAGCTTGTAATCAGATGCTGTGAAAATAGACCTAGAAAATCAAAGGCCAGGAGGCAGGAGGAGGAAGAGGCAAATAGACCGGCCACATCGACCGACATAGTCTCTGTGGTTCATCGGACCCTTTTTGCCTGGGGTCCCAGGAAGCTCGGGGCTAAATTTATTATTCCAGAACTAGACAGCCCAGACAATGACCTGTTTAAAAGAAAGTCCACTCTGACAAGTTGTTCAAGGGACACAACCGTGTTTGGTTTGGTTTTTATTCCTGGAATTAAATTCTGAAAATAACCAACAGAGATACCAAACCTCAGGAAGTGGTCTATAAATGTTAGCCTTTACGTTGATTCCCTGGATAACTAGTTATTGTGCAAGATGCCAGGTGTTGAGACTGTTGGGGATATGGGATGAAGAAAGCTGACAAAGTAGCTACCCTCACAAAGTATATTTTGGTGAATGAAAACACACGCTCTGCAATAAACAACACCAAGTAAACACACAAGAAGAGAGGAGAAAATGTGTAGCTCTGAAAATGGTAGGGTAGGGGGTGGAGAGGGTGATGCTACCTTAAAAAGTCAAAAAAAGGCATCTTTGTGAAAGGAACATTGGAGCCAAGAGCTGAGTGGCAAGAAAACAGAAGCCTTGACAATATTTGAGGAGAGACAAGATTGCAAGCAGAGCAAACAGCACGTGCAAATGTCCTGGGAGCAGCGGGGAGAACTTGCACTTGGCGCTTGGGCGGAAATGAGGGAGGCGTGGCCAAGCATAAGACGAGGAGGAGAGGGGGACGAGAGAGGAGCTGAGAAGTTAGATTGTGGAAGTTGGGAGTTCTCACTCTGGGCTATGCATTAGGACCACCCCGGGGAGCTCTTCAAACCATCATTTCTAGAGATTCTGATGTCATTGGCCTAAGATGGGGTTCAGGCCACAGCATGTTTCGAAAGCTCCCCAGGTGATTCTGCAGAGCATCAAGGTGAGACCAGGGATGAAGGGCCTCATGGACCGATGTAAGAAGTCTACCCAATATGACAGAATCCACAGGAGGATTCTTTAAGTCTTCTTTGCTGCGGGGTGGAGTATGGGTCTAACATAGGGTAAGAGTGGGAGGAGAGGCAGGGCACGCTGAGGGAGCCAAAGTATTTCAGGGCCCTGGGAAAACATTTGGGGGGGGCGGGGCTTCATTTATATAAATAAGGTGAATCATGCCAAATTAATGAGTCGGCACCATTCAGATAGCCAGCATTCACCAGATCCTGCAAGTGATCTGCCTGCCACATCGCTCTCCTGGAACTAAGGCCAGGCCACAGGCTCCTAGGTGACCCCACAGGTGTGAGGGCTGGAGCTCCTTGAGGCATCTGGTCTACCCCATGTGTGTGATGGGCAAGGATAGAGGATTAGATCTAATGTCTGAACAAGTTTCTGTCTCTGCTTGGGGTGCCCAGTGGTACTGCTGGCCCCAGCCGGTTCCAGGCACTAGAAGGGGACTCAGACTTACAAACTGGCAAGAAAATGACCCCAAAGCATAGGACTCACTGAGGCCCAGGGCCCAGGATGGCATTAGGATAGGAGAGATGATGGCAGATGGGGCAAAGGTGGTGGCAGAGCATGGAGAAAAGTGGATTCATCCAGGGATCTGGAATACGTGAAGGGGGCAGAGCTGTTCTTAGGAGCAGAATTAATAACAACAGTCGTCATCAGGATACTTGGATTTCTTGTCTGGGGGGTACTTGGTAGAATCACACTTCTTTGCCTGCCTGAACTTGAGCGTGGCCATGTGAGTGGCTTTGGCCAATGCAATGGGAGAGAAATGACATGTCACTTGGAACAGAAGTTGTGAGAGGACTCAGGGTGCAATGCTTCCCTTTCTCCCTCTGTGAGACGGGGGCTCCATGAATGGGTCCTCAGGGTGGCTACGCTGAACAGACATCCCCCACCCCTCCGTGGACGCGGCACAGGAGTGAAAAATCAGCTTTGCTGTTGGAAGCCTCGGAGGTTGGGGACTGGATAGGTATTTGTTACTGCAGCATAGCCAAGCTCGTCCTGACTGATGCTGGGGTTTCAGCCACAGTTTTCTCTTGTCCTTGACCCAGTGGGGAGCCTTCTCAGCCTTATCTGGGCAAAGATAAGGCCCCCGGCCCCATGGGGGAGCCATGTTCTGGGCTTCAGTGGTCCCTGGAATGGAAGCAGGCTAGGAAGAGACATGCCCCTGGCCCCCGGCAGGCTGGTCGGCCCAGGCTCCCCAGCCCCACCCTGGCTATGGGTTCATTAGATGAAAGTGCTATCACCTGTCAGACAAACTGCTAGAACTGTGATAAATTAATGATCAAATGGTACAGTCGGCGCCGCTACTGTACTGCCTCGGCTAGTTACAAGCGCTTAAAAAATGCAGCCGGCATTAAAAAAAAAAAATCCGGCGTTAAAGGAAAATGTCACCGCGCTTTTCAAAAAGGATCTGTTTTAAAATGACCACAGACGGCTCCGTTTCAGGGTCTTTATTTGATTCCCGTTCTTTGTATTTTGTTTTATTGTTCACAAGGAAAAAGGGAATAGGGGGGAGGAGTGGGGAGAGGGCAGAGGGAAGGCTGGAGTTTCTGGTGATTTCCACCAGCCTCTAGCCCTGCAGAGCATCTGACAGGGGATTTGCTCTTCTTCAAAAACACGGGGAGATTGTTCCAGGGCCTGCTGGAATGAGTATCTGAGCAGTAATTACTGTACAAATATAATGGCTACAGTTATTTTGTACTAAGATCTTCGCTTTCTTCTTTCATTGACTCATCCTGATGGTTCTAGAAGGTGGATGGCAATATCCCTATTTTTCAGTCAAGAGAACGGATACTCAGAAACTTCCTGTGGTTAATATTGAGTCCTAACTGTGTATACGTTACACGTACCGTCTCGCACAACCACCACCAGAGCCCTGAACAGATTCCAATGTGACCTCCACTTTAGAGGAGAGAAAAGGGAAGATCAGAGAGGTTGAGTGACTTGCCCAGAGTCATACAGCCCATCAACAGTAAAAGGGGGGATTTCACAGTTGCTTCTAACTCCTGGGACCCTAGAATCTCATCCCTGAGGGCCTCTGGGGGTCAATTTCCCAACAGGAAGAGGAAAAGGACTGCTCTTGATTTAAAAGTCCGGGCCCACAGCTGGACGTCATGGTGGGTACTCGTTACATAAATGTATAGGTCTCCTCTGTGAGTGAGTCAGCCCCGCCTCGCCCTTCCACCTACGGTTTTATGAGCTTAATTTATTCCTTTTAATATAAAATCTCATTACCTGAACATGCTCCCAGCACTTCCACTTTATCTTTGATATAAGAACAGAGAGAAACCTAAATCAAACCTTTAAATAAAGTCTATAATCATGCTGCACTTCCACTTGCTTTTCAAATTTCCAAACAAAATTAAGTCGAAATACCTTGAGGAGAGCCGTGTGGGGAGTGGGAAGGGGCGTGGGGGCGGGGGGAGACCCCGCGCGTGGCTTCCCTGGGCAGCCACAGGGGACCTGATTACTCAGGAAGCGGAACGTGGTCTGCCTGATGCCGGGCTCCCGCCATCCACCATCCGTGGGCTCCCCGGGCCCAGGTTTGGGGAGGAAATCAGATGAAGTCCGCCCCAAACCGGTGCGCGCCTGGGATTGATCTCAAAAAGCCATTTGCCTCACCTTGATGTATTTTTCAAGGCATTTCCTAGCCAGCGTTAATTTTCATAAAGGGGAAATCGACGATCAGTTTAAAGAAACACAGTCGGGGGTATATTCCCCAGGAGCCTAGGGTGGGCAAGCCAGGCAGGGCGCTGGGGATAGGGAGGGGGAGAGGGAGTCTGGGCAGCCAGAGGTGGCAGGGGTTCCTGGGTGAAGTCCTCCCTCCCAGTCTCCGGAGGCAGGACTGTCTGGGCAAGGACGGGGCTAGATGCCCAGCCGAGGGGGGTTAATTCTGAAAAGCCATAAGTGACTGAGAGATGGCAGGGGAGTGGCTGTGAGTCCCACCCAGTGCCCGCGGCTGCTTGGACAGGCCCATGGGCCGGCTGGCTCCTTGGGAGCAGGGATGTTTCTTAGGAACATCGCCAGGTCCGACGTGCTCACTTTATTGGGCGGAGGACTCAGGCTGCCAAAGTTGGCCACTGGTCTGAGGTCGCACAAGTCCCACCCGTGTTGGTCACCGGAGCAGAAAAATGTCATGGAGGGGGATGCGGTGTGGACTGGGTACCAGGACACAGAGGTTTGAGTTTCAGCTCTGCCACTTGCCTCTCAGGGAACCCTGGGCAAGGCAAGGCAGTGCCCTGGGCCTCCCTCGCTTTCCCCATCTGTGAAATGGGGGTGAACGTGTAAAATGAAAATGACCCATGGGAAAGTGCCCGGCCCTTCAAATCTGAGCACAAAGAGTTGCTCTCTTTAGAACATGACTGAGCCTGGGACCTGGCCGAAGTATCCCTTCTCCCAGGAAGCCTTCCTTGATTGTTGCTAGTGGATCTAAAACATGCACGGCTTGGCTTTCTCTAGACCAGGGGTTCTCAACCTGTGGGTTGCGACCCCTTTGGGGGTCGAACAACCCTTTCACAGGGGTCGCCTAAGACCGTCGGAAAACACATATAGAATTACATATTGTTTTTGTGATTAATCGCTATGCTTTAATGATGTTCAATTTGTAACAATGAAATTGGGGGTCATCAAAACATGGGGAACTGTATTAAAGGGTCGCGGCATTCGGAAGGTTGAGAACCGCTGCAGACCGTAGGTAAGCTGCGGCATGATGGGAGCAAGCAGGCTGTGGCGTCAGCTGGCCTGGGCCCAGACCTTGGATCTGCAGGTGCCGTGTGTGACCTTGGGAACGACCTTGTTCCCTGGAGAGTGAGCATCATTCAGAGCCTCTTCTGAAAGAGATGAAGGTGCCGAGAGCGGCTTTGCCATCTGTATCATTTTTCCCCGATTTGTCCTAATGAGGACAGAATATTTTAGACACGCAAAGGGGAGGGAAAGAGAAGCGAGCAGGCCCAGCTCCTGAGGTAGAGGTGAAACTCCCTGGATCCGTCCCCACCTGTACGGAGGTTTGGTTTTTCCTGGTAGGAGCTCAGCCCCCACCCCTTGTTCTCGGTGGATTTGAAGGAGCCGGGTCCCATACCCCCACGCACCTGTCATTTTCCTGAAGATGAGCACTTGCCTTAGGGGTCCCCAGCTTTCTGCCCAGGGAAGATCTCATCAGATGCACGGAGGCCTCGGAGAAGGTTCTCCCTGCAGAGCGACAGTCCCACTGCCTCCCTCCCCAGCCGGCGGGAGAGGTGGTGGAGGCTGAGCTGGGCGCAGGCGGCCTTTGCTCTGGCCCCGTCTGGGTGGAAGAGGAGAAAAGAGGTTGGTGGGTGGTGGACATACACTCAGGGAACCCAGTAAAAGGCTGACCTTAAATACCTTTGGGGGCAGCCAGCTGACAAATCACGGTCCTGGAGTAGCAGGATCGGGGGTGATAGTCCAAATGTTTAATGAGTGCACCCCACAGGCTGTCAGGAGCCCATTCCAGGGGGCCCGCACTGAGCCAGGCTTTCCCCTTTAATTGTTCAAATTGTGGGAAATCAGGGATCCTAAACAGGGCCATGGAGCTGCGTGTAAAGGTTCTCAGGGCCTTGAGATGACAGCCATTCGCCAGCTGGTTGAGTAGATTTCAATATTTTTAAAATATATTTTTATTGATTTTAGAGAGAGAAAAGAGAGGGAGAAAGAGAGAGAAAGGAGAAGGAGAAAGAGAGAGAAAGGGAGAGGGAGAAAGGAGAGGGAGAAAGGAGAGAGCAGGACATTGATTGGCTGCCTCCTGCACACCCTCTACCAGGGAAAAAGGGAGAGGGAGAAAGGAGAGGGAGAAAGGTGAGAGCAGGACATTGATTGGCTGCCTCCTGCACCCTCTACCAGGGATCCAGCCCACCACCTTTCAGTGCACAGGATGATGCCCAACCACCCCGGCTGGGGCCACATTTCAATATTTTAACATACAATGGGACCTGGGCTGGAACAGCAGGAAGAGACATTGCAAAGAGCCGACCCTGGCCTTGGAGAAAGGACTTGAATGCAGGACACATGCTCTGGTCAAGAAACGTCTAGCCCGTCCTGAGTTCTGAGGGTCCGGCTTTCCTCTAAGAGCAGGCCCCGCAGGGCTACCGCTCTGTCACCTGTGTGTCTGCTCCCCGGGCTGCTGCCTCGCCCGGACTCTGAGTTCTCGAAGGAGCACAAGAGTTGGTGACTTCTCGCCTGCCGCAGACCCAGAACCCGTGCCAGGGAGTGCTGGCCGGTTCCCTCTCCCAGGTCCCTCAGGCCGCACTCTGCCTGCTCTACGGGCAGCTGGGAGGGGCCTTCTCTGAGGAAAGTGGGTGGGAATGTGGGTACCACATGGCCTCCCCCACATGGAATTCTCCCCCTTTGGCTCTGGGAGCCATGGGACCTTGAGGGGCGGGGGGAACAGAGCTTTGCCAGATCTGCCCCGTCCAGTGCCTTCCACCCCAGCTCCTTCCAGGCTGCCTCTGAGTCGTCTAGGAACCCGGAGCCGGCGTCCAGATGTGACGGAAGCCTATTTTTACCCGCTATTGATCTCTCTTGCCCAGAAACCATCATTACCCGGGTGTAAAATGGCAGCTCCCAATGGCAGGAGCCTCTTGGCCTCTCTGGCCGATGGGTGCCAAGCAAATTGCTCCAAGCCACCAGGCGGGAAAACCAAAATAACTTTACGAGACAGCCGTCCGGGCCCGGCCCTCCTGGGGCTCTCGGGGGGAAAAAAAGAAAGCGAACTTTGAGCCTTTCTAACATTATCCACAGCTTTTCTTGACTTGCCTTTTTTGAAGCAAAGATGAAGCTAGTCTCTAATTGATCTGCGTCTGCCGTTCTTGGCTCTGCCCGGCAGCTGGACAGAGAGGCGGGGCCTTTGCCAGGGTTAGGCCCGGAGGATGCTCTTTCCCAAGGGACCCTTGGTGGCCCAGGGCTCTGGGCTCACAAGGGAATCACAGGGACCTTGTAGACCAAAGGGCTGCGGGGATGAAGGAAGAGGGTGATGTCTTCTTCTCTTCCACGAAAAAGCCAAACTCCCTCTCCCTGTCTAACTCCCCAAAGCCACCTGCTCTTCCGAGTGGGCAGAGGAACAAACTCGCTTCTTATGCACCCAGAACGACCCTGTGGTGTGGGCGTCAGCAGGGGAGATACACAAACACCCTCACCCGTCACGCAGGCAGCACAGGCTTGGTCGCTGGACGGCTGGAGGGGGAGGGGAGTAACCCTTAGTCCTGGTGTTTGCTGATTCCCCTGGTGGAAATGTGACCACCGTGGCTGATTTCAAGGCATCGACGGGACTAAGGCAGCGTCGGGAAAAGATGCACAGGATCAGCTCACAAGCTTACACACCCGCGCCAGCTCAGGCTCCAGCTCTACCATGGGCTGCTCTGTGGCCTCAGACAAGTCACTGAACCTCTCTGTGCCTCAGGTTCCTCAAGTGTGAGGTGGGGATGGTAATAGTGCCGACTTCTTAAGATTAAAGTTAAGATTTAAATGGTAAATTCCTGGGAAACTCTTAGAGCTGTGCCCAGTACATAGCAAGCACTCCGTAAATGTTGAGCGTAATTATTGCCGTGGGGTTATTATTATTAGGAAGTCTATTCCTGAGTTGGCAGAGTGACACTCCTGTGTACACACACAGGCATGCACAAGAGACAGGGACAAGATAGTGAATCACTAACTTGGAAAAGGCCAGGCAAGGAGAGGTATGCATTGGGTAGAGCAGTCCCAGTGGGCTTCCTGGAAGAGGCAGGCTCTGTAGCTGGAGAAGGTGAGAAGAACAAAAGAAGTGAGCAGAAGGCCGGGACTAGAACACAGAGAGAGGGGCATGTGCGGGATCAGAGATGGGCGGTGGGAGTCACAGGGATGAGAGGTCAGCGTAGGATGCAGGCCTGAACCCACCAGACGTGTGGGCTCACTGTGCATGGGGGCTGAGTCCCAGTAGCCGGGCCAGGAGTGGAAGTCCAGGGCATCCAGACCCCTCGGGGCTCCTCTGGTAGGCGATGGTGTAGGCCGCGGTTCTCAACCTTCTGGCCCTTTAAATACAGTTCCTCATGTTGTGACCCAACCATACAATTATTTTCGTTGCTACTTCATCACTGTAATGTTGCTACTGTTATGAATCGTCATGTAACTATCTGATATGCAGGATGGTCTTAGGCGACCCCTGTGAAAGGGTCGTTTGACCGCCAAAGGGGTCGCGACCCACAGGTTGAGAACCGCTGGCCTAGAGGCTTGGCCTGAGCAGCAGACTGTAGCCCCGATACCCAGAGCTCTCAGGGGTGCCTCCCTGCATGCCCGCCGCCCGGCACAGCCCGCTGTCCTGCCTGCGTAATTGCGGGTGATAATTATTGAGTGCGCACAAAGGCCTGGCTTGTTTTCTGGGGCGGGTGGGGGCCTGGGGGCTTTGTTTGGGCCGGGGATTGTCGTGGGGCCTCTGTTTAGCCAGTGCTGTCTCCTCTTTGTTAACATTCCTCACTAACTGTGGCTCCTCCGGGGCTGGAGCGGAGGGAGGGGAGGCGGCCCCCGTGCCCTCTGGCTTCCGCAGCCCCGCTCCCAGCTCCTCCAGCCCCTGGGAAACCTGGGCCCCGCTTCCGCCTCGCCAGACCCACCGGGGACAGGGACAGGGACAGGGGGCTGGCGGTGGACGGGCCCAGAAATAACCCGGCTCACCTGGCAGGTGCAAGACCCACATCTCAGGCAATTGCCCTAAACACGGGGCCGTTCCCGTTAGCCACTGCGGGCTGAAAACAGTCATTAGGTGTCACTTTCTATGGCAGCCCTCTCTCTTTTGGGGGTGCAGAGGGGATAATTACACACCTGGGCCCTTCCCCACCTTGCACGGCCCCCAGGACAAATGCTACCCAGGCCCTCTCGGCTCTCGGCGCCCCTGCCCACCCGGCACTTACACGGCCGGCAAATGAATGTTTTCGCCTGTCGTGGGCGCACATAAATAGCCGCAAATTCCTATAATTAACTACAGTAAGCCAGGCTGGGATTAAAACAAAGACGGGCTTGTTTATGGGATGTTCTGAAACAAGCAATTTTCAACATTACAGTGTTAACTGCTGTCTCTCTCTTTGTTAAGCAAGGCACGGGGTGAGGGGGGCGGCCAGGCATGAATGGTGAGGGGCCCAGCTGGGAGCTGGGAAGCGGGTGGGGAGCATTGCTTCTGAGGTTCCAGCCAAACACCCTTTGTCCACGGGTCATGGGGTCCCTGAGACCCCCCAAGACCCACTCAACCTCCAGTGGACACTGAAGCCAGGCATAGCCAAGGAGACACCCTTTGCTCGTCCCAGATGTTGGGGTCTGAGGGGTCCCCCCCAGGGCTTCTTCGCTCACTCCTGGCAGAAGTTGTCTCCTTCCACCCGGCCAGCAAAATTCCCGAAATTTCCACCCTTCGGTGTTAGCGTGGGCTAGGGCCTTGTAGGCCATGGAGCCCAGGCCTTCCTTCTGCAGAGAGGGACACTGAGCCCCAGACAGGCTAAGGCCGCTAGCTGCTCAAGGCTGCTGCGTGAGCCGATGGCCATGCAGGACTCGAACCCGAGGGCCAGCAAACGCGGGCGCAGGGGCGATCCTGCCTGCCGCCTGCAATTTCCTGATGGCCTGAGAGCCAGGAATCATGTTTACGTTTTTAAATGGTTGGAAAAAATGCAAAGAAGAAGATGACATGGCTTGTGAGCATTCAGTGACATGGAAGTGTCCATCACAAAAGAAACCAGACTCGCACCCATGTCCTGGTCGCCTTCGCTGCTTTCATAGAGGCACCACGCGGAGTGGCCTCTCTGGGCCTCTGTTGTCACCTCTGAAAAAAAGGATGGAGCAGTGACAACACAGCCTCTCAGGTGGTCAAGGTGAGCGGATGAGCCCGGCCAGTGTGGCCCAGTGGTTGAGCGCCGACCTATGAACCAGGAGTCATAGTTCAATTCCCTAACATGCCCGGGTTGCAGGATCGATCCCCAGTAGGGGGCGTGCAGGAGGCAGCTGATCCATGATTCTCTCTTATCGTTGATGTTTCTCTCTCTCCCTCTCCCTTCCTCTCTGACATCAATAAAAATATATGTATTTTAAAAAGAAGAAGAAGAGTGGATGAGGGGACCTGCAAGAAGCTCCGTAAGGGGTGTGCACGCCTTGGCCGTGGCCATGGCATTAGTGACAGAGGCAGGGCAGCGAGAGTCCAGTCTGGCTCAGGGACGGTCACGGCCTCGCTGAGCATCAGGGAGCTCATTAGCCAACAGGCCAGACATGCAGCCATCAAGACAGGGCCGCTGGAGGCCGGCTGCCCGCCTCAAATCCCAGCTCCGTCCGAAGGGGCCACGCCATGTGGGCCAGCCACCTCCTTTCTCAGGGTCTCGGCTTCATCACCTGTAACATGGAGATCATTAGGGCACTTACCTTTGTAGGATTTCTGCCAGAACCGCCTGTGTCCGTTTCATGAGCAAAGCAGTTAGCAAGGGCTCAGCTCCTGGGTTATTAGCAGGGACCGTCTCGCTGTGGCTTGTGAAATCGGGACATGGCTGGCACACAGGAGGGCTGTTCTCACTGCTGTAGGAGGCTGGCTAGGGGAACCGGGGATGGGGGTGAAGGCCTTGCTTCTTGCTTCTCCCTCTGCTGGCTTTTCCCCACCAGCAGAAGTCGAGAACTGACCATAGCTGCTATACCTCGTGGATTTTCTTTTCTTTTCTTTTTTTAAATCCTCACCCGAGGACATTTTTCCATTGATTTTTAGCGAGAGTGGAAGGGATAGGGAGAGACAGAGAGAGACAAACATCGATGTGAGAGAGACACATTGATTGGTTGCCTTCCCTACACCCTGACCAGGGCCGGGGATTGAAGCTGCAACCAACGTACGTGCCCTGGACCGGAATCGAACCCAGGACCCTTCCGTTGGAGGGCCGACACTCTATCCACTGAGCCAAACCGACTAGGGCTGTCCTACGGTAGTTTCCTTTCTCATCTAGTTACTTATTTTTTAAAAAAATATATTTTATTGATTTTTTTACAGAGAGGAAGGGAGAAGGATAGAGAGTCAGAAACATCGATGAGAGAGAAACATCGATCAGCTGCCTCCTGCACACCCCCCACTGGGGGGATGTGCCCGCAACCAAGGTACATGCCCTTGACCGGAATCGAACCTGGGACCCTTCAGTCCGCAGGCCGACACTCTATCCACTGAGCCAAACCGGTTAGGGCCCATCTAGTTACTTATTAATGTTGGGCTTATCGAGCGCCCGGTATGAGTTTAGATGCAGAGGACACGGCGGGGACAGACAGACGAGGACCCTGCCTGGGGCACCGACTCCTAGAAATACACCTGCCAGCAGATGCGTGATGCCATGCCGGGCAGTGAGCGGCGGGGGCTATGACGAGAACGGAGGCAGCTAAGAGGCTGGTGAGGAGGCAGGCTGGTCAGTGAAGGTTCTTCTGAGCAGGTGCCGTGGAGCCCGCTGTCCTCTCTGGCCCTCGGTCTCCCCATCTGTGTGGCATGTGTAACAGGGAGACGTAGACCAGACGTTCTCTCGGATCACGTTGCCCACCTTGCTGCCGCCTCCCGGGGGTCAGGCCGCCTCCAGACCCTGGGG
>NW_005357525.1:481143-482652 GCF_000412655.1 Myotis brandtii
AGCCCCGAGGAGAACTATTTTTTTATTCCGACCAAAGGTGCAATTAACAGCCTCCGCTCGGGCCTCGCCCAGCCCCGGGGCCTTGCTCAGGCCTGACTGACCACTGACCGGCAGGAGGGAGGGAGGGAGGGGGCCCTCCCAGTACCTCTCAGTCAGCTGCCAGGGCTATTTCGGTGACTGTTATTTGGGCAAGGAGTGGGCTAGTGGCTTGCGGGCAGGAGGAAAGGAGGGAAGATGCTAAAAATACCGAGGCCAGACGGAGGTGACTGGCCTCTACCCTCGCCTGGGCCTGGCCTCCCTGCCTGGGGGAGGGGAGCCTCGTCCTGGCCTCCCGGGGACAGGCTGCTGGGGCTCAAACCCACCTACGAGCTCTTCTGTTTTGGCTCATGTTAGTCATGGCCGCCATTCGCTGGGAGGTTCCAGGGGGGTTCGGTGACCTGCGAAGGTCATACCATTGGTAGGTAAAGGACAGATGTCAGGGATTTTATTTTTATTTTTATTGATTTCAGAGAGGAAGGGAGAGGAGAGAGAGAGAGAGAGAGAGAGAGAGAGAGAGAGAAGACATCAATGATGAGAGAGAATCATTCATGTATCGGCTGCCTCCTGCACGCCCCACACTGGGGATGGAGCCCACAACCTGGTCATTCGCCATGACCAGGAATTGAACCTGTGACCTCCTGCTGGTTCATACGATGCTCAACCATGGAGCCATGCCAGCCAGGCCAGATGTTGAGAAGCAGCTGTAAGACCATCGCAGTCAGTGTGGCCTCCTCCTCGGATATGGTCTGGGAGAAATCTGTGTGCTGGCGTCCCCTCCCCACACCCCACCAGCCCTTCCCCACCTCTGCCCCTTCTCCACACATCGAAATCCCGTCAGTCAAGGCCGCCGCCTCAGGATGGCGGAAGTGAGGACCCCGGTCACCGTTGGTCTCCCTCGGCCCTCTGTTTTCTCATCTGCTACGTGGGTGGGCTCAGGGACCCGGAGCAGGAGGACTTCTGAGCCTTCCATCACACCTTGATCTTGGGTGATCGCAGGCAGAGATCAGACTGTTGGCTCTGGCCAGCTTATGGACAGCTCTCTGGGGGCTCCCTGTGGGTTCTAGCAGATAGATGCTCCAACTGGTAGAATGGGGTCTGTGGTTTATTCAGCTTGAAGGTCAAAGTGTACTGCATGCAGGAGCCCACCTCCACCCAGGGAGGGGAGGGATGCTAAGAGGCCCTTAATGTTGGGATCTAGTCATCCATTCATTCACTCACTCGTTCCTTCGATCAGTCATTCCTTCAACACCCTCTGAGTGTGCGCCATCCACATCTAGGCATTCTCCTGGGCACAAGCAATCCAGTGGGGGACTTGCCCCACGTGTTCATGGAGCTTATGTTGTAGGCAGAACAGACAAGCATGCAGGAATGAATGAAGCCATGTGGTTGGAGACGTCGGGTGCCATGAACATGAATAAAGCAGGGTTAAAGAAATAGGGAAGCCCAGCCGGCGTGGCTCAGGGGTTGAGC
>NW_005357525.1:484138-493260 GCF_000412655.1 Myotis brandtii
AAGACATCAATGATGAGAGAGAATCATTCATGTATCGGCTGCCTCCTGCACGCCCCACACTGGGGATGGAGCCCACAACCTGGTCATTCGCCATGACCAGGAATTGAACCTGTGACCTCCTGGTTCATAGGTCGATGCTCAACCATGGAGCCATGCCAGCCAGGCCAGATGTTGAGAAGCAGCTGTAAGACCATCGCAGTCAGTGTGGCCTCCTCTCAGGATATGGTCTGGGAGAAATCTGTGTGCTGGCGTCCCCTCCCCACACCCCACCAGCCCTTCCCCACCTCTGCCCCTTCTCCACACATCGAAATCCCGTCAGTCAAGGCCGCCGCCTCAGGATGGCGGAAGTGAGGACCCCGGTCACCGTTGGTCTCTCTCGGCCCTCTGTTTTCTCATCTGCTACGTGGGTGGGCTCAGGGACCCGGAGCAGGAGGACTTCTGAGCCTTCCATCACACCTTGATCTTGGGTGATCGCAGGCAGAGATCAGACTGTTGGCTCTGGCCAGCTTATGGACAGCTCTCTGGGGGCTCCCTGTGGGTTCTAGCAGATAGATGCTCCAACTGGTAGAATGGGGTCTGTGGTTTATTCAGCTTGAAGGTCAAAGTGTACTGCATGCAGGAGCCCACCTCCACCCAGGGAGGGGAGGGATGCTAAGAGGCCCTTAATGTTGGGATCTAGTCATCCATTCATTCACTCACTCGTTCCTTCGATCAGTCATTCCTTCAACACCCTCTGAGTGTGCGCCATCCACATCTAGGCATTCTCCTGGGCACAAGCAATCCAGTGGGGGACTTGCCCCACGTGTTCATGGAGCTTATGTTGTAGGCAGAACAGACAAGCATGCAGGAATGAATGAAGCCATGTGGTTGGAGACGTCGGGTGCCATGAACATGAATAAAGCAGGGTTAAAGAAATAGGGAAGCCCAGCCGGCGTGGCTCAGGGGTTGAGCGTTGACCTATGAACCATAAGGTCATGGTTCCTAGTCAGGGCACATATCCAGGTTGCAGACTTGATTAAGGTCATGGTTCAATTCCCAGTCAGGGCACATATCCAGGTTGCTGGCTTAATCCCCAGTGTGGGGCTTGCAGCAGGCAGCCAATCAAAGATTCTCTCTCATCATTAATGTTGCTATCTCTCTCTTCCTCGCCCTTCCTCTCTAAAATCGATAAAAAATATATATAAAGAAAGATATAGGGAATGTGTTATGTAGGTATACATGTGTGTGCACATGTATTGTATGTGTGTACGTGTATATCTCTGTGGTGCATATATGTGTATGTGTGCATGCGTGTGTGTGTGTGTGTACATGTGTGTGAGTTGTGCAGGGGGCTGGGAGAGGTGACCCAGGAAGGTCGTATGTGAACCAGCATGCTAACGAAGTGAGAGTATGAGCCATTCAAATTCCTGGGAAGAGCATCCTGGGAGAAGGTGTGAGGCACCACGTGCTGAGGGCACAGGGAGCTTGGAGGAGAGGGAAGGAGAGGCCTTGGGACCCTTCCTCCATCCTTCTGCCCCTGCAGGTCCTGGGGGCCGAGGCAGCCCCTGCCCTCGCTGTCACCCATCCCAGCACCCTGTCCCCAGGGCGGTGCTCTCTCCCCTCGAGGCCCCTGGGGAGCCTTCACCCTACAATTACCCTCCTCTGCCCAGGGCTATTTCCTGAAGACTTGTAAATAGAACCTCTGTCAGCTCCACACACATTATGGTTTGTCTAAAACGGTGTCAAAGGAGCCAATTTCCCTAAACGGGGACTATTGACAGAGAGGTAAAGTTTACAGAGGAGTCCCGCGGGACGGGGCCTGCAGGAGTGGAAAACAAGGGCTGGGGTGACGCAAGCGAGGGGCAAGGCCTGCTCGACAGAAGGGCAGACCTGGCGGGTTTTCTTTGGGACGTGGACCTAAATAAGGTGGTTGGGCCCCAACCCGAGCAGCATGATCAGGGAGGGGCCCAGCTCATGCTCGGGGAGGGCCAGGGCCCAGGGCCAGGCCTGGCTTCGATGCTCTCTCCCTCTCTCCGGACCTGCTTACCCTTTGGGAGCAGACACCAGTGACCTTGACTTGCCAGCTGCGATGAGTGGCGGCCATCTTGCAGAAGTAAAGGAAGTGTATTAACGGAGGGAGGAAAGAGGGGTGAGGAAAAGATGAGATGGCCCCGAGGCGTCTCCACCCTCCATGGAAGTCCTTCATGACTTCCCAGGCCCATGTGACATTTGTCGATGGAGAAAGTGGCCTGGTTGAATAGAAGGTATTCTGTTATGCAACCTCTGCCTACTTCCACTGGGGTCCCCCTACGAGGTTGAGGTTATTCTCTCCATCCTACAGATGAGGAAACAGACGCCCAGAGAGATGCCACGCTGTCAATGCTCCAGGTCACACACTGGATGAGTGGCAGAGGCAGGAGTTGGCCCAGGCCTGCTGGACCCCGGAGCCCATGAGTCTTCCACACTCGGGATGCCTCCCAGTCCTGTCCTTGCTTTGCCTTAGCCAGTCCTGGGCAGAGCCCTCTGAGCAGGAACCTCTGTGACCTTGACCTTCCAGTGGCCCCAGAGGAGCATCCCGTGCCAGCTCCGCAGCTCCAGCCCTCTCCAGGGCCCAGGCCTGAACCCTACAAGGCAGATGCTGCCCGCATTGGCCCAGGTCCCTGCCTCCCTTATGCTTCTATGAATAAAGGTTCAGAGAGCATTTTAGGAACCAAAACTACCTAGTAATCTTCCCTGCCTTTTTTTTTCCCTAACAAAGCAGAAAGCTAGAACAGATGTTCGAGGAAGATTCTAGCTAGAAAAGTGCACTCAGCTGGGTTCTATAAAGAGGAACCAGGAAAAAGAGACCCAGGATCTGCTTCTGGACCCATATTTACCTCGAAGTCATTTGACTTCTCTCAGTCTCAGTCGCATCACTTACCAAGTGGAACAGACATTACTCTCTGCCCTACTAATACCCCATTTGCCTCAAGGAATCGTTGGATGGAAATAGTGGTTAAGAACACAGGTTTTTGGATCACACAGACCTGGGCTTGCATTCTCAGCTCCACCATGTCTAGCTGTGTGATCTTCGGTGTCTGAGTGCAGCCCCCTCTCTGGGTCTCGGTTTCCCCAGCTGCAAAATGGAACTCACCATCCTTGCCCCGCCTCTCCCAGGATGGGTGTGAGGCTCCGAGGAGAGTGTCCTGTATCATGGGCCTTTCCTCCGCCCTTGGGGTGGGGGTGGGGGGCTTTTAGTGGTTAAAGGAGCTAAGGAGACATCAGACATGGGCATCTTTATGTGTGGTCGTAGCCCATGACCTTTCTTTATCGTTTATGGACATGCCTCTCTCCAGTGCATGTTCTTGAGAGCTTACCTCCGCCCTCGGGGGGCTTTTAGTGGTTAAAGGAGCTAAGATCTCAGAGACATCAGACGTGGACATCTTTATGTGTGGTCGTGGCCCATGACCTTTCTTTATCATTTATGGACATGCCTCTCTCCAGTGCATGTTCTTGAGACTGATCCTGGTGTGACGGTTAATTTTATGGGTCAGTTTGGCTAGACGCTGGCCACCAGTTGTTTCGTCAAACACTCGTCCGGTTGTCACTGTAAAGATATTTTTTAGTTGTGACCAGCGTTTACACTCAGTTGACTTGAAGTAAAGCAGATCGCCCTTCATAACGTGGATGGGCCTCATCTAATCAGGTGGAGACCTTGAGAACAAAGGCGGAGTTCCCTGAGAGAAGGGACTCTGCCTCCTGAAAGCAACATAGAAGTTCTGCCCGTGTTTTCAGCCTTTGGACTCAAGACTGCAACATCAGTTCTTACCGGAATCTCTAGCCTACCAGCTTACCCTACGAATTTGGGACTTGCCAGCTCCCATAATTATGTGAGCAAATTCCTTAAAGCTCTCTGTAGATAGATAGATAGATAGATAGATAGATCTTCATGAAATAAGGCATATAGAAAGATGATAGATGATAGAGATAGAGATAGAGATAGAGATAGAGATAGAGATGATAGAGATAGAGATAGAGATGATAGAGATAGAGGTAGAGATAGAGATAGAGATAGAGATAGAGATAGAGATAGAGATAGAGATAGAGTAGACCAATGTGCATAGTGTTAGCATTCACAATGATCTATATGTACACTAACATACCTGACTTCAGCCCAGATGTCTTGGCAAGGAGTCCCAAGTTGGGAATGTGCAGGAACCTCCAGGAAGCACTTATTTCTCAATGTGCGTCTAGACTTGAGCTTTAAATCCCCAGTGAATGCTGATTTATTTGGAAAAAAATATATTGGTTATGCAACCTCGGCCTACTTCCACTCGCGTCCCCCTAACATCATCCTGTGGGGGGCGACTGAGAACCTTGCAAGATACCCTGGTGCTTTCCCCAGCCACCTGTCTTCCAGCTGCATGATCTGCCTCCAGATGAGGTGCTTGTGGCTCCAGTGAAGGTGGATGGAGCCCAAAGGGGAGGGAGAGAGTCCCTCCCCGGAGAACTGCACGGCCACCCACAGACATGGGGACACATCACGCTTGTGACCAGGTTGACAGCCTGAGACTGCTTCTTGGAGGGGAAGCTCAACAGCTCCCAACACATCTATCATCTTGTCACCCTCCCTGGCTGCTGGCAGGCATTTGAGAACTGTGGCTTTTTCGATTTAAATATTCAGAATGCTTCCCTGTTCGCGTGGGGGAACTCTGAAGTGGAAATGCAGTTGGCACTCAGGACAAGCTCTGACTTAGCTGGCTCTGACCACCTGCACTCCAGCCACCGAGACGTGCCATGTTTTCGCTCAGCCTTGCTTGCTGCTTGCAGGCCTCTGTCTCCTCGGCTGTGTGAGACGCGGGGGGAAGCCTGGGAATTGGGATGATTAGACTGAGATTGGAGTCCTACATCCGAATTTTTCTAGCTGTCTGACTTTGAACAAGGCCCTCAAACTCTCTGTGCCAGAGTTCTTTGTTCTGGGGAGATCATCGCCATTGTAATTCCCACCTTAACTAGGTCTATCAGTCAGGACAGGCTGGGTCATGCTGCGTAACAAACAACTCCAAACTGTCAGTGGTTGGAAACAACAGAGATTCACAGACTCATTCATACCACATGTCCATCAGACATTGGCACAGAGCCCTGCTCCATGCCATTTTCATTCACAGAGGCTGACGGAGGCACCCTTTGCAATATCATTGGCTGTCACCATAGGGGGAAGGGAAAGTGGCGAATTGTGAATTAGCTCTGAAGTGCTTCCCCCCAGAAGTGACACATTCATTGGTCTGGGCCAGTCACAAAACCACACCCAACTTTAAAGGGAGAAGGAAGTACATTTCCTCTGTGTGTCTGGGAGGCAGAGGAGGGGGAACTAAAAACTGTGTCGAGCAGGACTAGTAGCTACCGTACTGACGAGGAGCCTGTGACAAAACCCCTTAGGTGGTAGCAGACCCTGGAGACTGTAGAGTTTTCACACTTGTAACTCTTTCTCAGACTACTTTGGCCACTGGGATGACCACCTTATAAGTGAGAACTGCCACACATCCCAATGCCATGTCTACTTTTGTGTTCATAACCACATTGGTGTCAGAAGTCCCGCTGTGATCATTGGGACACAAGGAGAAAAGGAACAGAGATAAACTCAATAGGAAAAGATGCCTTAGTGCCAAATGAGAACCAACTGACAGATGTATTGCGGACTGTTTCCAGGACTCAAGAGAGTATTGATGAAGCAGTCAATATTCTTATCCCAAGTAATGATTTGGTTTTGGTGAAACAATATTACTTTTCATCTGAAATATTTGTATTTTTAAATTTGAATCTTACTATTTTAAAATTTGAATCTTACTAGTTGTTAGCTAAGTTTATATTTAATTCATCCATGTGTTTGCCTTATACAACTGTATTAGGGCTATAAGCTAGTTTAATACTTATACTAGAGGCCCGAGGCACAAAATTCGTGCAAGGGGCTCAGCCCTCACAGCCCCGGCTGCCTTGTGGCCCCGTGGCCCTGCCCACTGGTCATTCCAGAAGGTTGTTGTGGAAGGTCGTTCTGCTGTCCGGTCTAATTAACATATTAGCTCTTTATTATATAGGATTTTGCGAGGGACACTTGCTGACCTTCTTGTCACCCAGCCTTAGAACCCTCTTCCTATGACAGTGGAATCCCCATGTTATGAATCAGGGCCTATTTCCGAATGGAGAAGCTGAAAATGCCAGCAATTTGCTTTGCTAGCCTCCCTTGCAGCTAGAGGAAAACCACATGACCTGGGTCCACCACTCAGATGCACTCTCACCAGACTGATCAGAAGTTCATGATGGAAAAAAGGAGGGAGGCCATGTGGATGCCTTTCAGGGGAGGTTGTTGTCTGTGGCGGCTGCCACACCTGGGTGGTGTCTCAGAGACAACTCCGGCCTCCGTGCCAGCAGTGGCCCCGCTTCAGGCTCCGCAGGACTGGCTCTGTCATTCGATGTGATGTTGCGGGGCCTCCATCCTTGTTCCCTCGTCTTCGGGGAGAGTCTGTTAGCCACTCCATGGCCTTTCATGTGTTCTGCTCATAACAGCCACCGTTGTTTTCTGTTGTTTGCGACATGCGTATAAATATGAAAGTGACATTAACATGAAAATAATCTGTGCCGAACCTCAGCATCCACAGGAAGCACCCCCTTCCAAGAGAATTGGGCATATCATCTGAATGTGATGAGCGCGAATCTAGTGGGACTCTTATTTTAAAATGGAGAGGCTGAGATGTGAATGGGGAGGGGCCTGCCAGGGTCCCACAGCGGGTGAAGAATGGGCTCCAGACCAGGCCCCAGAGGTCCTGCCTTTAGTCTCCGAGTGCCTTCCCACCAAGCAGCCCAGCTGGGCAGCGTGGCCTTTTCTGGGCCTTGGCAGGTGGGGAGGACTTGAGCATGAACGGGGAACTCGTCATGGACTATAGGGGCGCCGAGGACTGGGCCTTAGGATTGCTGGCCATTGGCCCAAGAGCGAGCAGGGGGTGGGGGCGAGCCCTTGCCCCTGGAGCCACCAGACAATGGCCCCGCAGTCCACCGCCGTCCTGTAAACAAGCCGCTGTGCCCGGGAGAACATGATAATAGCAGGCCCCACGTCCTGCCCTCTCTCCGAGTCGGGACGGTCTGCAATTACCGTCTTAGCCAGTGCAGATAGGGCGCTCAAAGGGCATGCATTTCGCGAAGCTGGGTACAATCTCTGCAAACTTTCTCCCCCTCTCTCTCTTCCAGCGTGGGGGCTCCAGCTCTCTCCCCCAGCCCACCCTTCAGATCTCCCCTGCAAGGCCCCTGGTGAGGCCTGCTTAGGGGAACATACCCACTGAGTCTTCCTCACTCGTAAGTCACATCCAGGGCTGCCAACTTACTTAGGCTGAGGCTTGAGGGGAGAGGGGCGCTGGGGGGAGGAAATGGTGTAGATAGGTCCCTTCCAATGGTCCCAGCAGGACCGTCACTGTGCATGGACTTGATCCATCAGAGAGCCAGTCCTCTTTGGTAGATCCTGGCTCTCAGGAAGTACCTGCTGGACAATGTTGACCTCTGGGGACTTCATCAGATGTCTACAAAAGGAGCAGCCCAGCCGGCGTGGCTCAGTGGTTGAGTGTCGACCTATGAACCGGGAGGTCACGGCTCAATTCCGGGTCAGGGCACATGCCCAGGTTGCAGGTTCCATCCCCAGTGTGGGGCATGCAGGAGGCAGTTGATGGATGACCCTCTCTCTTCATTGATGTCTCTACCTCTCTCCCTTCTCCTTCCTCTCTGAAATCAATAAAAATCTATTTTAAAAAAATAAAATAAAAAACACAAAAGGAGCATATGGAAACGTATAGCTGTGCAGGCATGAGCTGGGTGCCAGCGGGGAGTGGTCTGCACAGGTCTGCCCTGCGTCTTGAAGAGCTGTCTGGGCACCTGCCACTCACTGTGACCCTCAGGCCTCGACGCTGGCACGGGGGAGTTGCCACAGAAGAGGTTGGGGAGTGGAAAGAGCGGGACCCAAGGAGAGTTCTGGAAAGTTCTAGAGAAACCCACGGAGAGCGCCTGGATGGGACACAGCATGAGCCACTCCCTCCCTGTGTGCTCGGCTTCCTCCTCTGCAAATGGAGGTGATGATCCTCCCAACTAGGACAAGCACAGTTATCCCTCTGAGCTTGCAATTCCCCTTTTGCACAATGGAAGCCTTAGGCTCAACATCCGGGAATGAGCTTGAGGAGTGGGTTGAATATACATAAAAGGGGTGAAGGGACTGTCTCTGGCTCACCCCCACTCCTTGGGGGAGCGTGCAACCCCTCCGTGCTGAGCCCGGGAAAATCGTTGACATCGGAGCTGTCTGCGTCAGGCTTATGAATCTCAATCCCTAAATTATGGGTGACAGAGGCTTCTTAAAGAGGAAATGAATTGTTGCAACACAATCCATCCATGTTGTATCGATATGATTAGCTAGTTATCCGTGGAGTGCAGTAATTTGCTTTGATTTTTAAGTATCCGTTCGCAGCCAAGTCCTAATGAGGCGGCTCTAAATTGATTAGATTCTCCCAGATACAGCACGGTTCACGGATTGTTTCAGAAACCTGTCAAGATCTCCGGGCTGGCATTTCATTGGATTTAACGATTGCTGGAGAAGGTGTGCATCCCAGGCAGATACAATCACATTTGTCAGCATTATCCTTTTAAGCGCAATTCAATTAAAGTGTTATTCTCTAATTTTATTAGAACCGGAGCCCAGAGCTAATGCGAGCGCCCGGTACTGCGTCAGGAGGGAAGTGTGCACAATTTAATTTCCCTAATTGGAGTTTAGTGATCTCACATGCTTTTCATATCTTAATTCTGGGGATAATCTCCGGGTTTTGCACCTGCCACCGTTCTCCTTAATGGAAATAAGGAATCGGATGCCACCGTTACGCCCGGCGTGGAATCCCGGGGTCACATGTGCCCCGTTGAAGGGAATTTGCACATCTGGATCCTTCGCTCTGACCTGATCCGTCCCCACTGGGATGAGGAGCATCTCTAGCCCAGATAGGATCCCTTTGCCAACCATCAGGCGGTGTTGGAACGAATGTGGTGGAAAGAACATGGGCTAGTTTTGGATCTCAGCTCCATTATCCATCCATCCGTCCATCCATCCATCCACTCATCCATCCATCCATCCATCCATCCAT
>NW_005357525.1:493549-496148 GCF_000412655.1 Myotis brandtii
GGGGGCATGCAGGAGGCAGCCGATCCATGATTCTCTCTCAGCATGGATGTTTTTTTCTTTCTCTCTCTCTCCTTCTCCCTTCCTCTCTGAAGTCAATAAAAAAATATATTTTAAAAAAATACTGAGTGAGTGACAACTATGTGCCAGGCACTGTGTTAGGTGTCGAGGGTACAGACATGAGCAAGTCAGACGTGACCCCCGACGCCATGGAGCTTAGAGACTGCTGGGGAGGGGATCCTACACCGTGCCAATCGCAGAATCGCCGCGGTCATAAAAGACGTGAAGGGGAAGACGCTGCAAAAGGGACCTCCTGTTCCGGTTGTAGGCCCTCGGAGGACTTCAGGCAAGACTCTGAGGCAGCGGTTCTCAACCTTCTGGCCCTTTACATACAGTTCCTCATGTTGTGACCCAACCATAAAATTATTTTCGTTGCTACTTCATCACTGTCATGTTGCTACTGTGATGAATCGTCATGTAAATATCTGATATGCAGGATGGTCTTAGGCGACCCCTGTGAAAGGGTCGTTCGACCGCCAAAGGGGTCACGACCCACAGGTTGAGAACCGCTGCTCTAAGGCGTTTCCGGGGGCTGAAGACCCTGCAGGAGGGCCAAGGGATGCCCTCATGCAGGACTCGCCGGCTGGCTCAGGCCCCTGCCCCAGGGGCACTGAACACTGTGCAGACAGAGCATCTAGGAGCGGGAGGAGGTATCTGGGAAACGCTGCCCCGCCCCCAACTCTGAGCAGCACCCAAAGAATGGCTGAAGGCTTCCTGGTAGAGACCAGATCAGGGGTCGGGGGGCACCCTCGGCCTGAACAGCCAGGACCTGAGAAGGAGCCGGCCCTGTTCCAGGCTCCCCAGGGGCTGAGTTCTTGCTGCTGGAAGCCCACAGGGTGTGCCCAGTGAAAGACACGGCTCCTTGCTCTGCACAGGTGATCCCGCTGTCAGAGATGATTAGAGGTCAAGTTTGTCTGTGAGCCTGGCTGGAGGCCAAGGCAGGGGGAGAGGGAAGATGAGAGGGGGCGATTAAAACCGAAAGAGAAGCAGACAGAGAGGAGAGGAGGGGGCGGGGAGCGAGTGGGATTGGGAAGGGAAAAAGGAGAGACATATTGAAGCAATTGGAAAAAAGAGTAAAAGGAGAGCGAATCATTTGGAGCAAGCACTTTCTAATCTCTTCTCTGCCCCCCCATACTCTTCACCCCATCCCTGCTTCCCTCTCGCCCCCACCCCCAAAGTCTGTGATTCAGCTATCCTATCGATAACAAATCGAATGAGACTGGGGTCTTGGAAAGTGATTGAGGGAAATAAATAATCATCTTCGTGAACACCGGCCACATCAAATGATTCTCTCCAACCGTTTCTTCCCGAGATGGGGAGGGGTGGTGGGGGAGGGGGGCAGGTCACAGGCCTGCTGGTGGAATTACCTCTCCCCCCCTGGCTCTCTCGCGGGTGGTGAAGATTCATTTCATCCCATCATCCTGTCTGACTGTCCTGGCCAGGTAAGTGCTCACGACAGTGAAAAATGACAGGTGGCTCCGGAAAGGGCACCGAGAAATAAAGCAGGCCTCCAGCCTGCATCCCCGCGGGAGAGCCCGGATGCCAGCACCCAGGGTGTCGGGGGGCCCGGGGCTCCCCTGAGACACCAACAAAGCCTGTGGCCCTGTGTCCCCAGGTTTAGGGCAGGAGCCTCTGCTACCCTCCTGGGCCCCAGGGAAAGAGAGGTTCGCCCCTCATTACGCCCCCGCCCCTGACGCGTCGGGTAGGCTCAATCCATCGGGGTGCTGCTCGAATTTCATTGGTTCGGGCAGAATGACGAGGTCGTCCCCCCAAAGAGCAACTTTTGATAACAGGCGTTTCTGGGTGACTCTAAACCCTAAATGCAGAGCGTCTGGTTAGGACGCCTGGCCCGAGGGGAGCAGCCCCGTGAAAGCCCGCAGGTCACAACTGGTGAGTTTGCTTGTTGTTTTTCTATTTTATACGAACAGTGCTCATGGCAGCATCTCTGGGGTGTGGTCTCCTACTTGATGTGACTCCTCCTTTCCTTCCTTCTCCCTCCCTCCTTCTCTCCTTCTCCCCTTCCTTCCTTCCTTCCTTCCTTCCTTCCTTTCTTCCTTCCTTCCTCCCTCCCTCCCTCCCTTCCTTCCTTTCTTCCCTCTCTCATTCCCTATTTCCCTTATTTCAACAAATATTTACTGAGCACCCACTCTGTGCCAAACCCTAAGCTCCGGGGCTATATGAGCGCACAAGACACACGAGGTCCCTGCCCTCATGTAATTCACATTCTATTCAAAAATCACAGACAAACAAACCACCAGCAGTAATCCTGTCAGTCGTGCTGAGTTCTATGGGAAAGCATGTACACGGTCACGGGATGAGGCAGGGTGGGTGGGGTGGTCAGGGGCACCAGGGCCTGCGAGCAAGCGGAAGAGCGAGAGGAGGGGAGGTCAGGCCAGGAGGATGCTCAGATCACGCAGGACCCACCTTGGCTCTGGGTGCGAGGGGAGGCGCCTGGCTGCGGGGTGAGAAGGTGGACAGTGAGGCAGAGGTGGGCCAGGTGTAAGCAGTGCCAATGGTAAAACTGGGGGTAGGGGTGGGGGTG
>NW_005357525.1:496180-513215 GCF_000412655.1 Myotis brandtii
GTCTGTTGCTGGTGAGCTGGTTGGATTTGCCAGGGGTGGGTGGAGAAAGAGTGGAATCATTCCTGGATGCTGACAGGTGGACACCCCAGTTACAGCGAGCACCTCCACTGCGGGAGGGCAAGCGGTGGCAGGCACTTGACCTTCCCCCTGAGCTCTCTGGTGGCCAGAGAAGGAGAAGGCATGCCTCATAGAACGGTTCCTCTTCTCACCCCTGCCGGATGCCTCTCTGGAAAGTGTCATTACCCCCTTTTTGCTCAGGGAAAAAAAACATATATAGGCCTCAATTTCCATTGATCCATCCTGAATCAATGCTTTTAAAAAATCTCACGCACATTTGGCTTAAGAGCCAACGCATGCATTTTATGGTTTGACATGGTGTCATCGATCGGAAGCGTGCATGTGTGTGCGTGTGTGTGTGTGTGTGTGTGTGCGCGTCCCACCTGCCTGAGCCCCCTGCCCACCCCGGCGGCCGGCCTGGTTGCGGTGCGTCCTTAATGGACTTGCTCCCGCTTGCACCTCCGATGCCTCCCCCGGCCCTCAGCACGGGCCCTTTCGCAGGTTTTTTGAAAGGATCGATAAGGTGCTGAGGCCTCCCGCTGCTGCCTGTCACTCACACTCTGCCATACCATAAATTATGGATCTGCCTCCCCCTCTCTCTGGCGCTGTCTGATTGCTATTGCAGTCAGTGGCTCTGCGGTGGTTGACTCTTCCCAGCCTCAGAGGCAGGGGGGCAGTTGAACTTCAGTGAGGACACGGGTCGGGGCAGCGGGCCGAGGAGGAAGGGCTGCCATGGTGGGGAGGGTGGCCGTAGCTGCTGGTGGAAAGCAATAAATGGCCCTGGCTGGTCTGGCTCAGTGGATAGAGCATCGGCCTTTGGACTGAAGGCTCCAGGGCTTGATTCCGTCAAGGGCACATGCCTGAGTTGGGACTCGATCCCCAGTGGGGGGCATGTAGGAGGCAGCCGATCAATGATTCTCTCTCATCATTGATGTTTCTCTCTCTCTCCCTCTCCCTTCCTCTCTGAAATCAATACAAATATATTTTAAAAAGCAATAAGTGGTTCCTACAAGAAAAAAAATAGAAAGTGGGGTGTGAGGAGGAGGGGATGAAGAAGAGGAGGGGGAAGAAAAGGAGGGGGAAGAAGAGGAGGGACAGAGAGGGGATGATGATGATCCCAGGGCTCAGACAGGCAAAGTCCCTCAGGGAAACCTTGGAAGTGGAGAAATCTGTAAGTGCCTGCCCCACCTGCAGGGGGCAGCAGTGACCCATCTGCAGATAGCTTTTGTCCAGGAATGTGGGGCCAGATTTGCCAGGTCTTCTGACTTATTTTAGAGAAGCTGGAAATCCCTACTTTTTTTTTTTTTTTTGCAATAGTTTCTGATGTTTAAAAATACAGTGCAGGTCAATCAAAAGGGCCAAGCGTTTGCAACCGGTTTGAGCTTTACAGGTAGCAATCCCTTCCTTCCCAGCGAAGGCTTCCTGGTGGCCATTGAGCCTGATCTTGAGGACTTGGTCTGACTGACACCTGAGATGGGAGGAAAGGATTGATAGGGACCCTAGAGAGAATCCAGTTCATCTATTCCATTTCACAGATTGGGAGACTAAGGCCTCCGGGACTCATTTTCTTTCCGTTGCTCGTTCATAGAGGACATAAAAAGCGGGGAGTGTGGAAGAGTAGGCCGGCGACAAATTGTGGAGGACCCTGAACGCCAGGCTGAGGAATTTGGATTTTAAGAAGCGTGTATGCCTAAGGGCTAACACTTCTGAGTGCACAGTGTGCCAGGCTCCATGCACCCTCTCACTTAACCTTCACAACGCCATCACTGTCATCCCCATTTTACAGATGAGAAAACTGGGTCTGAGCAAGTTTCAGAAACTTGCCAAATTCACACAGCTTGTCAATGGCAGAGCAGGTACTCAGACCTCGGCCTTTCTGACCCCCATATCATGCTGCAAGCGGAATCTGAAGCAGTGGGTTTTGGAGAGATGTTCCATATTTTTAAATCCTCTCACTCTCTTACTCCTGTTTTGTTTTATTGACTTGAAGATTAGGTTTCCACATTTCCTCAGAAGTCTCTCCCCGCCCCTTTTTAAACACAGCTGTCTTTGAGGGTGGAGAGGAGGAGTATTTTAAACAGGAGTTGTTTAACTAATTGCCAATTATCTCTGAATAGGGTATGGTTTCCAACAGCTGTGAGGGATTTTGGTCCCCATCCATTGCCTACTGTTGCTGGTACTGGGGAGTGTGTTGAGATATTCTTGGCCTCCTGCTTCAAAGAGACAACCCTGTGCCTCATCCCTCCTCCGTTCTCAAAGACCATCTCAGCCCTGCTTTTGTATGGACTGGCTGGCTTAGGAGGGTGCTGTCTGCTTCTGACTGTAAGAAGGAGGGTAAAGACTCTCTCTCTCTCTCTCTCTCTCTCTCTCGGAGTGGCTTGTGGCTTGGTATGTGTGGGGTGTGGGGGCAGAATTCTGCCCCAGGACTTGGTACCCATGCTCTCATTTCCCAGGGCGTTTTAACACCCCCCTTGTGTATGGAGGGTTCTCGTTCGAATATGAGGCCAGGCTTTGCCTCCTTCACCCCCAATCTAGCAGAAAGCTCAAACATGAGCTGGCAGAGGACCCCGCTGTAGATGGGTGATGTTAATTGTCCCTTCTGGCTCTGTC
Source organism: Myotis brandtii (assembly GCF_000412655.1). Lineage (NCBI taxonomy): Eukaryota > Metazoa > Chordata > Mammalia > Chiroptera > Vespertilionidae > Myotis > Myotis brandtii. The sequence goes on from NW_005357525.1 coordinate 498,848, forward strand.
TGCTGGATTCCTGGGAACAGGCCGAGGGGCAAACCTTTGTAAATGTTAATCTCCTTATGCTTAAGATATCACACTGTCTTTGATGTTCTCAAACATGCTGACTCCTATCTTGGTTGAGGGTGTGTGGCCCAGACAGGCCAAATGCTTGTTTTGTCTTTTGTCTTCCTCCAGGAGGGCTCATATGATGATATGTTCATCTCCAGCTGAAATATGAACAAGTCCTTCTTCAAAGCCAGGTTGAGGTGGGTGGGGCAGTGGGGGGGGGGTTGCGGCGGGGGGAGAGGCAAGATGCAGTGACACTCAGGGCCACTCAACCCCCATCCCCAGAAACCAAACTTAACATGAGTCATTTTCTCACCCAAGTCCTGTTGGATTCAGGTAGATGACCTGTCCATTACAAAGTCCTCCCACTGAAACAGAAAGGGGGGGAGGTATTTTTAAAAATCCATTCATATTTTTATGATCAAGGTAATGCTAGTTGCTGTAACAAATACAACCAAACATGTATAGTGGCTCAAATGCAGTGGAAATTTAGTTTTCCCTGATGTCAAGTCCCAATGAATGCTCCTGATTGGAGGTAGATGTCCTCAAAATGATGACTCAGAAACCCAGATTTATTGCCTTGTGACGATGGTTGCCAAGCTTGCTGTGTCAGAGGTGGAAGAAGAGAAAGTAGGGAAAGCACACTCATTTCTTAATGGCTGATGCCTGGAGATAACAGCTATTCCTTCCTATCAGATTCCATTGGCCAGAACTAGTCACATGACTTCACCTAGAGCAGTGGTTCTCAACCTTCCTAAGGCCGCGCCCCTTGAATACAGTTCCTCATGTTGTGGTGACCCCCAACCATAACATTATTTTCGTTGCTACTTCATCACTGTAATTTTGCTACTGTGATGAATCGTCATATAAATATCTGATATGCAGGATGTATTTTCATTGTTACAGATTGAACATAATGAAAGCATGGTGATTCATCACAAAAACAATATGTTATTAGATATGTGTTTTCCGATGGTCTCAGGCGACCCCTGTGAAAAGGTCGTTCGACCCCCAAAGGGGTTGCAACCCACAGGTTGGCGACCCACAGGTTGAGAACCGCTGACCTAGAGGGAGGCTGGGAAATGTAGTCCTGGCAGTGGCTCCCCATGGAAAACCTACCTAGTGTCCCTCAGAAGTGGAAGCAGGAATCTGGGGTGGGCAGTGAGCCTGTCTGTCACATACCTGCGCTGTGAGGAGACAGCTGGGATACAAGAGGAAGAGGAAGCCTTCGAGTTGGATCAGTGAGTATGGGTTTGAGTTTCAGAGTCTGGCCATGTCCTGTGGGGTGTCTCACTGCCCCTTTCTGAGCCTCCGTTCCCTGGTCTGTAGAATGGAGATCATTCCCAATGCAAAGAGGTAAGAAGGGCGACCCTGTTATACGCTATCAAACATTCTGCCTGTGGTTGCTCACGAAGTTCGGATGTTACAGTAGTATTTTAGGGGAAATGTGATGTCGGTGACGATGTCTGTGGATTTTAAATTTTCCTGAAAAAAATGTGTTGAAAGAACCAGCAACACAGGGCCTGCATTCCTGTGTGGTGACTATCAGCTAGGGCTGAATGTAGGTAAGGTGTCCCTGTGAATTCCCTGGAGTCCCCACCACTCCCATAAGGCCTGCTGTGTGCGTGTTGATGTGGGCTGTCGGGCCCTGGTCGGCAGGAAATTCTGAGTCACCTGAGCTACTCCAGTGTCCTATATGTTAGTGATGATGCTCACATTCAAGCTTCAGGAATGTCTTGCTTCTACTTTTCTGCTTTCCGAAGAACTCAGTCATTGCCAAGCCTCCTCCCCAGCTGCAGGATCTTGAGCTCTGGCCTAATTAACCGATCCGCACTAGAAATTGCTTATTAACAATGAAGGCCAATGTAACTTTTTTTAATCATCGATTTTTTTTTTTAAATCTTGGCAGAGCACTATGTTATGAATACCGTAGCGCAACCTTCAGGATCTTGTTAATTGTCATAAGCTAATGAGGGGGGATTACTGGGGAAGGTTTTCTTCCAGAACTCAGAGCCCTGTGAGTCCAGTAATATGATTAGGAAGTTGGCCTGCTCATGCCAGTGCTGGGAAGGATGCCTGACTGACGGCTGTGATTGATTGGCACCGGTGGTGATGCCAGGGGCATGGTTTTGTAGGGGGAGGGTGGTTATCTCTGCCAATGTCCACTTGGGTATCATTGGGAAGGCAGGAGATGAGCATTCATGGATGCCTTCTAACATCTCTGGACAGAAGATAAGAAATGGAGTGATATTTGACTGCTGGGCAAAGCAGGGAAGCACTGGGAGAGGGGAAGAGGGAGAAAGAAGGATATGAAGGAGGAGGAGGAGGAAAAGTGGGAGGAACAGAAGAAGAATTCTGAGTATGTTATTCAGGATAGGCTAAGGTATGGTGTTGTAACAAAGGACCCAACATCTCAATGGCTTAAAACAACAAGGGTTTATTTCTTGCTCACGGTACATATCCATCGAGGGTCAGCAGGGCTCTCTGCTCCACGTTGTCCTCAGTCTGGGACCCAGGCTGATGGAACCTCCACCATCTGGAACATCATTATGGGAGGGAAAGAGAAAGAGTGGTGAATCGCGCACTGGCTTTTAAAGAGCCCACCCGGAATTGACCCGTCTCACTTCTACTCGAATTTCATTGGCCAAGGAAGTCAGGTGCCATGCTTACTCACAATCAGTGGGAAGCACAATCCTACCACATGCCCAGGAGGAGGACCACTGGAAAGGTTGTGAACAGCCTGCATATCTGCCTCTCGGAAGACCCCAGGATTCTGGGTCTGGAAAGGATCTGTACTAATTGGGGCTCTTTGGGTTACAAACATAGAAGGTAAAACTCCAACTACTTAAACCAAAGGGAATTTATTGCCTCACAAACACAAAAAATCCCGTGGTAGCTCTGTCTGTCTTCAGGCAAAGCTTAATCCAAGGGCTCAAAGTCTCGAAGGTCTGGTCTCTTTCCACCGCTCAGCTCTGTTCCCTTCCATGTGGGCTCTGCTCTCAGGTTTCATCGTCCCAGGGTTCAAGTTCAATGGGAAAGGAAGGCCTCTACCTCTCTTCAACTGTAATAACATCTCAGATCTCAGTCTTTCTGCACCAAACGGGGTCATGTGCACATTCCTGAACCAATCACTGTGTCCAGGGGCAGAGACTGTTGGTCAGGCCTAAATAATATATCCTGCCCGAGAATAAGAATTGAATTAACTTCATCCAACCCATATGGATCCAGGAGCAAGGAGAGATGGTTCCTGAGAAAAAGGAGACTGGACCAGAATAAGTGTCCAAAAATAATGCCAAAGGAGAGGTGGTTCCTGAGAAAAATTAAGGAGACTGGACCAGAATAAGTGTCCAAAAATAATGCACAAATAAAATCACACGTCTACTACAGGATACAGAGATGCTCCAACCCAGTGGTTTTCCCAGTGTTGTTTTGTAAACATACTTCAGGGGCTGCCTGCAAAGTCTATGAGAGGGTCCCTGCACTCGCCCATCTCCCTTCCAATTTGGCCGATTGTCCTTTACTTGTTGTATATATTAGGATTCCATGTGCAATTTTTTGGAACCAAAAAAAAAAAAAATTGAGATCCTCTACTCTTAAAAAGTAGGGGGTGGGGAAGTGAAACATCACTGTTCTTTGATCCCATGTCCTCATTTTACAAACGTAGAGACTGATATTCAGAAAGAAGTAGACATCTATCTCTTCATGTCTCATTGGCTAGAATTGATCACATGATCACCTAGCAGCAAGGAAGGCTGAGAAAGTGAGCATCTATCTGGCCAAGGGGAATGGAAGTATCTCAGCTGGCCTGGACATAAGTGGTTCATCCCCTAGGTCTGGGTACCTTGCCATCCCAAACCAAGTTGGGGTTCCTTTATGAAAAAAGTAGGAAGGCAATGGCCCTCCAAGAGCTGTTAGCCCTGGTGGTAGGAATCAGATTTCATGGAAAGTTCCTGAAGACGAGGACTGGGCCTTATGCCTTTGTTTATCCCCCTTCTGGCCTATAAAAATGTGCCTGCCATGACCTCCTTCAACCCTCACAACAATCCTCCGAGACACCGAACCATACATTGGCTTTTGAAATGTCCACTTTTGAAATGGACTCTTGTCACCATGACGGTGTCCCATTTTACAGATAGAGAAACTGAACCTCAGAGGCGAATTAAGTTCCCAAGGTCACACGACTGGCAAATTGTGCTCATCCCCTACTTTATGCCTCTAGCACAGAGAGGGGCAGAGCACCGAGGGAGAGAGTGACGACCTGGGCCTGCCAGGCAGAGGGAATAGCATGTGTGACAGCCAGAGACAAAAAGTGCATAGAAATGTATCCCCTACTTTATGTCTCTAGCACAGAGAGGGGCAGAGCACCAAGGGGGGAGGGAGCTTTTACTGCACACAGACCTTTTACTACGGCGGCGTTGACTGTAGAAAGGAGAAGGGAGAGAGTGACGGCCTGGGCCTGACAGGCAGAGGGAATAACATGTGTGACAGCCAGAGACAAAAAGTGCATAGAAATGGCACAGGGTCACAGGGTCAGAGCACAGAGCTTGAAGAAGCGTCGTGCTTTGGAGTTTGGGCCTTGCATGAGGGCAGCAGCGAGCCATGAAGTATTGTAGGGAGGGGAACGCAGTCGGTCTTCAGGGGGAACATCGGCTCAGTGCAGGGGGCAGGACTCGTGCTAGGGCGTCACCGAGGAGGTGAGAAATGACAGTGGGCTCAGGGATGGCGGGAGGAACGAAGGGTAGTCGGGATCGAGGAGGTTGAACCCACCAAATCTCATCCAGATTTGGTCACTGGGGGGTGACACTTTGGAGAAGGCGGGAAGGGCTGAGGCTGAGTCTCAGGTTTCTAGATGGTGGTGTCATTGGCTGAGGCGGGGCGGGCGAGGGAGGGCTTGGAGGGACAGGAACCCAGACAGCGTGGTCCCCAAGCCCGCTCTTCATCCCAACGTGCTCCCAATCCCTGGATCGGCATTCCATAGGGAAGAGTCAGGACTCGGGACTGGGCCGGGGCTACTGAGGAAGCCCCGATGGAAGTGAGAAAACTTCCCGCGTTGGGTGTGGGTGCCTGGAAGTCCCAAGTATTCACGCGGCCGGCTCCACCCCGACAAAGAGCACGGAGGTGCCTCTTCCTCCTGGTTCCTCGCCCACCCGCCTCAGAGCCGCACGGGCCTTCCTCCGCCCTCCCACCCGAGGTGCGACCCCCGGGCCCTCCCTCAGGTTCCCCTGAGCACTGGCTACCCGGGTTCTCGAAGTGGATTCTGATAGAACCCTGGCGTGTACGTTCTTACGCCCTCATCCTGTGTCCTCAGAGCATCCATCCCCTGGCCGCTCTCACCCCCAGGACTCTGAAGCTAGGACTCTGGGCCTGGTACACTCCAGTTTACACTCTTTGTAGAGTCTACAAAGACACGTGATTTAAATGCTTCATCAACTCACCTAGAACTCTGTGGGGGAATGAAATGATCAGTCAATTGGTTTCAATAAAGAAGAGGAGAAAGAAAGGCCTGCCCTCCCGGCTTGAAGACACACTGAGAAGCCATTGGGAGACAAATGGTATGGCACAGGCTCAAGCCAAGTGGACCATGAGAGCTCAGGATAAAGAAGAGGAGAAAGAAAGGCCTGCCCTCCCCGGCTTGAAGACACACTGCCAAGCCCTCGTAAGACAAATGGTATGGCACAGGCTCAAGCCAAGTGGACCACGAGAGCTCAGAACCAGATCTATGTGCGTACGGAACCACCCAATGCCAAGAAACATCCTGGTTCCAGTCCTTAAGCGCGGCCACTCAAACTGTCACCAGTGACCCTACTGGCTCTGCGGGGATGCTAGAATGAATGAGCGGCCCCTTCAGCACTCCACAGACATGCTCCCGGGACTCAGACACCGTCATCGTTACTTTACTGTGCGAAACGGAGGCTCTGGCAGGTCAAGCCACTCACCCAAGGTGACGAAGCGGGTACGGGGCAGAGGTGCGATGCCAACCCAGCTCCACTGACCCCAGAGCCGCACTCTGCTGTTCCTTCCTCAGCAGCAGCCCCCACGGAGAGAAAGCAGGGTGAGCAGGAGCCATTGAGAAAGCCCTAGAAGCCTCTAGAAGCATTCGAGTCGATCTGAGAACTGTGAAGGGATTTGGACAATGTGATTGGGATGGGCTGCTCTGAGGCCGAAGAACCAGCCTAGAAAAGGGCTGGAGGAGTGACTGTTTGGCCAGTGTGACCCCAGCAAAATGCCCATGAAGGGTTTTGGGAGACGGGGTCACATCGGAGAGTGGGGTCAGGCAGATGAAGAGCTTCCAGTGACACAGGGAGGAATTGGGACTTTAATCGTGTTGAAGTTCAGCTCTGGTTTTGTCATTCTCCTGCTCTACAACCTCTGTAGCTCCCCTGGCCTCTGTCTCCTGGCTGATGAGGTAAGAGAATGAGGATGGGAAGGTGCAGGGAGAGCCTGGAGATGGGGAGGCCTGTGAGGGGGCTGATGTCACAGCCTCAGAGGGAGGCGACTAGGGCCTGGAGGGGAGGGAGAGCATGCGCTCGGGGCAGGGTTTTATGAGATGCACCCACCACACCCCACCTGCATCTGACTCCTCTCACCAAATGGAGGATCCCTGCTTCCCTGCAGCATCAGATAACATTTCAAGCTCAGAACATGGCCGGTACCTTCATCTACTCGCAGTAGAATTGAGCCATGAATAGCCAGAAAAACAGCGAACGCCTAAAGCAGCAAAGAGCAGCCAGGAACTCCCCCCGGCTCCATCGAGGCCCAGAAAATGAGAGTCAGACATTCCCAGGTTCATATCCCACTCTGACACCTACTTACATAAGTAAACCTCTCAGTGCCTTAGTTTGCTCGTCTGTAAAATGGGATAATAGGAGCACCTCCTCCATAGGTTGGATGGAGCTCTCCCGAGATCATGTATGTAAAACCTTTAGTAGAGTAACTGGCATCTACTAAGAGCTCAATAAGGTAGCTATTATTCTTGACAACAAAACAATTATTTAGGTAATATGTTAACCCTTGAACGGATGCTATTAGCAGCTGTTAGCAAAGGTGTGGGAATTCTCAAACATCATTTATTTTACCCCCAAGGTGGAGACATGAGCCTTATGACTCAGAAATATCAGATGAAACAAATTTCATCCCATGCAATTCGAGAAGTTATGAGTTGTCGTTCCTCCTGCTATGGAGATTGCTAATTATAAATTGATAGAGAGGTAGATGGACAGATAGCAGATCATGAAAGCTAAACATAGTTTCCCTGTTTGAAGTATTGATGGCTATTTGGAAGGAAGGAAGGAAGGAAGGAAGGAAGGAAGGAAGGAAGGAAGGAAGGAAAGAAGGAAGGAAGGAAGGCCTGTTCTCCCTCCACAAGCCCCTGCTTGTGTGACAGAAGTCCATGGTATCGCCGCTAGGAGTTTTCATTACTCAGCAGATTTGGGGATGAGTGATTGATGTAATTAAAGTTATTGGTAAAGAAAGACTCAGTTACCAAGGAACAGATGAGTCAGCAGAAAGTTTAAGTAATGAAATAATGTTCCAAGGAATGGTTCTTAAAATAAGCTTTATTTATTTTATTTTTTTTTAAAAACTCTAGGCATCTTAACCATTGCTGGTCAGCAAAAAGATATAGTTAAGGACTGGGGGGAAACACGCTACACGATGCTGGAAATTCTCAGAGGGTGTCCTTCGAGATAAGATGAAACCCTATTTATTGAGGAATAATGGTAAGAGCTTACATCGATGGAGAGGGAACCAGTGCTTTGGTGAGCTTGGCTTCCATGATCTCCTTTCACCCTCACCCTCTGGGGTAGAGACTGTTGTTTTCCTGTTTTATAGACAAGGACACTGACTTTCAGAGAGGCTGAGCTCACCTTCTCCATCACCTCAGGTCACGGGCCCTCTGTGTACATTTCTCCGTCATTGAATGTCTCACTAATACACTCAGGACAACGGAGTACAGTCAGGATTTGACCTTCCCTTTGTCTGCCCCCAGAGCTGTTTCAAAATGCGTATTCTTTTTTTTAATACATTTGTGGGGGTTTTTAAAATATATTTTTATTGATTTCAGAGAGAGAGGAAGAGGGAGAGAGAGACAGAAACATCCATGATGAGAGAGAATCATGGATCAGCTGCCTCCTGCAAGTCCCCCACTGGGAATCGAGCCCATAACCCGGGCATGTACCCTTGTCCGGAATCGAACTTGGGATCTTTCAGTTCGCAGGCTGACACTCTATCCGCTGGCCAAACCGGCGAGGGCTCAACATGCATATTCTTACGGGAAGATACAAAGGACATTGCCTGGGGGTCCCTGCGTTTGTTCTCATTCCCACCAACATGTATTGAAGATGCAGGGCACTCCAGGCCTTGGGCTCTGTGTTGGTCTATGAAGATGACTGGGGCAGCGAGCCGGGCAGGAGGGTCAGCTGTCGTCTGTCCACAGAGGACACAGGCTCCGAGGAGAGCAGGGGGGAGGGGGGAGGTGGAAGAACTCTCAGGAGGATCTATGGATGTGAGGAGCGGCTGCGTGGGAGGCAGGGGGTGGAGCGGTCTGCGTGTTTCCAAGCCCTTCCACTGGCAGTGAAGGAAGGCGGCTGCATGAAGGAAGGCGACAGAAGCAGATCTGGGGCGGAGGCGAGAGGAGGAATTGCGAGGGACTTGACTTCGGTTGGGGGCATTTTGAGTTAGAGTTGCTGGCAGTCCTGCCCGCTGGCGACTGACTTCAGCTAGTGGGCTGGGTGGCCTGGAGCGGGGCTGAGAGCTGGATGCCCAGCCCAGCCAGGTGCGCTGCAGGGCCACCGACGGGCACGGCACGCCTTCGGGGGCAGGTGGGGGAGGTGCTACCCCATCAGCAAGCTCTGCTGAAGGCCCTCGTCCAGGGAGAAAAGAGAAGGGCAAGCGGGGGGAGTTGGGGGTAGGAGTTGACTTTGGGTAACATTACAGCCAGGAACCCAACAGCCTCCCACTTACTAGCACTAAAGGAAGTTAGCCTGGCCTGGCTGGTGTGGCTCAGTGATTGAGCATGGACCCATGAACCAAGAGGTCATTGGCTCGATTCTCAGTCTGGGCACATGCCCAGGTTGCCAGCTTGATCCCTAGTAGGGGGCATGCAGCCCATTCATTGATGTTTCTATCTCTCTATCCCTCTCTCCTTTCTTCTCTCTAAAGTCAATTTTAAAAAAAGCCTGGCTGGCATGGCTCAGTGGTTGAGCATCAATCTATGAACCAGGAGGTCACGGTTTGATTCCCGTCAAGGGCACATGCCCGGGTTGCAGGCTCGATCCCCAGTATGGGGCATGCAGGAAGCAGCCACTCAATGATTCTCTCTCATCATTGATGTTTCTCTCCCTCTCCATTCCTCTCTGAAATCAATAAATATATATATTTAAAATCAATAAAAGAAACATTTTTTTTTTAAAAGAAAGTTACCCTGTGTCCCTGTGGGTGGCTTCAGGAAGGAGGGGAGTGGGATAGGAACTTCCCACATGTGAGCCTCTGAAGAAAGGATGTTGGGGAACCACTGGGGCAGGAGATAGCATCGCCCCTCAAGCCCACCAACCCTTCTCCACACTTTGCTCAGAGCTGGGGACCCCACCCCCCTCCCCTTCCCCGGCAGAGGAAAGGACAGGGACCCGAGTCCTTTGAGGGGTCAAAGAGCAGCTTAGGTTGTGAACCTTGGCCTCTTACCCCCAAGGGTGACCCACAGACATGAAAAGGGGGCCTGGACCTCGTAGAGCCAGACCAGGGGGACGGAAGGAACAACAGCCCCGCAGGTTTGTGAGGTGCTCCTGCCCCGCCCCCCACCCCCAAGCTCGCTCTGTGGCGGGGATTAGCGTGCAAAGGCTTATTAAGAAGGGGACAGCGCAGGGAGCAGGCTGGGGCAGGGAGGCACCCCCCGCCCCCCGCCGGCTCTGTCACCCACCAGCTGTGTGATCTGCAGCAAGTCGCTCTACCTTCCGGCGCCTCAGTTTCCACACGTGGGAAATGAGCAGTTACTGTTTGCCAAAGGGCGGTCAGCACAGCTCTGGTGGGACATGCAATGATGTCAGGTGGGGGGTGAAGAGACGCCATGTGGCCCCTTGAGCTGTGAGGGCAGCCCGCGCAGCAGGAGGCGTGGGGCTGGGGGACCTTCAGGAACAGGCAGAGGTGCTGAGAGACGCCCGTTGCTCCCAAAGCCCAGGGGCCCAAGGACTTCATTCAGTTCATTTGTTGTTGTTGTTTTTTAATAATTGTCTTCTGTCCGTGCAAAGCGATACTGGTTTCTCCGTTACAGTAGCAGCATACGTTTTTTGTTTTTGTTTTCAAAATAAGTAAGTGGTGACCAAATTGGAAGGAAAGGACTCTGCAAATGGCAGTTTCAACAGTCGGAGGCTAAGATAAGGGTCTGGAAGGTGGGGTTCAGATGAGTCCGTTTCGAGGGGCCCTGACCAAAGGGAGGGCCCCGTCCTTGCAGTCTCTGGTTCTAGGGAGGCTTCCCAGACATCCCTACATCTGCTAGGACCTGTCAGCCATTTCCCAGATTAAAAGGGAAAATTAAAAAAAAAAAGAGTAAGAAAGAAAATAAACTGGACAGAAAAACAATTCCACCAACCAAAATACACCAGGCCGACGATCTTTCTACCACACTCTTCATGGAGCGAAGAGGTGGTGTTTATTCCAAATGAGCCCTTTTCTCTAAGTTGCCACTAATCCACGCTCCTATGTCATCCAGGAAAAGCGGTCCCCGACAGCCAGGGAACATCTGCACGGAGGAGTCTTTGGAAAAAAAGAAAAAGAAAAAAAAAAGAGCCACCGGGTTTGGATTTAGATGCTGGCTACAAATAGAGGGCACATAAAACTAACAAACAAACAAAAAAAACCTTGCGGTTTGGATCTAAAAAAAACAAAGCCTCAGAAATGACAACTGTGTGGTTAGTCTGATGTCAAACCGCATTAGCTGGGAAGGTGTCTGGGGCTCGGGAGCTGGGAGGGTATTCGGAATCGAGAGCTAACAGATGTCTCACTCTGCTTGAAAGATGTCAGGATGCTGTTCCGAAGGGCCTGTGGGTTCCCTGGGGGACAAAGCCACTGAGACTTTTACAGAAGACGTCCCCGAGCTGACGACCATAGAGACAACACAAGCAGTCAAGGAGGGGATTGAGGAGGAAAAAACAGTCAAGCTGAGACACAGAAAAAAAGAAAGAAAGGAAGGAAAGAAATTCAAATAAATGCATGAAAGCCCCATCATGCAGGAACTCGCCTCCAACTCAACTCTCTGTTTGCTAGGAGTTGCTCTGCAAAATGATGGACCAGGGAACATGCATTGTTGCTTGCAATGATGTGAGATCATTCTGGGCAGGCCGGGAATCAACCTCCAACAGGAGAAATGAGCAAATCTTTTCGGGGAGCAATTATTTAGGGAAGGACCCCCCCCCCCCAGGGAGACAGCCCCTGCTCTTCTTTGCCATTGAATGTCTGGGAGACGAGGCACCTGCCTGGTGTTGCCCTCATCTGCATTTTGCACACGGAGGCCTGCGGAGGCGGCCCTGCCCCAGCGGCCCGCAGGAGGGCTGAGATGGTTCTCAGCCCGGCCTAAAAATATCTCCCTTGACAGCCTGTCACGGTGTCTGAGGTGCCACCATTATAAATTCATCCTTCTCTGTTAAGGCGTTTTGTTCCCAGGAGTTCTGTTAAAATAGAGATATCCTGGAGAACTTAGATTGGGCGAGGCAGAGGGAGAGAGCCGGGGGGTCAGGAGACCTGGGTTTGCAACGGGGCTCTGCCTCTCAGCTCGCGGTGTGGGCTTGGGCAGGTCATTGGCACTTCCCCAACCTCAGTTTCTCCACGGAGAACAAAAGAAACAAGAAAGATGGGTATAAAGGAGAGGAGACTGTGGTCAGAGAGCTCTGAGGCCTCCGGTTTCCGGAGGGAGGATGTGTTCGCTGTAGGGTTTGCACTGTCTGACATCTCAGCGAGCACCAGTCACCCTTACGCCGCTGGGTGCTCAGGCCCACATCCTCGGAGGCCTCCAGGATGCCCCTCCTCTCGTCCCGCACACCCAATCCATCAGCAAAGCCTGCTGACTCTACCTTCCAAACACAGCTCAAATCTGACCACTCCTGCCCACCTCTCTGGCTACCTCCCTGGTCCAAGGCAGCATCACCTGCCCCTGGATTCTCTCCATCAGCCTCCGAACTGGTCCCTGCTTCTGTGCTTGCCCTCCAAAAGTCTTAGCGCCTCACACTTGACTTTAAACCATACATTCGATCCTGACACTCCTCTTAAAACTCTCCATCGCTTCTTCTCTCTCATCATAAAACCCAAAGATCTCCCCGGGCCGGTGTGGTTCCGTGGTTGAGTATCAACCTATGAACCAGGAAGTCACGGTTCAATTTCTGGTTGGGGCACACGCCTGGGTTGAAGGCTCAATCCTCACTGGGGGGAGGGGGGGCATATGGGAAGCAGCCAATGGACGATTGATTCTCTCTCATCATTGATGTCTCTCTCTCTCTCTCCCTCCCTCTCTGAAATCAACAAAAACATATTAAAAATTAAAGATCTCACCAGGACCAAACAGGACCTATAACCTTGTCTGGGCCGTATCCCCTCCCACGAACGTCTCCTTGCTGCGGTCTGAACCTGCTCCACCTCAGGGCCTTTGCCTATGCTATTCCTTCACCCTTCCAGGCAGCCCTCACAGGGTGAGCACACTCCCTTCCGAGTCCTGACCCTCCCTCATCTTCCTCCCAGCACTCATCACCTGGACCTCAGGACAAGCCATTATCACACTCATTTGCTTGCCTTCCGTCTCTCCTCTAAAATGTCAGCTTCAGGGCAGGCCGGGCGGGGCAGGGACTTGGTTTTGTTTATCTCTGCATCCTGGGCACCTAGCACCCTGCGCCTGGGATATCACAGATGCTCGATCAGTGTCCGTTGGAGTCAGGGAAAGGAGCAGTTTCAGTGGAACTGCGCTGAATGGAGGCCAGCCTCAGCATTCCACTGGAGAGGCCAATGCCACAGGATTTCCTGTGCTCTGTGTCCTCAGAGCAGCATGTGCAAGGGAGTCACAGGTAGAGCGATTGTTGGGAGATCTGGGCAGGCCTGTGAGGGGAGGGGGGAGAGGGGAGGGGAGAAAGGGGAGGCGGGAGGGAGGCAGGTAGGTAAAGAATCCCAGCTAAATGTATCCGTTCATAAGGCTGCAGGTACTTGACCGGAGGAAGTAGCTAAAAGGCCCTTGTGGACAGATTTCAAAAGACAGGAGCCTGCAGACAAAGGGTGGGTTATAAGTAGGAGGAGCTCTGAATTGTCCCGGGGACGAACCTGAAATTCAACCCTATCCCAAGTCAGGTCCAGCCGGCTCCCCAAAGTTCAACCCTGATCAGGTCTCACTCCTGTCTCACTGCCTTTCCAGGCTCCCCAGTGTACCCCCCAGACCAAGCCCCGGGGAGGGGTGCATGGCCAGAGGAGGTGGGGGAGAGGAGGGAAGTGCTGAGGAACATCAGCCGCTCTGGCAGGGTCCTCCCCAAGTCAGGACCCACAGGCTCTGTCCCCCCACCCCTGGCCCCAGGCTTTGGCTGGGGTCTCCAAGAAGTGACGTTTTAGGACAGCACAGCCCTAATCACTGTATTGGACAACGATAGGCCACCCACTAGAATCCTCACAAAACCAGGGCCCCCTTTTACAGAGGAAGCCACTGAGGTTCAGAGGGGTTATTTGATCTAAGACACACGGCGTTTTAAGTTGCAGAGGGAGGACTGAGCCACCAAGGCCCAAACCAGTAAGCCACAACCCATGTCTCCATCCCCACACCGCCTGGGCTGCCCTGGTCACACTCGGAGTCCTGTTTTCTATGAGACTGAGGCCCCCAAAGACCCACTCTGGGCCTGCAGCCTCAGGAGCCCTGGTCTCCCCCAGCCTGAGCAGCCAGCCTGCAGGGGGCGATGGTGGCCCAGCTAGAACCTGGAGCCCCGAATCCGAATCCGGGCGGCCAGCAGAAAGCAGCTAAAGTCCAGGAAAGCGCCCAGGGCCCTGGTAGGTTCTAGGAGAAACCCTCTGGGCGCTCAGTCTGGGGAGGCCAAACCCCAGTTGTGCGGAGCGCCGCCTCCAGGCCACCGGTGCGAACCCGAGCTGGCCAGCCCTTGTTTGATGAGCGGCGCCCATAAATTCATTAATCATCATTTTATGCCTCATCAAGCCCCCTCCAAGCCCCTCCATGGGAGTTACACAAATTAGCTCCTGAAAAGACAGTAATTTCAGTTTAGCGAGGTAAGTGCTTTCTGATGGGCTCGGCGCACAGAGCTCTCCTGACAAGCCAATCCATCAGCGCCTGGGCGACGGGGCGCGGCCCGGCCGCCCT
>NW_005357525.1:513362-514271 GCF_000412655.1 Myotis brandtii
GCGAGGGTCTCCGCCGAGGGTGCCCCCTGTGCCCGGCTCCTCTGCACCCATCCTCGGGCTGTTCCGTCGGGTCTCTGGCCTTCGCCCACACCACCTTCCGCCCCAGCTCTTCTGAGCAGAAGAGAAACTTTTCGGGAAAACCGAGGCCCCACATCGGGGGACGAACTTGAGGGTGGCGGGGCCGGATGCGTAGGCGCTGAAGTTCCCAACTCCAGCTCCCCCCCCCCCCCCCGGTCAGGCAGCCCTTTCTCCTCCCAACGTCTGGAAGTTGGGGTTCCCCGACACCTGGAAACCACACGGAAGGGCTGTGTGTGCTGCGCGCGTCCAGGATCGGGGGAAGGGCCCATCCATGGTCTCCAGCCTTTTCCCAAAGAAATCTCAGGCTCCAAAGGAGGGCCAGCTGGGAACAGGGAAGGGTCCTTCCGTCTGCAGGGCGGCTCCCCAGGCACCCGAGGGGACGGGAGGTCCGAGCCTCCTCCTTTTTGCGGCCCGCTCATCTTTCTCTGAAAAAATGCCACCTGGGATGGAAGGCGCGCCTGGGGCCTTCCAGGAGTGGGCCGGCCGGGGCGGCTCCCGCGTGGGGAGTTGGGTGAGAAAGGAGGGGAACCGGCCCGAGAATGTGGTTAGGGGTGAGGTGCTTGCAAGCGCCGTCGCACTTTCCCGTCCTGGCGCCCAGCAGGCCCCGCGGGGCCCCCCGGGCGGGCAGGGCCGGGCCTCCGAAAACAAGTTAGCAAACAGGGAGCCGTTTATCTCTTTTATCTGGGGGCCTGATCCAATTAAATAAGTGCGCATTTACATGTGCATCCATCAGGCGGGAGCGCGGGGAGCCCGGGGTTTGCTGGGAGCAAAGAAAAGCAGATCGCACCGGGGAAAGTGGCGTCTGCGCCCGCCGGGCTCCTGGGGCGCTGA
>NW_005357525.1:514387-516918 GCF_000412655.1 Myotis brandtii
GGGACCTAGGGGGCCTGCGGTCGCCAGGAGGCCGGAGACCCCAATAGCCCCGAGGGACAGGCCAGAGCCAGGGGTGCAGCCAGAGCGGCAGCACGGCCTCAGAGGCCAGCCCCTGTTCGTCCACAACCTGGGCCACGCCTTGTGCCCGGACCCAAGTCGCATTTCGCGCTCAAACGAAAAGGAGACCCGCTCCCGCCCGGTCACAGAGGGAGACCCGCGGGGTGGGGCTAGGGACAGTCCCGCGGCCTTAGCTAGTCTGGGGCAGTGCAGGCGGCCAGGAGCTAGGCAGGCCCGATTTTGGTGTGACTCCTGTTTGGTGGCCGGTGGCCGAGTGGGGAGGGATGCGAAGAGCCGAGCAGAAGGCGCGTCCGCGATTTACCCCAATATCCCTGCAGGGAGCGGGGGTGGGGGGGTAGGGGGTGCAGTGGATTCTACCCGTTAGCGCTTTGGGAGGGGCGCTGGGAACGCCCACAGAAGCACCTCCTGCCTTGCCACGTCGACCTCGTTCAAGGTTCCTCCGAAATAGGAGGGGTTGACGCATCGGAGGGCAAGTTTGTTTTGTTTTGTTTTGTTTTTCCTTTTCCTACAGATGTCCAACCCACAGTCCAAAAGTCAGAACCGGCCTGAGGGGCAAGGTTGCACGGTAGACCTCAGATATGCTGAACCGCAAATTAGACAAAACTGTGCGGGGTCCAGAACCCGGGCCAGCAGAACCTCCAGTGCAGGCACCTGAAGGGGCGTGGGAGCCCCGGGACCCCGACTGGCAAGGATGCGCACAGCCCCAGCCCCCACCCTCAGGCTATGTCAGCCGCGGGCCTATTTCTCTTTAGCTTCCCGCCTGGTTTTCCAGACTGTGCCTAAATCATGGTGGGAATCTGTAGCATTAAAGTAGTTCTAGTTGCAGGTCCTGCTCTCCAAATCCCTAATTTTAAGTGGGTCCTGGGTCCCGGGCAGAAGCGAATGAGGTGGTGGAGCGGTTAACGTTGGACCCGCTTGGGGTTCAGAGCTAAGGCACAGCTGTGGGTGCTGGGGGCAGAGCCTGGCGCCGCCTAATTCCTCCTCTGCTAACCGCGCGGCGCTCGGGAACCGGTAGGCGGCGCCCTTTCTAAGCTGCATCCGCGCCCGGCTCTCTCCCGGGAGCGCAATCACATTCCTTTCACTTTGGGCGCTTTGCTAAGCGCGCTTCTAGGCTTCTGCCGAGCTGGCAGCTAGTTGCAGGGGGTGGGGGTCGGTGGAGGGGGCCGGAGGGGGAAAGGTGCGCTGAAGGACCCCGTCCGTTTTGAAACCGCGCGCGCGGCGACCCCCTGCCCGCTCCCACCTCCCGCGCCCCAAGACTCGCGCACTTCATGGGGAATGAGCGGCTCCGCGCGCTCTGCAAACTAGGAGGCCTCGGCGCAGGCCCCGCACCCGGACCAGGGAACAGTTCAGGCCCTGGCACCGCGAGGCGAGGAGGCCCCCCTCCACAGCCTCTCCCCAGTGCCCTCTTAGGCGTCCTCGGGGGTTGACTGGGCTGTTCGCTCCTCATCGCCAAGTCCCAGGAACGGATTCCTCCCGGCACCGAGGGATAAAGGAAGGAACTCACCCTGTCCCCCGTGGGGCGCTGCCTCTGGGGGCGCGGACTGCATAGACCCAACTCAGTGATCCCATGGTTTCTATTGCCAGGGATCCAGGGCCTCCTGGTTCCTAACTGCAGCGGAGCGCAGGTGGCAAATGCCCTCCCAGCCCCAGCACGGAGGTGTCCTAGCCGCGGCCTCGCTCCACTTCCGTGCCCCAGCCCAGGCCTGCGAGCTAACCCCATCCCAGGCTGGCACTCGCCGGAAGTCCTCCCTCTCCTCCAAGGCGCATTGCATTGCCTCCGCTCGGCCCAAGACGCGGCCCAGTGGAGGCTCGAGGACCCTGCAGACACGCAGCTACTTCTGGGATTCAACGCCCGAGGCATTTTCTAAATACCCAAACCTCCATCTGCCCGGCGGGCCGCCCCCCAAACTGGAAGGACTCCAGACACCCAAGAAACCACTGGCCACCGAAAACCCAGCTCCGAAAAGGAGAAACCCCTAATTTTATTGAAGACGAAGTAAGCAAAGAAAACCGTAGACCCTGCAGGGGCCAAGGGCGGGAGGGATGCGGGGAACAGGCGGCGACTCTAGCACCAGCCTTCTAGCCCCCAGTGTTTGGCTCCCCAGCCGTGGGGCTCCTCGAGCGGCACCCCGTTGAGGAGAAACGCCCAGGGGCTCCCCGGTGTGCGGTTCCCGTTCCCGGGCAGCCCCGCAACCAGACTTGGGGAGGCCCGCGCCGCGCCATTTCCATATTCCTGGGGACACAGGGAGGCCTGCGATTTTCTCTTGAAAAACCATTGGGCAGGGTGTCGGGCTAGGGCTCCCCAAACCCTGCAGAGCTGAGGTCGCCCTGAAACTCTCTCTCTTCAGAGGAGAGGACCGGCCTATTCTTCTGACTTTTTCAGAAGACAAGGTGACTCCTGGGGCTGCATAATCAACAGGGCGAAAAAGCTGATTGTGAGCCCGGCTGCAGGG
>NW_005357525.1:516950-519531 GCF_000412655.1 Myotis brandtii
AATTGTTTAAAAAAATCATTTATAATTAAAGGGACAAAATAAAATACGATCGCCTCATGCATATTTAATCACTCGCACTTCCAGCTTTGAAACCATTTTCCCTGCGTGAATTTTCTCGCTAATTTAAAATCTGAAGTCGACCGCTGTTCCAGGGAAGGGGGGGAGGGGGGGACACATCTGGACAAAGCTTTCAAACTCGTTTAAATTAGGAAAAGCTAACAGCGCTCCGTGGCTGCTTAAAAAACAACAGTAACAATATCAACAAAAACAAAAACAAAACAGCAAAAATCAAAACTCCGATGAAAGTTTGGGGTGTGCTTAAAAAAGCAAGTAGGGATAAAGTAATCTTGAGTCGCAATGCAAATCAGTGCACCTTGATTTAGCCTAATGAAGCCGGTGTTATGTGCAAACACATTCTCTCTACACTCAGGCATGAGTTTAATAGAGCAAATTAATTCCCCTCGCTGGAGTTGTTTGTTTTTTTTCCCCCAGTAAACCCTCCCCTTTCCCCGACCGCCGAAAATTTCCCACGAAGTTAAAACTCGCCCGCGGTTCCGCACGTCCGCGCGCAAAATGGAGACGCGAGCCCCGACCGCGCGGGAGGGCCTGGGGCGCAGGGCCGCGTCTCCTTTTCACTTGGGATGGGGACGCATCCTGACCTTTCACACGTCGAGGTGAAATATGCGGGATTCAGACGAGACTGTAACAACCTCAAAACTGCTTCTGTAGCTACTCTTGAGTCTGAGATAGAAACGTGCTAAAGCGATGACAAGCCCGGTGGCGTGCACAGAGGCATCGCTATCGGGGCGCATTTCCTCCAACTTTTGAAGGCCCCTGGAACAAAACGGGGCCCGCTGCAGGGGTGAGGGCGGGGGCAGCTAGGGCTCTCCAGATCCGTTCAGGGTCCTCACTCTTCCCTCAAGCCCCTGTGGCGCCCCCTCCCCCCCACTTCCGCCCACTCTCCAATCTCCCACCCTGCAAAGTGCAGGCTTGAAATTCAGGACAAGTGTGACACCTACCTGTGAAAGGGGGGAACCGTCCCCTGGCCGCCCCGCGGCCCCAGCCCCGAGACTGCTCGGGGACTCTACCGGGCCACCTACCCTCCGCGCCATCGACAAGAGGACATTTACTAATTTGATCAAACCCCAGGAAGAGATCAATGCCCAATTTGGAAGGGGTAACGCAGACAAGTGATTTGGGACGGCCTTCTCCCAGGCACCCCCTAAGGCTTCCCGCCCGCAGTAGCCCGCAGCACCTTTGAAATAGTAATAAGGGCTAAATCCGGCATAAAATCGAACTCATTAGCAAAGTTCACCAGCTGATTGCTTTGCATAAAACGCGACACTGATTGGAAGTAATCAGGTTAAGCGATGGAGCTCTGGCTGGTGCGTGTCTCTAGCTGACTTCGCCGTCCTCTCTCCCTTCTGGGCATACACTAGGGTCTCTCTCCTCCTTCCTCCAGGGTCCAATCTCCCCCAGGCAGCCCCGCATCAGTGATCCAAACCTGCCTTGGGCAGGGCCAAGCTCCCCAGGGCTTGCAGCCTGCGATGAAACCCTGGCACCCCGAGGTTCTTGCCCTCCCCACTTGGGAAAAAAAAGTTGCAGTTTGCACCTTGTGTCCAAGGCGGTGGACAGTGTATTGAGGCTTCTAAAAAGTCATTGAGGCTCTGATTATGTTAAAATCTCTTTTAATTAAATACTTTGCATTTTACAAAGGCGGCTGCAGTTTCTTTTTACTTTTTAAATCTAAGAGTATAACCTGATTCCTTTCTGAAATAATGCTTTAGCTCATACCCAGAAAAAAAATCAATAGGTGTAAAAAAATTAAATTAAAGTTGTATTTTTAAACTATGAAACAGTTTTTTTTGGGGGGGGGGGGGGACACAAATGGATATACTTATATTACAAAAAAACCATTAGATGCCTGTATAGGTGTCTTAATTTCATAATTTACTTCAAAGATATTGAGTTATCAATTTAAATACAAAATGCTACATTAAATATACAGAATAAGATTTAATACAAATCCTTATTTTAACTTTTCGGTGGGTTAAGACATTTGTGTGTGTGTGTGTGTGTGGTGTGTGTGTGTGGTGATGTTTACATTTTTATGTCATCCATCTCCATCAACTATAAACTTTTTAATAGGAGGGGTAGTTTTTTCTCTCTTGTTGATGGAAAAATAACTGCCAAGGCCATGTGTTTGTTTTTTTTAAATAAATTAGGAAAGTCCGGGACCGACGCAGCCCGCGTTAAATGTCGGACATACCTTTCTTCAATTCATAGGGAGAGTCTTTGCACAGGTCTAGCTGGGACTGGCTCCGCAATATTTTCGGATCTTTAGCCAAAGCGTCCACTCGATTCAACACCGTCTGGTTTAATCCATTGAAATGCGAGCCCGGACCGGTCGTGGGGCCTGGCCCGGGCCCAGGGTGACCGTGAAGGTGTCCGAAGGAGCCATAGTTCGTGTAGCCCGGATAGAAGGGCGCCGTGTAGTAAAGAGGCCGGGACAGGACGGTCCCGCCCGGGAAGGGACACTGCGCCGAGGGCGAGCGTGATGGTGCAGGGGCCGGCGAGGGGC
>NW_005357525.1:519952-521535 GCF_000412655.1 Myotis brandtii
TTGCCGGCGGGCGTGGACGGCCCCTGCAGCCTTTCGCAGCCCGCAGCCGCTTTCGGCTCCGCTCCTCCTGCGGGCGAAACCCAGGCCGTGAGCCGCCTAGAGGCCTCCAGGCAGGGGGAGGGGGAGCACATCCCAGCCCGCAAAGCAAAGACTCCAACCCAACCTCCTGGCCCTGGGCGCCCCTTCTCCGCACGTCCCCCCTCCCGCCCTTTCCAGGCTCTTACTCTCACTCCGCACACCCCTTCCCGCACCAACCTGCTTCGGGGCCCGAGGGGTCGCCCTTGTCCTCGGGCTTCTGCGGCTCGTCCTCGTCGTTCTTCTCCAGGTCGATGTTCTCCTCCTCCTCCTCGTCCTCGCTCCGGTTCCTCGGGGTCCACGTCATCTTGTTCTCCTTCTTGAGGCGCCGGCGCGCGTTGGCGAACCAGGTGGACACCTGGGTGAGGGTCATCTTGGTGATGATGGCTAGCATGATCTTCTCGCCCTTGGTGGGGTAGGGGTTCTTGCGGTGCTCGTTGAGCCAGGCCTTGAGCGTGGCAGTGGCGTCCCGCGTGGCGTTCTTGCGGTACGCGGGGTCCCCGTAAGGGTAGGAGCCCAGGGGCGCCGCGTAGGGATGGTACCCCAAGGAGCCCGCCATGCCCGGCGTGTGGTCGTAGGGAGAACCCTGCAGGCAACAGGCAGAAAGAAGGTGAGAGTGGGCCACGGTCCCCACTGCCACCGGGGCGACCGGAGGACACTGTCCCCGCGCCCCGGGATCTGCGGGGCGGCGAGGCCCAAACTCAGGCTTCCGCTGGTGGGCGCAGAGCTAAGGGCAACCCCTCCCCCTCCTCGGAACGCAGCGGGAGCGCCAACTCCCGAGTCCGGTTCTTAGTGGGCATTGGAAGCCATCCTGGCCTCGGCCCGAACCCTGTGGGCCCCCGGGTGCCGGGTCACGTTGGTCCCGGGTGTTCGGATCCGACCACCGCGGTCGGGCCCTCCACCCGGAGAGGTCCGGGCAGCGGCGGCGGCTCCTCGCTTCCAGCCCGGGTGGCTGCGCTTCAGGCGCCAGGCGGGAGAGAGCAAGGGGAGGGAAGGCATTTTCCCCTCCCGAGAAGGACGAAGGAAAAGCCGCGGCTGGCCCGGGCACTCCGCCCCTCCGAAAACGTTCCCCCAAACCGGAGCCGCGGCGCTTTTCCAGAAAGTGCACCCGGCCGAGAAATCCCGGATGCACCGCAGCTCGGCCGACTTCTCAGAAATCTAATACCTCCCAATCGGATTGCGGAGATAGGATTACGGATTTGCAACATTTCGGAGGACTAATTAAAGGCGAAGCCAAACACATTTACATCAACTTGGCACGCTTCTGCTCAAATTCCGGGTTTATTTCTTTGGAACTAGTTTCCCAAAATTGCAAAACTTAAAAAAAAATTTTAAAAATACAAATCGCAGGGCGGCCTGGAGCTCACGTTTGAACCAGATGCTGCTCTTTAATTGCAGCGACCTCTCCTCCCCAGACCCTTTCCGCCAGCTCAGCGGTCCGAGCCAGACACGGCTCCCCTCTCCCCGCAACTCCGGAGCCGGAGGCCCGGGGAAGCGGGAGGAGAAAA
>NW_005357525.1:522532-523872 GCF_000412655.1 Myotis brandtii
CTCTCGAGCGCCAGCCCCAGGATGACAATCACATCCCAGGCGCGCCGATCTCTTCCAACTTTCCTCTTCGGCTAAGTCCGGGCGGAGCGGCGAATCCGAAGCTCCGCGGGCCCTGGTGGCGGGCCTGGCCGCCCCGAAGTACAAAGAGACCTCGGCGGAGGAGGGCGCGGCGGCGAAGGCTCGGCTCTCTCCCCGCCACTGTAAATCCCGGAGTTAGCGGATTTCTCGGCTCGCCGCCCCTAGCTTCTCCCACCAGGCAGGGGACCCGAGAACGAGCTGAAGTTTCGGAATGGAGGTCCCTGGGAGAAGTGCCACGCGTGCCTTCGTCCGGGGCGTAGGGAGTCCGGGAGACTGTCCCTCTCCGCCAGCAGCAGCAGGTGGGCAAGAGACGGGCCTTGGGCATCTGCACGTATTAGACCCGCTCTTACTTCCACCAACTCCCTGCCAGATTTCGAGGGAGAAAGAAGACACTGGGGACCTGGGACGGAGGGAGGTGGCCTTTCTCTAGAGGGGAGGCAGCGAGCAAGAGCTGCCACACTGAGAAGCAGCCCCACCGGATCAGGTCTCCGGACCCCGCTCCTCCACCCCATCTGTTCCAGCCTCGCTGCTTCGTTCTGGGCGCTTTCCACCCGCAGCTCGCCCTGCCGAGGCCGGTGGTGCGGTGGTGGAGGATGAGGGTCCCCTTCCCCTTCGAACGCGCTCGCACCCCCGCCCGCTCTCCACTGTAAACACTCCACAGAGCAGTGCCCAACCCCACGACTGTTTGTTCAGCGAGGCGCTGGCAAGGCAAACACACACAACTGAGTCACAGGCAGAGCCCTTGCCCACCGCGGCCACGCAGTCAGAGTGCAGAACAGACTCTGCAGGTCTCTCCACCCCGCGCCGCCACGAGCCGCAGACGCACTGGACCTCAGGG
Organism: Myotis brandtii; assembly: GCF_000412655.1. NCBI lineage: Eukaryota > Metazoa > Chordata > Mammalia > Chiroptera > Vespertilionidae > Myotis > Myotis brandtii. Next base: position 523,449 of record NW_005357525.1, read on the forward strand.
ACAGACAGGGGCGCTGGTGAACCAGGACAGGGACCGGCACACGGGTGGGCACTGCGCTGGCGCTCACTATAGCGGGGAATTTGTGCGCTTTTATTAATGGGGTCACACGCCAGCCGCAGCACGACTAGACACAAAGTGTCCCGCGATGACTTTGACGGGCGAGATACACTTATATCCTGAGCTCCGCCGGCCCCTGGCACCCGAGCTCCAGTGCGCGACAACGCGCACGCGCGCCGACTCCTCCCCCTCCGTCGGCTTCCCGGGCTCCGCCCCTCCAGCGGCTATTCTTGGGGACCCTTGCGATCCCCGCAGCCCTCTCTCCCTGCCGTCACCTCTAATTGGACGCCGGCCTACACCGACTCCGTCCCCCCAGGTCCTGGGCCCGCCTCCCTGCGAGTCAGGGCGCCGAGGGGCGGGGCGTCGG
>NW_005357525.1:524583-525173 GCF_000412655.1 Myotis brandtii
GTTTGGGGCGGGTCTCCCCAGATGCCACGGACCCCGGGCGCGCGCGCGCGTGTTCCCTCCATCCACGCGCGGCAGCTTCACCCTCTCGGCTCTCGTCCAGGATGCCGATTTCCGAAATGGGGCCATGGAGGTGTGTGCCACCGAGCACCCGAGCCCGTCCCACCGACACCCTCATTGCATAACCCTGCCACTCGGGCCGCTGGGCCGTCCCCCCACCCCCGCCGCGTCACCCCCTCTTCCTCTACCGTCTTCTTTCTGGTGTCGGGGACCGGAGAGAGAGAATCCTGAAAGACACGGGAGCGTTTAGAATGTATGGTTCTGCTGGCTGTGCTTGTCACCTCCGCTCTACGTCAAGTTTCAGACTCATTTCTTAAGGACGTCTCTATTTCCTGCTGTATTTGCACATTGACGGCTGGGCGCGCGGCCGGCCGCGGAGATAGACTTGTGTTCACACGCGAAAGGGAAGAGCGGGTCCTTCATTAGCGGGCGGGTGGGACTCAGGTAGCCGCGGGCGGGTTTTCTCCGTTTTCCGGTGAAAGCTTTCAGGTTTTGACCGGTCAAAGCGAGGTTTTAAACTTTGTATTTTGGTG
>NW_005357525.1:525355-534851 GCF_000412655.1 Myotis brandtii
GGGGGGGCTGACTAGTGCATTTTCTCTTTCTGAACATTGTCACTTAGACGAGGGGATCGGTCTGTCCTGATTGTTCTTCCTGCCAGACGTCCCATGTGCTCATGTGAAAGCTTTGCGAGGATTTACTGGGTGGGTCGTGCCTGCACCGGTCCCAGTTATGCCCAACTCTTCCCATATAAAAGCTTTGGCATAAGATTCCCCAGTGGCCCCGGGAAGACGTGGGCCGCGGAGCTCGCTCTTCGAGTTTCGGCTGTAGAGCTGTCACGGTGTAAATCAAGTGCCAAAGAGGTTATACCTGTTTATTGAGTGTCATCAGTGTTTACAGGGGAAACTTTAAAGACTCGTAAAAGTAGGTCTGCTGTCTTCTGAAGGTCTCATCATTCTTGCGGGTAGAGACACAACACCCGCAGTAGGAAAGGCAGCAGATTGCTCCTGTCATATCACTTGGCTGTTTGGGAGTGTACTTAAAGGATTATGATTGATAAGGCTGTCCTGCCGGAGAATGTTGACACAGGTGTGCGTCGTTATCTTAATTAAGATCCTGAGAAAATGTTGTCTATAAAATGGTGACATAAGAAGGGCGGCATTTTTTTTTTTTTTGGTACAGTTTTGCTTTGGGAGAATCTAATTGCGCTTGAAACCTGTCTTTGAGCTTCCAGATTTTGTGAGCACTTTGGCAAGGGAAGTTTGAGAGAGAAATGGTCGTTTAATGTTAAGTGTTCTGGCATGTACTCATACGACTTGTGGCTTTTTGGCAATGCCTTTGTCGGCGTTCTTTGTGCTCTATCTTGGTTGAATAATGGTTACTAATTTAGAAAGAAAGGCAGAGAGCAGCCTATTAAGCAAATGTTTATTAGTGTTGGGAATAAATCTGTAGAGGAAGGCATGCTTGATGTGCAGTAGCAGAAATAAAAAGGTAAATATGGGAGACATTTGTGCCACTTCATTATTTGGGAAGCATTCTCCTAGAACGTTTTATTGATCTAAAACAATTACTGTTTTCATATCATCAGATACTTAGCTACATTGCTTATGGAATTCCTTGTTTTTATTTCCAGAAATAGAAAAAAACACCCTGTTTTATTTTTTTCCAAAACATGGTTCTGTGAATTTGAGTTGATGAGCAAGTGAAGATAGTGCATTTAGGCTCTTAATAGTTTAAGGATCCGAATCGTAACCTGGGTGACCAGTAAATTAATATTACCGTCCTTGACTTCAAATCTCTAAATGCAAAAACAATAGCAAGACGGATGCTGTTGATCATATTACCCTTGGCTTACCCAGCACCTAATACCCTTCAACATAAGTATTGCATTAAGGTTTCCCCCTCTCTTTGTAGATCATGATTTCCAGGAAGCTGGCTGTCCATCACTGTGTATGTAAGATGTGTGAGTGTTTTTCTTTAATATTCAAACTCACTGTAGAAAGAGGAAATGAAAGGGGAGGAGGCCATAGGCATATATGATCGGAGAAGCCAGGTGTAGAGTCACAGCTCATTCCTGACGCCAGGGATAATTAGCTGGCTAGAATTACATGGTATACTAAAATCAAAGAAAGACTTATTTAGATTTGTTTGCTGAAATTCCAATAAGAGCATTAATTTTTGAGGATAATTGCTTTACTGACCCTCCAACTCCCCTACCAGAATTTCTTTTTCTGGCAGCTAAGATCAGCATCTCCAGGCCCTTTTCCATGTATTATTTTAAAATTTGATATGCTGTGTTAAAAGAAATGAAATAGGAATATGAACTAATTACTTGTCATTCATTTTAATTAATAACACAAGTAATCACTAATGTATGTTTACATCATAGGAATCTTAAGAAAAATTTAAATCTTCTTTGGATGATAACATTCAAGTAAAAGAAATTGTTTAATCCTGAGTGAATTATAGGTTATGAAAACAGTATTATATTTTGGAGCAATGTTTTAACTCTGCGATAATATCTCAATATCTTTGTATATTTCCCTTCCATTTCTACATTGTGTTGACTTTTGCATTTTTAACATCTTTTTTGTGTGATTATTAGCTGTCTCGTAGAAAAGAATCATTTTTAATAGAATAGCAAGTGAGGCACCTCTAAGAAGATGTAACATCTTGAAATTATTCAATAATGATTCTGGTTTGCTTTTTATCACTATTCTGATGTGTGATTCTCCTGACTTATTTCTACATAAATCTGCAGTATTTTTATTGCCAGGGTAAAAAAAACCTAACCACCAATTTAGCCTGGCAAATTAACTTAGAGGCTTCACAATTGAAAACGAGTGTATTCTAATGTAGTTTGCATTTAAGCCTTTATTAGTAAGGGTGCACTTAACGTTTGTTCAAGAGGAGGGAATATAATTTCCTGCTGCAGTTGTCATTTACGTAATTTGTTTTTCTAGCTTTTCTCAGGCGAATGCCATTCCACGCCGCGATAGGGCCTTTACTTGTTTATTTGCCATAATGTAGAGTGATACCTTGGAGAAAATTAGATTAGATATTCACATTTAACATCCCCAAAGTACTTAACTAGTCTTCTGCGTTTCCTTAAACAGAGTCATTTCCATTTTCTGTGCAGGTGATAAGGATGATGCTTCCAAAATACATTTGGATGTTTTCAGCTAAGCTGACTTCTGAGCCATGGGTTCCTCCAGATGTTGGCTGGACTTTGTCCTTGCATCTCCCCAGGCTCATCCTCAAGTGAGTGTCTGCACAGTGTGCTTGTGTGTGGAGTAAACCCCAGATAGCATCAGTGTTGGTTTTACCAAAGTATTTATGTTGCTAATAGAGACGGAGTACAGAATGTCACTTGAGGCCTTTGGTTATATAATTTTATTAATGCATTCAACCAAGGTTCAGCAAGTAGAACATTTTTTTGCTTCGTGGAAATCCGCTGAATAATTTATTTTTAATGATGTAGTTGAGTAGTGAAATTTATAAACTCAGTGCTTTTCATAAAAATTAAGGCTAATGCTATATTTTTTAATAATAGAGTTATTATCGAAAGGAAATAATCTGATTCTACCAAATTGCAGTTTTTGATTATTTTCATTACCCAGTTCTTTTCAGAATAAATTTAGTGGGAGTATCAGCTCCAGTCATGAGCACCAAACTCTTTAAATGACAAAGAGTACACAGTTATGTGTAAAATGTCATTTTTTTTTTCCATCAAAATAGGGGCTGCTGAATACAAGTAGGTGAGAAAAGGAGTGAGAAAAATAATATTTTGCTAAATATTTGTGTTGTCTAGTGAGGAGAACAAGGAACCGGAATTAGTGATAAGGAACATTTGTCAAGTAAAAAGAGATGGTTGTGTGACCCCAAAAAAGCTAATTTTACAGAAGGCTTCTGTAGTTAGCAGAGCCTGCAGTAGAACAAATGCTTTTCTGTGAATACTTTCAAAGGCATGAAAGTGATTTTTCGCGTAATACAAAGTAACACATAATTGTACTGAAATAACACACTTGTGAACCCACATCACTGGTTAGGCCTTAGGGCTTTCACATCTGACCAAGAGCCGAAGCATTACAGCAAGTTAGAGAACACACAACACAAACATAAAGAAAATGGGAAGCAGTGAGCATTCTGATTTCTCTTTGTTTGCCTTTCAGCTTATTTTTTTCTGTATTTTTTTTTTTTAAACTCCAGGTAGAGTTGTTGTTGAATTTAAAAGATAAGAGAATTGGTTGTTGTTTTTTTTCTCCTAAGGATAAATATAGGGAAAACCTAAACATGAATGCGAATTGGCTCAGTTTTGTATCTGTTTGTCAGCCCAAATATATTGTTTCATACGTCATGCATATTAAGGGTATTCAGACATATTAAAACTAAGACTCTTTTTATATAAAATAGGTATGTGTGTGTGGGGGGGGAGGAGGTTCCCCACTCTTTTGAGAATATTAAGAAAACATGTCCCTTCAACAGTAATAGGTTACGGCTGATTAATTGGGAAGGTTGCACTAAATGTTCTCTAGTGGAAATAGCTGGGGTGTGGTCTTGGAGAAACGTATCAGTCGCTAATAAAATCGGCTGAAGTATTGGTAATTAAATTATCATTCCATCAAAGAAGGAAGTCGCAGAAGGGAAGACGGAGCTAACTATTGCTGTGTTTCTTTTTAAGAATCTGCAGTTCATAATGGAGCGGCCGTACCGACTACTGGAAGGAGGAGATTCTGAAGATAGGGAGGTAAGAGTATCTTATTTTAAAAGAATACTTTCCTCCATCATCCCGAGCCTTTATGACATAGGAGAACGTTATCTAGCCCACAGCCATTTCTTTCCATGTGAGATATGAAAATGATCTGATTTTCCTGAGCTAAGTTTCCGAGCTGCTTCTCCCAGGGCCATGGGCTGTGTTGGGAGAGCGGAGAAATCTCGCCGGGGCACACTCAGCAGCCTTAAAATAGCGTCTTTCTGAGAATTCGGTCTGCGATGGTGGCCGCACAGCGCTGGTAGATATCATTTCAGTTTGTCGTCGACGTGGATGCATTTAGCAGGTTGCTTAGCCGTCCTCATGTCCCTCCCAGGCTTCCAGGCCTCCCCTGGGGCAGGGCCAGCCAGGCCCTGACGCTGAGCGGGGGACTGGGTGCCTGACAGCGGGTTCCAGAGCTCTGCCAGGGAGGTGGCTGGGCCCAGCCTCTGGGCTCATGGGTTCTCCTCCCAGTTCACAGCTTTCAGTCCCTTTCGCTCGTTTGCATAATCCCAGGCCAGGGGTAATACTTTCCTTCTCTCATTAGGTTGGCTGGCTGCTGGCTCTGCAGCTGTCGTAGGGACTCACAGGGAAGGGGGACCCTGTCTTCTTCTGGATGATGTTTGTGATCATGTATTCGCGTGCTGTTTCATTTTCAAAAAGCTAATGTCGGTGTTAAGGAATGAAGCTAAGGTTATTCTTCTTTTTTTTTAAATTGTCTAAAGTTTTATATATGTCTCCTTTTCCCCCATTGGACCCCCCACCCCCGAAGCTAAGATTCTTGAAGAGCAAATATGATGTTCAGTTTGTGTCCATCAGAAGAGCTGCTATCTTCTCATGCTGCGCTACCACGCTGAGCGTGCAGGTTAAATTCAAAACATAAAACCCGCTTCTCAAGGACTAGTTCCTGCATCTAAACATGGTTAGACAGGCTTCAATTGTGTAAGGGTGTTTATGGCCTTTTTTTTTTCATTTTTAAGAAACATTATATACTTTTCTGGTCGCCAGAAACATCTACTCCCCGAGCGATGTCTATGCAGGGATATTAGTAGAGCTATAAAGGGTTCCGTGATGTCTAATTATATAATGAGGAAATTGGTAAGCAGTGTGGTAACTAAAATTAATTTATTCCATTAAAGGAGCTAATATACATTTAAAAACAAAAACCTTCAGGAAAAGCCTGTTTAATCTTGAACTCAAAGGATGTTTTTGGTTAACACAACAGGAAGGGGGACATGTACCAATCTCGGGTTCTTTTATTCACGCCTAGGTAGTAAACAGCGGAGGGAGCCATTAAAATGTAGCCTGGAAAAATGGGGATATCCAAGTGATTACCTACATTTGCAAAACAATTCAGTATTATAACCTTGACCAACTTTTACACCTCATGTACTTGGGTTACTCCTCCAGGTTGTAAAATACCAGTCTGTGGAATAGCTTGTATATGGAATGCCAGGGTCTTTTTGAATGAACTAATAGGTCTTGCTGGTCATCTTAACATATTCTACAATATTACAGAGTTAAAATGTAATATTTATTAATAGACGGAAAATATAAAATTTAATATCTGGGCAACGGAGACCTTTAAACCTACTTTAAAAGTCTAATCTTGACATCTGTGACACTATTTTTTTTGTCTTTGTTATGTAGATAGAATTATGGCTATTCTACATTCCAAATGTTTTATTTATTAATTCCAAATTTTATTCTCTATAATGGACTTTTAAAATAAAAGGTGTGTGTGCGTTAGAGAGTGAAATTTGGAGTCACGGGCTAATTTATTCAGCATCAGTACATAGAAACCAGCCTTGATTAATTTAGAACTCTGAAAGGGGGCCGGTAAAAACGGTTTTCAACGAAAATATCCTAATGCAGCAACCATTTAAATGTTTGTTAACATAACAGTGATGGCATTTTCTCCTCCTCCTCCTTGTGGTTTTGTCCAACTGGATGTTACAGTGGCAGTCGCACTGACTGTTAAGTGTTTAAATGATGACACCATTATGTGAAGTGATTTTGAAATGAGAGATTCCAGCCAAGAATTACATCTGCTCCCATCTCCCTCACATCATACTCGCTGGCAGTGCAGATTATGATTGATTTGTTTGTGACAGATTGCAGGAAACAGTCATTGATTTTTCAATATTTTACCTTAAAATTATTTACAGTTGTAACCATGGGGAGGTATTTCCATGGGCTGTCAGCCCCTGAAAGACTAGGATAATATTCCCTGCTCTCTGACAAGACAAATTACCTGTAATGAGTGCAGTAGCTGAAGGGTATACTTTTATTTTAAAATATGTCAATAACCCCAGTGACTAAACGAATATTGATTTAGCATAATGAAGCCTGAGTAATGTGAAAATGAGCTTTTTCAAGGAGCAGGGGAGAGACTTGCTCTCTGGCTGGATGGAAGAATCTTTCCATTCTTTGCAACCAGCTCGTGGAGATAAGGAGCTTTATATGCAAACCACCAGGAATGGTAGGGCTGCTTGTGAAAGGCAGGGCCCCCATATTGTGCCCTGGCTTTCATCGCGTCTTTTTCAGATCTCATTTGGAGTCTTACTCTTCGTCACAGGATGGCTCCTGATTTGCTTGATCTGATCTCTGACCCACGTAATATTTTTACAATTTCGACATATTTTGCATTAGAACCCCCGGTAATGAATATTAAAATATAACTATATGTACAATCATGTGTAGGTGACATAATCATTATCTTCAGACATTTCTAATGGGTTATTGTAGTATTTAATGTGCCGTATTTTATGGTAGAATAATTCCCAGTCCCTGGACATCAGATTGCTTTCAGTGGGAATGAAGATTAATTTACTTAAGTCCTGCTATTGTGGGCACCAGTGCGTGTTTTCATTTTTGTCAGCCTTCTCCCCCTTTCTCAAAGGTAATTCTCACCTTTTTTTATGGATTAAGATCTCAATAATAAGGCCCTTCAAGCAGGAATGATTGCAGAGAAGTACTTAGCTTTATTTTATGGTCCATCAAGGAGCCTGAAGGTTTTATGCCTGAATAAGCATCGCCATATCTAACTTGGTAAGAAGGAAATACGGCAAACGATGCCGGGAATACACAGCAGAAAAGTAACTATTTGAACAAGATGTCAAACTGCTATTTCACGGGAACCTAGCGTAGTTTACGATCACCAATAATAATAACGTCTTATTAAAAGCAATAGGTAAAGTCCCTTTAGAAATTAAAAAGGAGTTAGGCTTCCAGGAACACGCAGATCTCTTTGTGAGCGCGAGTTCGCCTGTGCCATCGGCATTGGAAACGTTGTAATAAAATGAAAAGTATAAACATATCTTTTAATGAAAAGAGGGATCGGCTCTAGAACAAAAATTTATCATTTAATTCCCCACCCCCAAGTATTTGCCTAAGGGTGGGACACAGATGATCTTTGTTACTTGTCTTAGTTGTGTCCTGCAGTAAACGACGAGATGCTTTATAAAAACAGTTCCATGGTTTCAAGTGCTGTAAGATTTCATTTCTCCATCACCCCACCCCCCAAATTCTTTCCCTGTTTCTACATAAGAACCTTTGAAAATAGAAATCTGAGGGATGTACCACCATCATTTATAAAACCGGTAGTCCAAATTCTTCAACCATTAATTTGGTTTATAGTTTTCTAAGTCGATATAGTATCTACAGAACTTATCTATGGATGAGGCACATGTACAGCTTATGCCTTCTAGGGAAAAAGGGCATAGATTTTAAAAGTATTTTAAATAAAGCATAGTTTCTTCAGATGAATCTATGCCAAGGAAAACATCTATATTGTTGTTTAGTTTATTTTGGAGAAAAATAATAAATATGTCATAGTCAGTACGCCTTGACCCCATCATTGAGTTTCAACCTGTGTGTTCATGTCATGGTACATGTGTGGAACGATTTTGCATTTCCTCTCTCCCCTTAAAGACAAATAAACTGCCTTTGTTGGTATCCTTTAAGGTAAAACTATGTAAAGTGTTTTCAAACCATGCAAGTCATTGCCTCGGGTTGGTTAAAACATTTACTTTTCGAAAAGGAGGAAATACCCCTGTTTGTAAAATATTTCTTGTAGTCGTACCTCTTAAGATAAACAGTTTACTTTGCTATGGTACATACCAATCTACTTCATTAATTTTTCCCCAGAATTCATTTTACCCTGTTTGGTCAGACCTTTCATGATAAATTAATATAGAACAAATTAGCATATAATTTTATTTTCCATGTGGCCTCAGCTAGTTGCAGAATTATGCTACCACTATGGGGGCGGGGGGGTTAATTTGATAGTTTATGTAGACTATAAAGTCTTTGCAAATGCTCGGTGCCTCCTGGCTAGTGTGTTGTCGAATGTGTTTTAAAGTAAGCAGTTAGAAGAAAAACTCACTCCTGGTTCTAAGTTATTAAAATGCCTCCTAAGGTAGCATTTTTAATTCGTGTGCATAATTGATGACTGATTTATCTTCTCCTGAGCATAAAGCAGCAGGGCAGAGTCCAGTGCAGTTGGGGAAGTGTAAGATCTTAGGGATTGGTGGTGACAGCGGTCATGACAACTCAATGGCTTATTCTCTCCCTGAGATCCAGCGATCGGTCTGAAACTTCCTGTGCTCCGTGCAACGTCGACGCAAAGGACGTGGAAGAATCCAGTGCTCGAGTGGTTTAAATACGCGTTGGATGTTGCTATTTATAGACGCCAGTATTTTTCCAATTACAATCCTCAGTTGTCATTCAGAAGACTAGGCGCTTCTTGATCATCAACTTTAAATGCCTAGTATGAGAGTATTACCAAACATTTTCTGTTTTAATCAAAATATAGAAAAAAAAAATCAGTTTTATATGCTGACTTTTTTTTCTAAAATGTCCTTATTGGGTGGCATGAATGTTTACACCTGGAAAGGGGGTCTCTGGGAAGACCCCCTGCTCTGCCACGGAGCTTCTCCCGGAATCCAGCATCATTAGAGTAGGTTACGGCCACTGTGTAATGTGACCGTGTTATATTTGGGGGAGGAAAAAGACTTGACAAGTATATATATATTTGAATTCTCTATATTCAGTGCCTCTGGAATAGAACACTTTCTCCTCAACCAATCTATTAGCTCAAAACTCACAAGAAACAGTCGCCTTAGCTGGCAAAGCATGTGCGACGTGTTTAAATATTTGATTTCTGTACAGAAGGTTGCCATCCAGTTTCCACGGACTCCTTACGTTGGAGGAGACTGAATACTGGGGAGGTGCCCTGCCATGGGGGAGTTCCTGCTTGTGGCCTCTGCGGTGGCTGTGGAGGGCGGGAGGGGAGGGCGGGAGGGGAGGCCCCCCCCCCC
>NW_005357525.1:536673-538951 GCF_000412655.1 Myotis brandtii
CCCTGACGCAGCTATCGAAGCACCCCGTTATCGGGCACTTCCAGGCGCTGGGAACCTGAACGTAAGGGAGCAGTCCCCCCACTGTCCTCTTTGCACCGTCCTCAGAGGTCTTAGCTTGGGCAGTGGGGAGGGGAGAGGAAAAAGAAATGGAGATAGAGACCCACATGGGTGTGCTTTCTAGAAAGGGAGGACCTTCGGAATCCAGGAGAGAGAGTGGGGGAGCCGGCACTGCCTCTCAGAAAGCAGCAGGCCGGCCTTTTGAAGAGCGCATATGTGAGAGGGAGGATGGGGAGGACTGCAGATGGGAAGGGGGACCTGAGCCAGAGGGAGGGGCGTGCTTGTTGGAAGTGGGGTGTATCTGGTCTGGCTAGGCCTTCCTGAGGCATCGAAGGGATAGGTCACGGGCCCAGGGTATATTTAACAGCTTCCGACGTGTTAGAGAACTCACCAGAAATGAGGCTGATTGTTTTGGCATGCTTTTTTGGGGGCGCGGAGGGGGGCTGGGAAGAGTAATATTTGAATTTTAGATGTGGGTTTGAGTGAAAAAACAAATGGGTGCTCTTTTTCCTAAAAGTGGGGCTTGGGCGTATCCTTTAGGTTATGAGGCTCGATCTGTTTGTGTATGTGAAACAAAATATGATTTTCCTCTTTTTATATTTAACGACAAATATATTTTATACTTCTCTAGGATCTTAAATGCATAATCTGTAAGACTATAGTACTTTATAAAATTTTAGTTTATTTTAGGCGTAAAATAACATTAGCACTTAAAGTCCTTTTGAAGAACTCCAAAGTTAAAACTGCAAGATGACATAGAGATAAAAAGTTGCACAAAGCAAACATTTGTGCGATCAGAGCTAGACCTGGTGGCCTTACTAAAAACTATTTTGAGCATCCTAAGAAAGTACAAGTATTTCTGTGCATTTGTTTTAACTGTTCAAGGTAGTAAGAGAGCTAAGAGCCTTTTCTAAATACGCATCTAATTTTAAGTGGCGAAAATAGGAAGCTATAATATGAAGGAGGCCCCTTTTGCTTGGGAACTTGGAAAAAGAAAGAGACATGATCTATTATAGTTTCTTTAAATGTATATGAATCATAGAGCGACCACGCTGGTAATAAAGACAGTATAATCAAGATAACTCAGGATTTTCTGTCTCATAATATTGATTCCCGCATCTCCAACTTGATCGCATTGCCAATGTGGAGGCCCAGTGAATTGTGTTTTGTGAAAGAGCTACATTAGGTTGGCAACTTAGAAGTTCTGAGTAAATATAATGACCTAGCATTGTGGAATCAGCTTGTAGTACTGTTTATGTAGCAGTTAAAAAAAAAAAAAAAAAAAAAAAAAAAATGTCCGCTCTGTATATTCTTTTAAGATTCCAGGCACTTTATAATTTTGTCTATAATTGTTTATATATATTTTCTCCACAAAATGCCCTTAGAACAACTTACTCCTAAATTTTCTTAACCCACTTGTCATCTTTAAACTCTGTGGATGAATATACTACAGTGTCTGTGGCAAGACACATTGGTCGTCTATTTTATTTTTTTTTCCAGGAGCCTTCCTATCCAAAATACCTTTTAGACTCAATGCATAAAAACAGCAGGCCGCGTCCGCCTGCCGGTGGGCTTGTGAACTGGGGAAGACTTGCTTTTCCACACGAAGAGGCTGAGTCCCCGGCAGATGAAATGACTTGCTAGTGAGTGATAATGAGGATCTTTTGACTCCAAAGCACCTGCTGCCAACTTGAAGGTGCGTGTCCCCAATTCTGGAAATTCCGTTTGCAGATACTGGTAGCACAACCCTATTCTTAGGCATATTTTACTCTCATATTTTACGTATGGCAGAAAGAAAGGCCTGCTGTCATCTCTCCATGTCATATAAACGTGTTGGCACTGAACATAGGTGCAAGTAGCAAATTCAAGTGTGTTAATCTCAGAACTGAATTGTAACCCATAGACTGTTCCATTTGCTCATTACCATTTGGGCATACCTACTGATCACCCCTCCTTTATCTGCTCTGCGCCTCGTTCTTCCTTTTGCCCTCCACAACATTTCGTCTTGGTACGTGGCACCACTCTTGCCCTAGTTACCAAATTGGGTCAGTGTTTCTCTCAGAGCTTCTCACAGGCTACGTCACTTCTACCTTCTAGAACAGTGGTTCTCAACCTTCCTAATGCCGCGACCCTTTAACACAGTTCCTCATGTTGTGGTGACCCCCAATTTCATTGTTACAAATTGAACATAATGAAAGCATAGTGATTCATCACAAAAACA
>NW_005357525.1:546705-594056 GCF_000412655.1 Myotis brandtii
CCCTGACGCAGCTATCGAAGCACCCCGTTATCGGGCACTTCCAGGCGCTGGGAACCTGAACGTAAGGGAGCAGTCCCCCCACTGTCCTCTTTGCACGGTCCTCAGAGGTCTTAGCTTGGGCAGTGGGGAGGGGAGAGGAAAAAGAAACGGAGATAGAGACCCACAGGGTTGTGCTTTCTAGAAAGGGAGAACCTTCGGAATTCAGGAGAGAGAGCGGGGGAGCGGGCACTGCCTCTCAGAAAGCCGCAGGCCGGCCGGCCTTTTGAAGAGCGCATATGTGAGAGGGAGGATGGGGAGGACTGCAGGTGGGAAGGGGGACCTGAGCCAGAGGGAGGGGCGTGCTTGTTGGAAGTGGGGTGTATCTGGTCTGGCTAGGCCTTCCTGAGGCATCGAAGGGATAGGTCACGGGCCCAGGGTATATTTAACAGCTTCCGACGTGTTAGAGAACTCACCAGAAATGAGGCTGATTGTTTTGGCATGCTTTTTTGGGGGCGCGGAGGGGGGCTGGGAAGAGTAATATTTGAATTTTAGATGTGGGTTTGAGTGAAAAAACAAATGGGTGCTCTTTTTCCTAAAAGTGGGGCTTGGGCGTATCCTTTAGGTTATGAGGCTCGATCTGTTTGTGTATGTGAAACAAAATATGATTTTCCTCTTTTTATATTTAACGACAAATATATTTTATACTTCTCTAGGATCTTAAATGCATAATCTGTAAGACTATAGTACTTTATAAAATTTTAGTTTATTTTAGGCGTAAAATAACATTAGCACTTAAAGTCCTTTTGAAGAACTCCAAAGTTAAAACTGCAAGATGACATAGAGATAAAAAGTTGCACAAAGCAAACATTTGTGCGATCAGAGCTAGACCTGGTGGCCTTACTAAAAACTATTTTGAGCATCCTAAGAAAGTACAAGTATTTCTGTGCATTTGTTTTAACTGTTCAAGGTAGTAAGAGAGCTAAGAGCCTTTTCTAAATACGCATCTAATTTTAAGTGGCGAAAATAGGAAGCTATAATATGAAGGAGGCCCCTTTTGCTTGGGAACTTGGAAAAAGAAAGAGACATGATCTATTATAGTTTCTTTAAATGTATATGAATCATAGAGCGACCACGCTGGTAATAAAGACAGTATAATCAAGATAACTCAGGATTTTCTGTCTCATAATATTGATTCCCGCATCTCCAACTTGATCGCATTGCCAATGTGGAGGCCCAGTGAATTGTGTTTTGTGAAAGAGCTACATTAGGTTGGCAACTTAGAAGTTCTGAGTAAATATAATGACCTAGCATTGTGGAATCAGCTTGTAGTACTGTTTATGTAGCAGTTAAAAAAAAAAAACAAGAAAGAAAGAAAAAAGAAAACAGCGCAATTTTAGACAGTTTTAAAAAAATTTTTGCAAATATTGCAAATCATAGGTTGGTTACCAGTAGACTTCCTGACTCTGCCATGATTGCTGTCCGCTCTGTATATTCTTTTAAGATTCCAGGCACTTTATAATTTTGTCTATAATTGTTTATATATATTTTCTCCACAAAATGCCCTTAGAACAACTTACTCCTAAATTTTCTTAACCCACTTGTCATCTTTAAACTCTGTGGATGAATATACTACAGTGTCTGTGGCAAGACACATTGGTCGTCTATTTTATTTTTTTTTCCAGGAGCCTTCCTATCCAAAATACCTTTTAGACTCAATGCATAAAAACAGCAGGCCGCGTCCGCCTGCCGGTGGGCTTGTGAACTGGGGAAGACTTGCTTTTCCACACGAAGAGGCTGAGTCCCCGGCAGATGAAATGACTTGCTAGTGAGTGATAATGAGGATCTTTTGACTCCAAAGCACCTGCTGCCAACTTGAAGGTGCGTGTCCCCAATTCTGGAAATTCCGTTTGCAGATACTGGTAGCACAACCCTATTCTTAGGCATATTTTACTCTCATATTTTACGTATGGCAGAAAGAAAGGCCTGCTGTCATCTCTCCATGTCATATAAACGTGTTGGCACTGAACATAGGTGCAAGTAGCAAATTCAAGTGTGTTAATCTCAGAACTGAATTGTAACCCATAGACTGTTCCATTTGCTCATTACCATTTGGGCATACCTACTGATCACCCCTCCTTTATCTGCTCTGCGCCTCGTTCTTCCTTTTGCCCTCCACAACATTTCGTCTTGGTACGTGGCACCACTCTTGCCCTAGTTACCAAATTGGGTCAGTGTTACTCTCAGAGCTTCTCACAGGCTACGCCACTTCTACCTTTTAGAACAGTGGTTCTCGACCTTCCTAATGCCGCGACCCTTTAACACAGTTCCTCATGTTGTGGTGACCCCCAATTTCATTGTTACAAATTGAACATAATGAAAGCATAGTGATTCATCACAAAAACAATATGTAATTATATATGTGCTTTCCGATGGTCTTAGGCAACCCCTGTGAAGGATAAAATTTTAGGGTACAGAATTCTAGATTGGTAAGTTTTTCTCTTTCAACTCAAGTATTTCACTCCATTCTGCTTGCATGATTCTAAGAAGTCAGATGTAATTTTTATCTTGATTCCTCTGGTTTCTTTCAGGATTTTAAAAAATCTTTATCTCTGCTTTTCTGCAATTTAAATATGATATGCCTACATTAGTTTTTGTGCTTTTTTTTTTTGGCATTTACCCTTCTTGTTGTTTTCAGTTTCCTGGATCTGTGGTTTTGTATCTGACATTAATTTGAGGAAATTCTCTGTCATTATTGCTTCAAATATTCTGTTCCTTTCCTCTACTTCTGGTATTCTCATTATGCATATGTACAGTTTTTGTACTTATCCCACAGTTCTTAGATATTCTGTTCTGTTTTTTTTCCCCAGTCTTTTTTTTTTTATTATCCTTTCATCATCAGAGGTTTCTACTGAGATATCTTCAAGCTCAGAGATTCTTTCCTCAACCAGTGTCTAGTTTACTAATAAGGCCATCCAAGGCATCCTTAATTTCTGTCACAGTGTTCGTGATCTCTAGCATCTTTATTTTTTCTTAGAATTTCTATCTCTCTGCTAACATTGCCCACCTGTTCTTGCATGCTGTCTACTTTACCCGTTAGACTTCTCAGCATGTAATCATAGTTGTTTTAAATTCCTGACCTGAGAATTCCAGCATCCCGGTCGTATCTGAATCTGGTTCTGAACCTTGCCCCTGTCTCTTCAGACTCTGTTTTTCGCCTCTTGGTATGTCTTCAAGCTTTTTCTTGGTAGCCAGACGTGATGTCCCATGTGAAAAGAACTGTTGTAAGTAGGCCTTTAGTTATGTAGTGACAGGGCATGGTGGGTGGGAGGCGTGCCTTAGCCTTGTGATTGGGTCTCAGACTTCTGGTGAGCCTGGGCCTCTTGCCTGAACTTCAGAAGCGCTTCCCTGGCACCCCCACTCCCCGCTTCGGTGGGACAGGGTGGCTGACGGGGGCTGGAGTTGCCTGTGCCCCTCCTCTGTGTGGAAGGCTGGAGCCAGCTAGGAGTGGCCGTTTCTCTTCCCCCAGGCCACTGGGGTTCGATACAACCCCCGCAGGCGAGGTGCTGTTAAAATAGCTTCTCCCCAGAGTGTATCCTGCTGAGAAGGACAGAATGCGCTGGGCCTTTTTAAAGGATTCCTTTTCCTCTCCACCTGCCTGGAGCTCGGGGGGGATTTTTCTCTGCTCTTCACTGTGAGAAGCTGGCTGAACTCCTGGGGGGGAAACTCACAAAAGTGTGGGGACCCCCTAGGACTGCATCCCCTGGAGCCGTGGTCGGCAAACTGCGGCTCGGGAGCCACATGCGGCTCTTTGGCCCCTTGAGTGTGGCTCTTCCTAAGCCTTAGGAGCACCCTAATTAAGTTAATAACAATGTACCTACCTATATAGTTTAAGTTGGAAAAAATGTGGCTCTCAAAAGAAATTTCAATCGTTGTACTGTTGATATTTGGCTCTGTTGACTAATGAGTTTGCCGACCACTGCCCTGGAGTATTTTACTCTCAGAGCTGTCCACACGGAGCCTCCAGCAATTCCTCAATTACAGTGTATGCTCTCCTACCCGGGCACTGGTCCCCGTGCAGCTCACTTGGGAGTCTCGGTCCGCACCTGTCTGTCTCTCCAACTGGGGAGACAGCGGTTTGCCCTGTGGCCTCCTCTCACCCATCTAAACCGGTTTGTTGATTTTTCAGTTTGCTCCCCTTGCCACTAGCTGTTAGGGTGGGGCAGTGGGGACTGACTTCCCAGCTCCTTACCTGTCAGACCAGAAACTGGAAGTCCACAAACCGGTTTGTTTTTTTAAATCAGCCCCTGACAAGATAAATACCCCAAATAAGAGAAAGCATTTGGAAACTCAAATAGCAATTTTATGTTTCCGTGATGTCCAGGTACCTGAGTTTGTACTTTACAAAAGGATTGGTCCCCAGAAATTGGAATTTGGAAACAAAGCAAAACAACAAACACTTGGTCCTTCACTGCAACTGGACGGAGAAGCCTGGGACTAGGAGGCAGTCAAGAAATGAGCCTTTGGGGAGGGAACGGTACCATTTTTTTTCTTTGTTTATTTTATTTTATTTTTTTATTGGCTAAAGTTTTACATATGTCTCCTGTTTCCCCAATTGACCACCCCGGGCAAGCCCCCACCGCTCCAAGTGTCTATGTCCATTGGTTATGCTGATATGCATGCATACAAGCCCTTTGGTTGCTCTCTAGCCCCTCCTCCCCTACCATTTGTCTCTAGATCGATCTATTCTTGGTCATCAAATTATGTTGCTCATTATATCCCAGATATGAGTGAGATCATGTGATGTTTATCTTTCTCCGACTGGCTTTTTTCGCTTAGCGTAATGCTCTCCAGTTCCATCCATGCTGTTGCAAGTGGTAAAAGTTTCTTCTTTTTTACAGCGGCATAGTATTGTAATGTTCTTTATGAGACCGGCAGGTGAGTTCCCCCAAGAGAGAAGGTCAGGCTGCCTGGGTGCGTGGGGAAGGATGACTAGGGGTGTTCAGAGCCGACGTGGTGGGCAGGCAGAGTAGCAGGTGGGATTGCAGAGACCTCTCCGCCCCGTCTCCCTGGCCCCTGCGGTCAGAACCATCTTCCTAAAATAGAGATCTGATCAAATCACAGCCTGTTTAAACCCTTTAGCGACACCCTTCTGCCTGACACTTCCCAGCTTTGCAGCACCATTCCCGGGGCCACTCACCACCTGATCGGAGGACCCTCCAGCTCCATTCCTACCGCCCCAGCCGCCCTGGGCCCTTCTCTCTGGGCAGCAGCACACGCTGCCGCCTCCACACCCGCGTGCGTCTCCTGCCTCCCCTGTTTGGAGGGCCTTCCCTCCTCTCACCCTCTCCTGGCAAAACCGCCCACTTCCTTTAGCATCGCCTTCCTTGAGGCTTTCCCGTCCTTAAAGACACAGGCGGCAGGCCCAGACGCTCAGCCAGTGTTGCGTGAGTGCGGAGCCAGGGATGGAACCTACACTCGGTCACACCCCTGACCCCCCACGGCCCTGCGTCTTCCCTGGGCATCTCACACCTGGAAGGAGGAGGGTGTGTTTCCGGCCTGGAGGGAGAGTCGTTACCAAGTGACACTGAAACCGGCATCTGGGCATCTCAGGATTGGGGGAGAGGCTAGGGGTCAGGGGAAGTGGCTCCCCAGGTTAGAGGCAGATTCCTGGGGTCCCCATCCTGCTCAGAGAGAGACCCGCCAAAGCAGGGCTTGGCGAACTTCTTTAAAGGGCTGTGGAGTGAGTATTTTCGGCTTTGTGGGCCAGACAACGTCACCGCGACTCAGAAGCCGCCATAGACAAGTGGGTGTGGCCGCGTCCCAGTGACATTCTTAGAAAAGTGTTATGAAAACATTTACGAACACAGGCCGCAGGCTGGATTTAGCCCACGGGCTGTCCTTTGCCAAACCCTGCTCACGGAGAGAGAATGTCTCCCTTCTGCCCCGTCTCTAAATAGCCTTTCAGAGGCCTTGCTAAGTTTACCTTTAGAGTTTCTAAATCCCTGGGTTTTTCCCTCTAAAATAGCATAAACAGTGAGCGATCACAGCCTGGGGGACGGGGACCAGCGAAGGTTACTAATATCTCTGAGTTAATAGAATGGTAGAAAGTATAGCAATGCATACGTTAGGCCGATAGTTATTGTAGCCACACTTGCCTCTAAAATGCCCAAACCGAATAGCCATGTAAACGAAAACCTAAAACAGCAGGGTGACTAAAACCCTGACCCAGTCCGCACAGGGAAGGTGAAGCAGGCTTGCTGATAATGCGTAAAGACTTTGTCAGCTTCCTCTGCCCAAGGGCTCCACGGACCTCACCCTGCCACCCTGTTTCTCCAAAGCCACAAATCGGGGCATCTTTTGTCAGCCTCACCTAGGAGTGAGGCTGGGGCCAAGGAAAGTGTGAGGCGGGACTCTGACCGTGTCCTTGTCATCTCCTGGTGCTGTGCTGAGTGTCTTCAGATCAGCACCGTCTCTGACTCCGGGAGCGACCGGAACTGGACCCGGGCCACCCAGCAGCTTGCCCCAGATGCAGACAAAGTTGACTTGTGCTTTGTAGCCATCAGTGGAGTGCTGCCCTTTAAAATCTCAAACTCTCCTCTTTCCCCTTCCTTACGTCTTACATGTCTCTAGCCAGCACCCCCACACACCCCACACACACCCGGAAAAGTTGGTGTTCTTCCTGGTATCTCGCATCCTCTATTTCTATAACTTCCAAACCACTTAGAAGTTATATTCTAAGTCAACAGCAATTGGTTGAGCGCCTACTATGTGTTTATGATATCAGATCAAATAAGAATGGGGTAGAATATGACTTGATGCATGAGCTAGGTTTGCTTTCCTATAATTATTTAGATTTTATCAAAAGGGTTTAAGTTATCAGTTTTAAACTGCTTTACTCACCATTTACCTTTGGGCACTTAGCTTTTATTTTGAAGGTGCATTTTGAGTAAATGTATCATAATTTTGAAGAGGACTAGTTTTAGTTTATTCTAATGTCATGTTCTTTTATACTTGGATTATTTACTATGGGTTTGGTCATTGACCTAATTTACTTGTCATTTTATGACACATATTTTCAGTGGAGACGCTTAGGCTAAGCTATATTTATGTATACCACAGTACATTAGCCATAAAACTATCTAACTACAGTAAAACCACAATAATCTGGAACCCTCAGGGAGTGGGTTATTCAGGATAGCCAAGTTTTTAAGAATAACTTTGACTATTTGTGATGGAAACCTATTTAAACGGTATCATAACTTTCCCTTTTATCTTGAAAATAGTAGGCCATCTCATTGAACTTTGATAATAACTCACAGTCACCAGTAAGAATTGACTCTATAACTCAGCTCTCATTATAGACTTAGGCGTTTTGTTTTAGTTTTTTAATTTTCATTGGCATTTCTTAAAATAGTTCTGTTTCTTCAGTTGCTGTCATTTATATTCTCACTGGCTCCAGCTGTAGTCCTCCCTCTGCCCTTCAAATTGCTTCTTTTTGCTTCTGTGGACTTGGAGACCAGGTAATAGAGCTTATTAGAATACAGGGTGGGGCAAAAGTTGTTCACATGGAAAATAATACAATAATCTCTATATATAAAAGCCTAAGCGACCGTTACAACTGGTCATCAGGACGACCGGTTGCTATGATGTGCACTGACCACCAGGAGGCAGATGCTCAATGCAGGAGCTGCCCTCTGGTAGCCAGTGTGCTCCCACAGCGGGAGCACTGCTCAGCCAGAAGCCAGGCTCATGCCTGGCGAGCGCAGCTGCAGCGGTGGGAGCCTCTCCCGTTGCCATGGCAGTGCTACCGAGCAGCAGTGGGTGGGGATGAGCGGGAGCAGCTAGGGCTCCTCCCTGGCCGCCTGCCACTTCGTGCACTGCTACATCCCTCGGGGGATGTCAGACTGCTGGTTCTGCCAGCTGAGGGGTCCCGGATTGTGAGAGGGCACAGGCCAGGCCGAGGGACCCACTGGTGCACGAATCCGTGCACCGGGCCTCTAGTTAATAAATAAGAATGCAAGAATAAACTCTGTGTTTCGCATACTCACAATGGTAAACCTATTGTTTTGGAATAAATTATGATTCATTTCTGAATACAAACAATATCTGTACGACATGTATCCAAAGCATAGGTTTCCTTTACTTTTACTTTTAGATTTTAGAATATAACTGTCCTTTGGGCTGGGAAAAAATAGTCTGTGGCAAAAATAATTTGCAAACTGGATTTAATATTTCTTATAACCATTTTATGGCTTTTTGTATTAATATTTTTATTGATAAGGTCATATTAAGCCACTGATTTTGAAAGCCTATTAAGATATTACATTCCATATAAAGCAAGATTTAAATAAACTTATAGATGAATATTTTGATTTGTGTGTGTGTATTTGCTTCTTGAGAAGTCAACCCAACCCCAAATTCTAAAATGTTCTCATTATTCAGTTTGATTTTAAAAGTCAGAAGTTTAGGCTGATTTGCTTATATTAACAGACTAGCACTATCGAGTTAATCCTCTAATTAGGAGACATTTCTCAAAGATGTTACTAAAAACCTTAGAAATACTAAAGGTTTAAGTCCTGAAAATTGGTGTGGAGATACATTTTCCCTATTATTTCTGCCCTCTCTCCCGGAGTGATTCGTTTCACTTCCTGTGCCTTATTCCCTGAGCCATACTGCTTTTGCCGAGATTCCTGAGGCAGTGAAACCTGTTTAGGGGATCATCTTGGTTAGGAAGACAGCTGCCCAAAAGGCATTCCGTTTCTGAGCGTGGCTTTCAGATTACGGCCAATGGAGACTCGGAGCTGTAGAACACCTGTCAGAGACGCTTTTTTTTTTCTACAAGGAGATGGTCTCTTTCATCAGATTTCATTGCACTTCAGGAAAAGATTCATTTTAAAATGTGGGTAAAGTGGCATCTGCTCTTAGGATTCATCCTCACCCTCCTTTTAAAGGGGGAAGCCAGTTTAAGAGCTTATTTATGACATGGTTCTGTGGTCGAGGGAGAACCTGCAGCGAAGTGCTTCCAAAGGAAGGACTTTCCCAGATGTTTGGTTTGTCACTTTCTGTTGCGAAAGAAATCTAAAAATTTAATTGTGAACTTTTTACCTGAGTATAATCAACGGTAGGAATTCTTGCGGCAGACTTAAAGTGTTTAAGCTAACATTGTGCACGCACGTCATGAATGAAACCTGCGAAACTTTCCTGTTGAAATCTGTGGCATTTATCTGTGAACAATGGAGGGGATTATTGATGCTGACTGGTGTGTAGAGAAACTGCTCTCAACTTTCAACTCGGCGCTCATTAGAAGCGCCGTAAAGTACATACGACACAGGTACTTTCTCACATCTGCAAACTACACTGAGGAGAACTGTTAGAGGACAAACTTCATTTCGCAGACGGTAACTTCACGGTGTAACAGCGCGCAGACCGGAATATCAGTTAATTTTCAAAACATTTTATTCCACACCAATTAGCTCGGGTCCTGGAGGGCAAAACGACAAGAGGTTACTCGTTCGCTATGTATTTAGTTAATTGAAAATCGCTCAGATTGCTTTTACAGTTGTTATTAAAAAGTAGAATCAGTGTTGCCAGTGCTCAACCATAATTGGAACCCCGGGGAATTAAATATTTAGCATTAGTAATGTAACAGCACTTAGGACACAAATTTCTATTTTCGTAATGAAAGCTATACACTGTGAGTGCAAGCGGCTGAAACGACAGCTGTGACAAGTGAAACGGCCTGGGATATTTCAATAAGACACCTCATTGGACAGCGAGTCTCACCACATTACTCGTTTGTAAGAGATCTGCAAGTTTAATTCCCAGTAGAAACCCGTTACCCAAGTATTTAGATTTCTAATTGCATGCAGGATGAACAGTTGGGCAAATGTCTTGCCTTAAGTGGCTGAAATGTATAGTGCTTTCCAAATAATCCTCTATAAGTTCATGCCTTTGTCAATTTAAAAATAGCGGCACTGTCAGGGAAGAAAGTTCTTGTTTGTTTTAAGTTTAATTACAGCTTAAGCATAAATGCGTTCAGCGTTACCATGAGGAGCGTTGGATATGGGGCTCTAACGAGCTGCAGGGGTAGACGGCTGGAGACCCTAAGGGATTCCCTCCGTAAATTAACTGGATAAAAGCACTTGGTTAGGATATACTGGTAGTTGATGGCTGAGCTGTTCTTAAAACCCAGTTATAGAGCTGTCTCTCACTCCTGTTTTCATTCTAAACAGCCCTGCCGGGGCTCTAACAGCCGCCTGTTACAACTGTTCAGCTTGTCAAAATGTATTATATTACTCCACTAATAAACAGTATGAAAGGGTATTTGACTTCATTTCTCGTGTTCAGAGGGGATCGGGTTGATCAACACAACTGGCTTAGGTTGGCCTTAGTTTAATTTGTTTATGTCATCTAAGTAATATGGAAGGGCCATGATTTGAATTTTTAAAACGTTCTTTCTCTTGGGGATGTAAAACTTTCGAAATAGTGTGAACAATGGGAACAGTTAATGGAGGCTATGTATTGTCATCTTTGTCCTGGGAAGATGGATGACTTGGACATTCTTAGCCCGCACTCCAAGTATTTGGAAAACCATAGCTAAACAGACATTCTTCAAAGCATAACTTAGGCTAATTCCTTTACCAATCGTTCTCTCTTCCCTTGGAAGAAAACACTTGCAGAACAAATTGACTTCATAATTCTCTTTTGCTCACCATTGTTTCTGTGTCAGTTTTGTGGGAATTTATTCTAACTGATCAAGATTTCCTTTCTGTTTTGTCATTTTTTGAACAATACGCGCGTACATGAATAGAGAAAAGAAAACTGTAGATGTTTATTTGATAAACTCTCCCTTTTACCTTGCTGCTCCATCCCACTTTCCTTTACTAACAATTTGATGAGACCAAACATTCGTAACATTTTTGTGCGTATCATACAGCTACATATGTGCAGACATTAAATGCATATAGCATATTGAAAGATCATGCTTTGGATCATTCCCTAGAAGCGTGAGACTTGCTTTCCCCCACACCTAATTTATCATAGACATCTTCCTATATTGGTGCTCAGATCTTTCTCATTCTTTTTTTTTTTAAAATATACTTTATTGATTTTTTACCGAGAGGAAGGGAGAGGGATAGAGAGTTAGAAACATCAATGAGAGAGAAACATCGATCAGCTGCCTCCTGCACACTCCCCACTGGGGATGTGCCCACAACCAAGGTACATGCCCTTGACCGGAATCGAACCTGGGACCCTTGAGTCCGCAGGCCGATGCTCTATCCACTGAGCCAAACCGGTTAGGGCCTTCCTCATTCTTTTTAATAGCTAATTGTCATTCCAAATTTTGGAGATAAAAATTAATTTCTCTGTTGCCTACTGATGTCATTTAAAGTCATCTCTAATTTTTTGCTGTGGTGAATAAATGTTACAATGAACTTCTGAGTGTGCCTACGTGTGTGTGTTTTCAGCATGTATGTGTGCATTTTTGTGCACGTGTCATAATCATATATGGAACTAACATGTATAGAGTGACTCCTTTGTGCCGGGCAATATCCAAAGCACTCTACATATATGTGTGGTGTGAAGAAAAGGTCAACCCTTTTATTTTCCAGTAATGCCCACAGATTCATTTTGCAGATTGTCCATGTTTTGTCTCCGTGGTTTAAAACATAATCTTTGTCACATGTGATACCCCCCCCATACATGCCATGTCTTTAGAATATTCCATTTGTCTAATCCTGCAGTGTCACACTTGTTTGCCTAATAGCATAAATGCAAGTTTAAATCTTTAAAATTAAAAAGAACCTACAAAATACTCTTAATCTCAAATTATAAAGCGTGACAAATTTATATTAACAAACGGCAATAGTTTAGAAGCATAGAAAGTTGCAGTAAGCAGGGATGACCACGTCCTAATTCCTGTGAATAAGCTCCATTCCACAGAGAAGGAAATTCGGGGTGCAGGTGGGATTAAAGTCACCAATCAGTTGACCTTAAAATAGGGAGATGAACCCGGATGAGCCAGGTAGGCCCAGTGCAATCCCAGATGTGCAAGAGGGGGCAGGAGAGCCAGAGCGAGGCCACGGGAGAGCCCACTGAGCCTTGCTCTCGCTGGCCTTGCAGCCAGGGAACGGAGGCCTGCGCCGAGGCTTGCGGCCACCACTGGTCACGGGACAAGGCGAGAGACAGACTCTCCCCTGCGGCCCGGAGGGATCAGAGCTCCGCGGACACCCCGACTTTTGCCCAGTGAGACCCAATGTGGACTTCTGACCTAGAGGACTGGAAGGTAATCATTTTTTTGTTGTTGAAATTGTCACGTTTGTGGCAATTTATTACAGCAGCGATGGATCACGAATGCAAAGGTGAAAGGTAAACATTTCCCAATTTCTGCTGCCCTCTCTAGACCCCTAGTCCAGGTCCAGCCCCAGCAGGTTGTAACTCTGCACAGCGCTGGCGTGTTTCCTCGGTGGGGGGAGGGTCATCTGCAGAACGGTGACTGTGGAGATTTTTATAGTATGTTTTGCTATCTGTTAAGTCCTCTTTCTTTTTCTTCTGAAGAAATTTTAAGTTTTCACGCATTTGCTTTTTCAGGTGAACATTTATTGACTCAGTTGCGTTTCTTATTTATTGTTGTTTGTTTGTTTGTTTGTTTTATACATAGCTAAAGAATGGAGCCACCTTGGACAATCTATTGAGATTTCCTTTGTAGTCGCCGTTAACTTTTGTAAACATTCCCTTGTATGCTTAAAAAGAAAATGGATTTCCTCCTTCGGAAAATTGCTTGCTAATTGTGTTTCCCAGTACTCACTACCTTATTTTCATATACAGTGGGGCCGTACTTCACCTGTCGGTTTCTGAGAACAGAACTGTGGCTTTCGGAAGTCCTCTCGGATTTTCAATAATTTGTTTGTAGATTTTGATGCTTTGTTTTTTCGTGGAGTAAACGTTTTGTTTTACTGTCTCTTCCTGGTGGGTTTTGCCGTTACTTGGTCTCTTCCTCCAGGCCTCAGCCTAACTCTCCCCTCCTGAGAGGGTCCCTCCTGGTTCTCCAGTTCCTCTGCCGTTCTCACCTCGCCTGCTCTCTAGGCTGCAGGCTCCGCCCCCCACCACTCTTCACTCCAAGCCTGGCACCTGCTTGATAGATACCTGCAGCATGAACCAGACTAACCAAAGCAGGGCTCGGGGGTCCTAGACTAGAGGGAGCTCTTTCCTGTGCATGTGCTGCCCGGAGGAAGCCGCTGTCAGAGCACCTGTGTCGCCTTGAAATGGGCCGGATTCCTCCCCTTTATGGAGGACTGAGGTTGGGATCCGTGCGCAGAGGCCGATCCCGGCTGCTCCTCGGTCCCCCCACATCTGTGTTCCAGCTGTGCTGACGTCAGCCCTGTCCCTTGGGGAGCAAAGCGTGCAGATCAGCGCGCTGGGGTTGAAAGTTAATAATGTTAATCAGGGGAGGTCCCTTTGATGGAACATTCGCGAGGTGCCAGGCACCACGCTTCCTGTGTTAACTTGCACCATCTCACTTCTTTCCCAGAAGGACGGGGAGTCCCTGTGATGCCCATTTTCACACGCGAGGAAACGGAGGCTCCGAGAAGATGGGTCCATGGGATTCAGGGATGAGAGAACGAGGACCTGTACCCGGTCTGCCTGACGCCGGAGCTTCTGCGGTGAAGTCATGCTCTTCGGGTTCCTGTGGTGCCTCCTCCCTCTCCACCCAGCATCGCAGAATCACTGGCTGGAGCCCTGACCTCAGAGGAAGACACGATCACAGAGGCCACCTGTCCGGCCGGACGCTGGTGGCCCTGAGAGAGCAGGAGCCTGGCGCGGGCAGCCACCGATCATCTTGCAGTCGATCCCTCGAGTGGAGCAGTCGGACTCGGATCTGCAGCTCACAGGCAGAGAGGAGCAGGAGAGCTGGCCCGGGTCGGCTTTGGCAAATGCACACGGCCCTTCGTCCACGGATGAAGGAAGCCATCCTCTGGAGTAACTTAAATAAGCACAGCGCCTGGCCCGAGAAAGACACCGTGGGGGCCTCCTCGGACATATATTTCCTCTGACTTATGGTGAATGTGAAACACCTAATATTTTAGCGGCCAGCTTCCCCAATCCCCTGTGCCACCCGGCTTTGAGTTCAATGCAGCTCTCTGGCAGCCCGAGATCGCAGACTCGTGGGACAGGGTGGAATAAACATCAGGACGCGGTTCCAAGATTTACTGCCCCGTACACATTTTGGACTAAAATCACAAGACATTTCTCCCCACCCGCTCCCCAAGTTCATCTACCCTGTTCCTGGGGTTTGAAAAGATTTGAGGGCGAGGGAAGTGCCATTAAAGCAAGTAGTGGATTTCACATCCTGGTGATGTTTGTGTAGCTGCCACATGTGGCCCAGTGTTAAGTAGCTGAACATTACTGCTCGCAGCCGCCAAAGTCAGCCCTCACCTCCTAGGGAGGTGACTTCAAACAGCATTTCAAGGGCGCAGAGGGGAGGAGACGAGAGGGGGTTACCGCTCAGGATGCAGGAATTCACTCTCCCTGTCTGTGCTTTCTGCTTGTTAGAGCCATTCGGGAGCCGGAAGTGCAGAGGAATTTGAAGGGTGCCTTCAGATAAGGCGCTGGAAACCCCGATATTTGCATGAGAGCTGGCGTTCTCCGAGCAGCGACGTCTTTTAAAGCATAACTAAAGGTAATTTTCAGTTGGGAAGGCTCCCAGATCAGGAGTGCAAGGGATGCTGAATCAGGGAGGAGAAGCCTTGCTGTGAATAAAAGCTCACCTCTGCATTTCTCAGGACAAAAGCAGCCACTTGGAGTGTCTCCCGCAGCACACCGGTTCTGCTGGGGCAGGACGAGCCCGCCTGAGGAGGCTGCTCACAACGCATGCGCAACTCGTCAGTGACAAACCCGCCCTGTGCAGAGCTGGGAGGCCTGAATGAGGCTGGGAGAAATAGAAGCTGGCTGGACACGCCGACCTGGGGAGCCCTCACGGAGGCTAGCCTATTGAATTTTTTCTTTTTTTTTTTCCTTTGCCTGGTAGACTTTCTCAGAGCTTGAAGAGTTCTTGAAGGTCTTCCAGATAGCTTTCTGTATTGAAAATAAACCAATATACTCGTTATTTTGTTCTACTGCATATGTTGAATGAAAACTTAAAGTAATATAATAATTGATTTTTTTTTAAATTTGCACACTTTGGGCAGAATTTCTTGCACAGCGCAATACGTTACTACCACATGAGCCCACCTTACTCCGACCAATTTAATAGACATAGCGCCATCTGTTAGATTAAATGAACGGTAATAGACTGATTTTCTGTTTTTCAATGTAATCAGTCAACAAGTATTCATTGCTTGGCCCAGTGCGTAAGGAACGCTGCTAGGCACTGCGGGGCCCCACGTGTTTGGGTGTTTGGGAGGAAATGACTAACTGAGACCATTGTTGTGCTTTCTCTGCACAGGGATACACACTGAGTCCCGATGATTGGGGAGGGGGGGTGGGAGGGGGGGCCCTCTCGGGGCACCTGAGCTTGGAGTGTGCAGAGCCGGGCTGAGTCGGTCTCTCTGTCACTCTGCTTTCTGTCTCGCTCCCCTTCCTAACCCATGGGGTGGACTGTGGTTGGAACTGAGCTGTGGGTTTCTCTGTGTGAAGCTAATTGGCCCATTTGGGGCTTTGACCCAGATTCCTAACTTCTTAGCACCTTTCTTTAGACAACTGGGCTGGTGCTTTGGATGCGAATGCTAATTGTCAAGTTATTTTGTTCTACTGCATATGTTGAATGAAAACTTAAAGTAATATAATAATTGATTTTTTTTTAAATTTGCACACTTTGGGCAGAATTTTTTGCACAGCGCAATATGTTACTGCCACATGAGCCCACCCTACTCCGACCGATTTAATAGACATAGCGTCCTCTGTTAGATTAAATGAACGGTAATAGACTGATTTTTGTGTTAAAATGTAATCAGTCAACAAGTATTCACTGCTCGGCCCAGTGCGTAAGGGACGCTGCTAGGCACTGCGGGGCCCCACGTGTTTGGGAGGAAATGACTAACCGAGACCATTGTTGTGCTTTCTTTGCACAGGGATACACACGGAGTCCTGATTATTGGAGGGGGGGGCGGGGGGGCCCTCTCAGGGCACCTGAGCTTGGAGTGTGCAGAGCCGGGCTGAGTCGGTCTCTCTGTCACTCTGCTTTCTGTCTCGCTCCCCTTCCTAACCCATGGTGTGGACTGTGGTTGGAACTGAGCTGTGGGTTTCTCTGTGTGAAGCTAATTGGCCCATTTGGGGCTTTGACCCAGATTCCTAACTTCTTAGCACCTTTCTTTAGACAACTGGGCTGGTGCTTTGGATAGTGTGCAGAGCCGGGCTGAGTCGGTCTCTCTGTCACTCTGCTTTCTGTCTCGCTCCCCTTCCTAACCCATGGTGTGGACTGTGGTTGGAACTGAGCTGTGGGTTTCTCTGTGTGAAGCTAATTGGCCCATTTGGGGCTTTGACCCAGATTCCTAACTTCTTAGCACCTTTCTTTAGACAACTGGGCTGGTGCTTTGGATGCGAATGCTAATTGTCAATCAGGAGGAAAGGCTTTCTCCAGTCCCCCCTCCCCCCACCCCAGGGGGTTGGGGGGGGGCGTTCACTGGCTGCTGCATCCGCACGGCACCCACTCACCAGCCTGGGGGTGCTGGTCCGCACCGCACCCGCTCACCAGCCTGGGAGTGCTGGTCCGCACCGCACCCGCTCACCAGCCTGGGAGTGCTGGTCCGCACCGCACCCGCTCACCAGCCTGGGAGTGCTGGTCCGCACCGCACCCGCTCACCAGCCTGGGAGTGCTGGTCCGCACCGCACCCACTCACCAGCCTGGGAGTGCTGGTCCTCGGGGTTGACTCCCAGCTGGGCACGATGGGCCAGCCTGTCCCCTGTCACATTGCAGAGAACAGCTCGTGAGCAACAAGTCCCTCCCCCCGCCCCTGACCCAGCCTCCTCCAGGATACTATGCATTTTTCCGGGCTTACACAGCACCTAGAGATTGCAAAGCCATCCATGCGCCTATATAGCCACAAACCTATTCGGTAGCAACCGAAAGGCGTCCATCACCATGATGTGACTTTAGAACCCCAGCCGCCACACACAGTCATAATCTATAAAGTACGGGGGTTGGGGCTTCAGCACACACACTTGGCGCGGGGGACACGAGTCGGCTCATAACTGTCGAGGCTTCACAGTTTTGGAATTGAAGATGCCGTCCTCATCTCCATGTCAGACCGACAGGTTCCCAGAAGCCGATTCGTTTGCTGATGACCTTCACGCAGCGAGCCTCGCACACCCTTCACATGCTCTGTGTCTCCTGCCCGGCCGTGCGTGTCACAGGTATGTCGTTTATGGAGTGAATTTTATTTGTTTATTTATTTTTAAAAAATATATTTTATTGATTTTTTACAGAGAGGAAGGGAGAGGGATAGAGAGTTAGAAACATCGATGAGAGAGAAACATCGATCAGCTGCCTCCTGCACACCCCCTACTGGGGATGTGCCTGCAACCCAGGTACATGCCCTTGACCGGAATCGAACCTGAGACCTTTCAGTCCGCAGGCCGATGCTCTATCCACTGAGCCAAACCGGTCAGGGCAATGGAGTGAATTTTAAAAGGCGCATTGAAATTCTAGATTCCTTTCACAGGAGGTGTATGTATCGACATTGTTAATGGAGCTTCTGCTACTTACCCGCTGTGTGACCTCAAGCAGGTTACTCCACCTCTCTGGCCCTTGGTTTTCTGATCTATAAAATGGGGATGTTAATAGTACCTGCCTGAGAGGGCTATTGTGAGGAAGATGTGAGCTCATCGCTGTCTTTCATGCTTGACCAGGAACAAGGTGCCTGCATTATACAACCAACTGGCAAATGGAATAAAGTCTTTAGAATAAATCTGTACACAGCAGGTCTTCAACATGTGTTCATAGCTATCTTTGTAGTGTTCTGAGAAGAATGCATTTTCATAACGTGACCAAGGGGTTGTTATCATTCCGTTTTAACATTTGAAATTGTTCTTACGTGCTGGTTGTTTGGGTCTGTAGGTTATCATAGTTAAGTATTATCATTTTCAGGGTGTTCTGTCATTTTACGTTGGCCACGTGTCAGAGGCTGGTGTCATGTCAGAAGTGGTTTCATTCCCTGGCTGTGCGTTACAAATGTGACAGCACCGAGAATCGGAGCAACACTACCTGCTCTCAACACATGTTAGGTTTCCTTGGAGTTGGGTGACATGCTGAGCTGTTGTAGCAGCTGGACAATTTGCTGGGGAGAACCCTGCAAGTCTAAAGAAGACTCTCGATATTAACAACCACAAAACCTAAAGGAAGGCGCATCCTGCGAAGGAGTTTTGCTGATTTGGGGCGGGATGGGGGCGGGGTGAAGGCCACCTCTGGGGTCTAGGCCTTCCCAATGTTTCTCTCACCCCTCCTGTGAGGTACTCTACCCTGTGCTGTAGCAGCGGAACACTTGATAGCACAGTCAAACGGTGATTTTTAAAAATACAGTGACTGAACGTTTAAACATGTATTCTCTGTCCCGTGCCTACCCCTCCACAATGTGCTGGATGAGTCTGGGAATATTGGGGTAAAAGGAAAGCGATTCCGGAAGACATGGTGAGCTCTGGGACACGCTTGACTTCTTCAGGAGGAGAGAATCAGAAATTTGAATGAAGACATTAAAATTCTCCGAGGTAGCTGTAAATAGTTTATGATAGAGTTTTCAACTGCTTTGTAGGACACGGATCACCAGACTCGTAAGCGTTCACAGCTATGAAACTTAAACTGTGAAGGAAAACCCCGTCCTCTGAGTGACAGAGCTTCTCAAAACCTTGGTGTGCAGATGAGTCACCCGGGGACCTTGTTAGAATGCAAATTCCCATTCGGTTGGGGGCTGGGGCAGCAGGACTGGGATCTGCATTCCTAACCAGCTGCCTTTCCTCAGACCCCAGGGGAGCCGGGATCTAAAACACACAGCTCCTGGGCATTCCCCCTGTGTTCCCTTCTTTCCTGCTCTGGGCACATGATCTGATAGTACCTCTGTGTGCACATGCACATGCTTTGTATATGTATATGCCTTTCGAGGCCTGCTTCCTAAACCATTAATTGAGAAAGAGGCCATTGTTACAGAAAGCACAACGAACTTCATGAAAAACCATTGGGCACAAAGGCAAAGCATTGACAAATTGGTACTTTCTTGCTTGGTCACGCCTGATTTAAGAAAATGAACCCAAAATGGGTTTTCAGAATTGGAAATTGACTTCAAGCCCATTTAAATCGTTCCCCTTCAGCATATTAGCAGTGGAGTGCATAAACCAATATTTATTTTCCAATCAAAGGTTTGCAGCAGATGAATGAAAGAGATGAGGGAAGAATGCTTTGAAATGTTTCTAGTGCCAGACATGGAAATAGGATATTTTATTTCTTTAAGTGGCAGGCACAGGCCTCACCTACTAGTGAAATCTATCCTGCCCCGGGAAGAGGAAATGGTCTGAAAAACTGACCATTGTATAAAAGCCCAAGGCCAGCGCCTCACCGCCAGCGATCACAATACGTATTCTTCAGCGGGAAAAAGTCGAAGATCCAGCTACGTTCGGGGAGAACCTATTCACAGAATAACTGTATAGGGAAGGCCCCTTAAGAAAAGCTCCCCAAATTCCATTATCTGGACTGTCACTCGCCACTCGGGGTTGTCTTGGCGCTGTGTGTTCTCATGAATTACCCGGGCTGTTTGTTTTTCCTTTATCAGTCATCACCCTGTCAGCTGGGCCATTCATAACAACTTTTGGCAGCTCATCAGGGGAGTTCAGAGCTTGAATAAGGACCCTATCAACTCTCACACCTCATTGTGTGAAGCTGTTTACCCGCCTTGCCTTTTTCTGTAAATATTACAAGCCGTTCCCTGAAAGGAGAGACATGTGAAAGCAAAATGGCCTAACGGCCTAGCAGTTGGCCGGCATGGTGGATCTGGGCTGGCCCGAGGGCTGGCAAGTCCTGGGGTTTCGTTTATTTGCCTGAAGGGTACCTCGCCGCTGGTCCTCGCCTCCCATGGACTCTGGTTAATTAGGCAGTGTTTAATCTGCCTTAACATTTGTGTCAGTTGGGCGAGAGGGAGACTTTGTAATGAGGGAGCACAGATTGGCTCCCTGTCACCATCCGCTCTGCCTCTAATTAAACGCACACGTTCGCAGCGCCTTGTCACACTGGATGCCGGTCCCCCCACTGTCTTTCATGCTTCACTAGGAACAGGGTGCCCGCATTATACAACCGACGGCCAATGGACTCGGCCCCCTGGACTGAGCGGGTGAAGTTTCTGCCAGGTTCACCCATCAGAACGAATTTCCTATTTGAAATGAACGTCAACAATTCTGCGTAGAAGCTAGCACCACCGTCCTGCAAGCGGGTGTGATTTTTTCGTGGTCTCTATATGTTTACGGAAGTTAGCTATGCCCGGATTTCAAAGTGTCAAATAGTCCCTAATTGTGTGAGAAAAACAGTGGTCTCCCCAGAGGCAGTCACTTTGAGCTCTCGTGGCCGATGCTTTAGAAAATCATTTCACAGTGAGAAGTAGGTTATTTGCCTGTTGTTGAGGGTTTCGTGAATTGGAATCATATTGTGACTTGCTTTTTTCACTTATCATTAAGGTATTTTTTTAAATTGCTCTTTTTTAAAAAGCAAGGTATAACTTACCTACAATGAAAGGCACAGATTTTATTTTTTTAAATGTATTTTTATTGATTTCAGAGAATAAGGGAGAGGGAGAGAGGAAACATCAATGATGACTGAGAATCATTGATCCGCTGCCTCCTGCACGCCCCACACTGGGGATGGAGCCCCAAACTAGGCAAGTGCCCTGACTGGGAGTCGAACCAGTGGCCTCTTGGTTCCTGGCTTGACACTCAACTGCTGAACTGCACCAGCTGGGCAAACACACAGATTTTAAATGTACAGCTCAGTGGGATTTAACAGATGAATACACCCAAGTCACTGTCCACCAGTCAAGCCATGGAGCATTTTCATCACCCCAGGAAGTGCCCTCGCCCACCTTTGCAGTCAGTCCGGCCCCCTCCAGGAGGCGATCCCTTATTTCATTATTCCTCTCATCATAGTCTGTGGTTCTAGATTAGATTTTCCTGCTCTATATGGCATCATGCAGTAGGCCCTCTATTGTCTACTATGGCTCAGGATGATGTCTTTGAGAGTCATGCAGAAATTGACTCCTATTAACGACCAAACAGCATTTCTTTGTATGAGTCTACCACGGTTGGTTCATCAATAAAGTTAGTGGTGGTCATTCCAGTTGTTCCCAGTTTCGGGTTATTGGGTTGTCTTTTTATTAATGACTCGAGGCCCGGTGCACAAATTCGTGCACGGGTGGGGTCTGGCTGGCCTGCCCCGATCTGGGCTGATTGGGGGTGGGTGTTATATGAAAAGGCCGGCCGGGGGAGGGGCTGTGGATGGTTGGCCGGCTGGCCCCGCCCCCTGGTCAAACTCCCGGTTGAGGGGACAATTTGTATATTAGCCTTTTATTATATAGGATTGGTAGACGTTCTTGTCTGTTCTAGATAACAAGTTCCTTGTCAGAAATAGGCTTTGAAAATATTTCTCCCCATCTGTGGCTTGTCTTCTCATTTTTTAAATGGTGTCGATTGATAAGCAGAAAATGTTAACTTTAATTATGTCCAATATATGTGTTTTTATTAGTGCTTTTTGTATCCTATCAAAGAAATCCTTGCCAACCTCCAGATCATGCAGATACTCTCCTGTTTTCTTTCAGGAAAACATTGAAGCATTAATAGTTTCCAATTGTACATTAAGGTCCTTCTATCTTGATCTAATTTCTGTGTTCTGTGTGAGGTAGAGGTTAAGGTATTGTTTTATAAATATGGATATCCAGTTGTTCTATCATCATTTGTGGCAAAAGCTTTTCTTTCCACCTAGTGTGTGTGTTAGTGTGTGTGTGTGTGTGTATGGATGCCTTTGTTCAAAATCAATTGACCATACATATGTAGATCTATTTCAGTACTTTTACTCTACTTCGTTGATTTGTTTGTCTATTTTATAAGTGTCTTACTTATTGTGGTTTTATAGTAAGTCTTTAGAATAGGTAGTATAAGTCTCCAGAAGTTTTAGGTTATTTTGACAATTTATGCATTTTCATGTACATTTTATAATCAGTTTGTTAATTTCTAATAAAAGCCTCCTGAAATTTTGATTGGGATTACAGTGAATCTATAGATTAAGTGGGGGAAACTTGATACTTTAGCAATATTAGTTTTTCCAATCCATAAGCATGTTATATGTTAAAAGTTTTTATTTGGTATCTTTCTGCAATATATAATAGCTTTTAGAATTTAAGTTTTATAAATCCTTTTTATTTTTATTTATTTATTTATTTTTATAAATCCTTTTTAAAATTTATTTTTGAGTAGTTTATATTTTTCCTGAGATTATAAGTGAATGGCTTTTTAATTTTATTTTCTTATCATTTGCTGGTAAAAATAGAAATGTGGTTAAAATTTGTACATTGACCTTGATTCCTCTGACTTTGCTAAATTCACTTTCCAGTTCCTGTAGTTATCTGGTGGTGGTGGTGGGGGGGGGATATGTTTCTTGAGATGTTTTATGTTTACAATCGTGTCATTCACAAAAAAGACAGCTTTGCTCTTTTATTGTTAAGTTGTACACTTTTTTATTTCTCACAGTGTTACTAGCGAGGACCCCCAGTATGCTGCTGATAGAGGTGGGGAGAGGGGCACTTTCTCCTGGACTCAGACACATTCGGTCTTTCTCCATTCACATGTCATTACCTGTTGGTGTTTGTACATGCCCATCACCAGGCTGATGAAATTCTTTTCCTTAGCTTATTTTCAGAATTTTTTTCATGAATGGGTGTGAAATATTGTCAAAAGTGTTTTTGCATCATTTGAGATGCTATTGTTTTCTCTTTGATTCTGTTAATGTGATGACTTATAAGTATTGATTTTATAATGTGAAACCCATTTTGCAACCCTGGCATAAGCTCCATTTATAAATGACATTTATCCTTTTCATAAAACACCGAATTCGTGTTTTAGCATCACATTGAGGACTTTATATATACTCACACAGGGTATTGGTCAATAGTTTTCTTTCCTTAAAATGTCTTTGTCAGGTTTTGGTATCAGGGTTATGCTGATTCTAGTTTTTTCCTTAAAGCGTGGATCGAATTTATGAGTAAAGCCATCTACACCTGGGGTTTTCTTTGTTGTGAGTGTTTTAATTATGAATTCAATATTGAAAATACTTATTGAGCTATTTCTTCCTGTATAATTTTGATAAGATATACTTTTGAAGGAATTTGTCCATTTGCTCTAAGCTGTTGAATTTATAGGTAAAAAAATCATTAATGTTTTTGTCTTCTTGGGAAATTGAATCCCTTTTCATTAGGTAATAGCCCTTTATCATGGGTATAAAACTGTCTGGTCAACTTTAATTTTAATAAAGCTACTTCAGCTTTCTTTTAAGTAGTGTCTTTATGGTATATCTTTTTTCATCCTTTTATTTTTAACCATTCTATGTTTACACGTTTAAAGTGGTATTTCTGTAGGTTGGCTATAGTTGGGTCTTGCTTTTTATCTAATCTAACAATCTATGTTCGATTTAGTGTGGTTTATATTTAATGTGATTATTGATATGGTTGAATTAATATCTATCATCTGAACAGCTGTTTTCCATTTGTTCCATTTGTGCTTTATTTTTCCCCCTTTTTGATGAATTGAAAATATTTAATGACTTAATGTTATTTCCACTATTGAATTATCATATATACCTCTTTTGAAAAAATGCAGTATATCCTATTTAGTTAAAGTCTACTTTTAAATAATACTCTGTTCCGTGCCTAGAGAGAGGACAGTAATATATCCCCTATTTCTCCCTCCCACTCTTGTTCTATTGTTGCTGATATTTATTCTTACATATGCTATAAAAATACAATACTGCTATTTTGCGTTAGATAGGTATCTTTCCAACCAATTAAAAATAATAAAAAATGAATTTTAAACACTGTTTACTTTTCATTATTCCTGTCCAGTGCCCTTAATTTCCTTGTGTAGATTCAGATTTTTGTCTGCTGTTATATTCCTTCTGCCTGAAGATATTTGTTTTAACATTACTTAGAGTGTGGGTCTACTGGCAATGAATCACTCAGATTTGTTTTTTTTTGTTTGTTTTTGGGTCTTTATTACTACTTCCTTTTGAAAGATATTTTTGCTGGGTATGGAATTCTGACTTGACAGGTTTTTGTTATTACTCAGCAACAGAGATATCACTTGATTATCTTCTGTCTTGCATAGTTTCTCCTGAGAAGTCTATTGTAATTCGTATTGTTAATTATTATTCCTCCACATGGAATGTGTTTTCTTTCCACTACCTTCATCATTTTCTCTTTGTCTCTGGTTTTCAGCAGTGTGAACATTATGTGCCTATGGTGTGAGGGTCATTTTGAGAGGGGAGCGTTTACTCTGCTTGATGTTCTTCTAGTGTCTTGGAACTGTTGTTTTGTATCTATCA
Source organism: Myotis brandtii (assembly GCF_000412655.1). NCBI lineage: Eukaryota > Metazoa > Chordata > Mammalia > Chiroptera > Vespertilionidae > Myotis > Myotis brandtii. Next base: position 571,244 of record NW_005357525.1, read on the forward strand.
TTTTATTTTTGAAAATCCTATGTGTTATTTCTTCCTATCCTTTCTTTCTGGAATGCCAGTTACACATAGGTTAGATCTTTTGGTTTTGTCCCATATCTCTTAGATGCTCAGTCGTGTTTTTCCTTCCACACTTCATCCTTCCCTTCTACCCAGTAACCGATGCCAGAACTGCTATAAACCCAGGTATACAGGTGATGGTCTGACAAGTCATTTTGTTATTGTTGTCTCCTTTTAATTCTCTAAATCCTGTGGGTGTATCTCTTTAAACGATTCTTTCCTGCCATTTTAGTGACCTTGAAAGGGACTGGAAAGAGATGCATGTGTGCAATCTGCCTCCTTTACCTGGAAATCAAGTTTGAATTTCATTATTTAAATTAATCTTAAGTGGTTAAAAAAGACTAACTTAAGCCGAAACCGGTTTGGCTCAGTGGATGGAGCGTCGGCCTGCGGACTGAAAGGTCCCAGGTTCGATTCCGGTCAAAGGCATGTACCTGGGTTGCGGGCACATCCCCAGTAGGAGATGTGCAGGAGGCAGTTGATCGATGTTTCTCTCTCATCGATGTTTCTAACTCTCTATCTCTCTCCCTTCCTCTCTGTAAAAAATCAATAAAATATATATATTTTTAAAAAGACTAACTTAAATGGAGATAAGGGCTAAATTTCCTATTATTTCAGAAATTAATTAGTCTATTATATCTTACTTTCTCATTTTAATGCACTTTTGTATTCTCAAAAACAGAAAAAAATCACAATAATAATAGCTACATTTATTACACACTTACCATGTGCCAGTGTTGTAAATGCTGCTCTATATTACCTAATTTAATTCTCACAGCAACTTTATAGTATAAACATGCTCGTTATCTTTGTTTTTACGATGAGCATAAACTGTGGACCAGAAAGATGAAGTCATTTGTCCAATGATGCAGAAAGAAAAAGTGACAGACTTGGCTTCTTAACTACTGTCCTCTATCTAACTGCCTTCAACCAATGGGAAGATAATGGATTCTAGATCATTTCTTTGCTATCCTTCACGTATTACTGTTACCTCTCTGAGAATCTTAATGTATTAATCAGCAGATACATATTTAATGCCTGTTATGTGCCCCAACTTATTTTGTTTACAAATACAGTAAATGAATAATTATATGGCAGAGCAGTTTCTCTCTCTTCCAAAGAGAAGACCCCCCTCCCCCAGATCTGAAAATAAGTTTTATGGAATAGAATGGTATCACCATTCAGACACAGGGAAGCTTGATTCGATCTGGGTGCGCAGAAACCATGGAAAACACATAAAAAATAATGATGTTATTCGAGAGTTTGGGTAGCTTCCGGATTACCCATGCTGCTTTTCACTTCTTCCATACCTCTTTTTTTTTTTCATTCTAATTCTTAGCTATTGTACTGCTTGTACATATTCCTTCCACAGAGCAAAATAAGAGGATTATTTATACCATAAGCTCAAAAGATCTGTTCAGAGATTTCAGGAGTTGAGGCCATTTGGGTCCATAAAGAATCTTGACCCAGCGGGGGAACCTGCGATAGAGGTGGGTGCGTGCTCCCTCTGTTTCTCTTGCGTGAGGAATTGTGAGTGACATTGTGTGGGTATCAGAGTGTGTGGGAAGAGGGGGGATGAGAGGGGGCTCCCCACTTTTAGAGAATTGCCCTTTACCAAGGATTTATGCTAACGGGGGAACATAGGCCCACCCTGTCCGCTGAGGATGAGACAATGGGCTATGACTCAGTAACGAGTTCTCGTTTGTCAGGTGTCAGCTTGCTGATATGGTCTAAGGATAAGGGGTTCAGTAATTCTTATAAAAATTGGAAATAACCCTACCATTCACACTGTAGTTTCTCTTCCAGTTTCATAGCTGTTTTAATTCTGCCCAGTTGTATGAGGAGCCTGAAATACGTAGTGTCATTTCTATTTTATAGATGAGTAAGTACCTACTGAGAAGTGAGATGGCCATGTCCAAGGTCACCCAGCGACAGTATTTGACTTCAGACTTGAACCCAAGTCCTCGCTCTGGACTTACCTTTTTTCCCCCCATGAAACTAAGCAGCCTGTGTGTTGTACAGAATCCATTTATGTTGACTATTAAGTGTGTTTGCCCACATGCTGGACTCTTAAGCATTTGTATTTATAAGATAATTTACTGATCGGTCGCAGCGGCTCAAAGAGGCAGCCTGTTTTTTTGAAATTAAGCCTTTTGTCTCCTTTTGGTCCAACAGGAAGCGAAGTTGGTCACACGGAGGCACCAAGTCCCTCGTGATGTCAGCGAGGCCGCATCCACGCTCTGGGTGGAAAGACGCTGAGTCTTCCAGACGCTGGGTGTCCAGAGGAGGCCGGGGTTCCCCTGGGGGAGCTCGAGGTCGTGCTGTTTCAACCAGCCCCCCCCTTCCCCCGACGAGGGTCCGACGGGGCTCAGCAGGAGGAATGGGGACCCAAGGCGGTGGGACTGGAAGGGCGGCCTAGCCAGCAGGTGAGGCGTTGACTTCCTTTTCATCTCATTTACACTCCAGGTTGCCCCCTGGGGTCAGTGCCTCTGATTCTGACGCTTGCACTCATTGTCTTTGTTTTGAATGGAGAGAAGGGGGGAAATACTGATACCCCTGTACCTGCAGAGCAGATCTGCCCAGCGTGGATCTCTTTCTCCCTCGTGAATGACATCCGTCTCTACAGTCCTCCAAAGGCATCACTGTGGCCGGCTTCCTGTCTGGGTGGGATGGCGTCACCCTTTATGAGTTTCCAGGTGACACTATGTTTCGGGAAGAATTCTCTCCAGAAACCATTTTTAAAATGATTATCAAATCCCTTAATGAAGAATCAGAAGCCAAACCGGCTAGGCTAAGCACGCAGCTAGCCAGCTGGCAGGGGCTGATCCGGTCCCTCCCGGATCTAAACCGTCCGAGAGGATCGACGAGAGAGCTCGGCGTCTACCCCAAGCCATCCAGGGCGAGGGCACAGCCACGCCAGGGTCTCCCACGTATCCCGAGTGGCCTGAGCCTGCCCGGTGCATTTCGAAGTACGTGAGCCTGTGACCTTGCCCACAGCCATGCCCTCTGGTGAGAGAGCGTGATGGTTCCGGTGAACCTGCCCCTGGGCCACACTCTCTCAATAGCCTCCTTTTGTCCCAACAGCAATAGTTTGAAACAAGGGCTTGAATAGATCATGCACCTTGTCCAAGGTCACCGGCTACTAACCGGCAAGGTAGGACTTGAGCCTACTTGTCGGCCCCCAACCATCTCTTCATTGTCGCTACTGAGATCATGGCTTCCTTGGTGTAACTGTTGGATCTGGAAAATGTGGGCCCAAGAGAACTCTGAAACATGATATTACACCTCTTCGCCTTCCTGAGAGTCTTGTTTAAAAAAGAAACCGGAGGAAGATTTCATGACTATATCTATCTAGCATTTGTGTACGATATTTACATTTACAAAATGCGTTCCAGTGTAATAGAACAGACAGGTTTTTATTTGGGCATATAATTGTCCTCTCTTTCATATTCATGTATGCCTGTGATTTATATTGTAGTATGTTTTCGACGTGGTCTTCTGAGATCATGTACAATGGTAACAGATTTAAAATAAGATTAATAAAGACTTCTCCGTATCACTCCTAGGGAAAACCGACCGGGGCCACCCTGTCTCCGCGTTTCGTAAACATGATGCAGAAGAGCCTAGATCAGTGATGGCGAACCTTTTGAGCTCGGCGTGTCAGCATTTTGAAAAACCCTAACTTAACTCTGGTGCCGTGTCACATATAGAAATTTTTTGATATTTGCAACCATAGTAAAACAAAGACTTATATTTTTGATATTTATTTTATATATTTAAATGCCATTTAACAAAGAAAAATCAACCAAAATGAGTTCGCGTGTCACCTCTGACACGTGAGTCATAGGTTCGCCATCCCTGGCCTAGATGGTCCCCAGAACACGGTCTGTAATGCCCGCTGCTCGTCCCTGGTTCAGTAAGACCACATCCAGCTCCTGTTCCTCCTGCACATCGCGTGTCCACCTGCTGCCCTTCAGGGGGTCGGCTCGTCAGCACCCGGGATGAGGAACTGCCGTGAGCATGAGCCTCACCCCGCGCTTTCCTCTTTGTTCCACAAGCCACACCCTCCATGGAACTTTCTCGTGGACGGTTTCCTTTGCCTAGATATCTCTCCCCCGAGGGTCACACAACTGCCGCCCTCCCTGCCTTCAGGCCTGAGATCCGGGGCGCCTTCTCCAGGAGGCCTGTCTGACCACAGATCCCAAAGCCCCGGCAGTGGCGTGTCCTGGTGTTCTCTCCCTCTTCCTCTTCAGCGGGTGGTGCTCTGTGTTAGGAAACCTGCAGTCCCGGGGTTTGGTGAGAATACATTTTTAAAAAACGATTGGTAAGCTTATATTTTGTCATTGTTCAGTTGCTGCCATCTGCTGTAAAGTTAATGAAGAAGGAATCTCGTTTGTGTGAAGTAAGCTGAAGGCGTGCAACACACTCCCTGTCTTGTAAGAGATCGGATCGTCGCTGTGGAGGGCGTGCAAACACTGGGCTGGAGCAACGCCTCTATCTGGTCACCTTAGCAGTGGTTCCCAACCTTCCTCCTGCTGTGGCGGCCCTTTAATACAGTTCCTCATGTTGTGCTGACCCCCAACCATAAAATTATTTTCGTTGCTACTTCATAACTGTAATTTTGCTGTTATGAATAATCATAATGTAAATATCTGATATGCAGGATGGTCTTAGGCGACCCCTGTAAAAGGGTCATTCAACTGCCAAAGGGGTCGCGACCCACAGGTTGAGAACCGCTGACCTATGGCGGCCCTTTAATACAGTTCCTCATGTTGTGCTGACCCCCAACCATAAAATTATTTTCGTTGCTACTTCATAACTGTAATTTTGCTGTTATGAATTGTCATGTAAATATCTGATATGCAGGATGTATTTTCATTGTGACAAATTGAACATAATTAAAGCATAGTGATTCATCACAAAAACAATATGTAATTAGATATGTGTTTTCCGATGGTCTCAGGCGACTCCTGTGAAAGGGTCATTCGACCCCCAGGTTGAGAACCGCTGCCTTACAGGTTCTAAATAACTTGTGTGTATGATCAGCAGCTTATGCAGTCGTGTGTCGCCTAATGACAGGGATGCGGTCGGAGAATTTCCCCGAGTGACTCCATTGCGCACACTCCCTAGGGACCCCCAGTGGACAGAGGCCATGCAGAGACATAGCATATTCAGCCATGGAGCATTGGGGGTTATTTTTATTGCCGCAGAACCTATCCTATCCTGACTACATCAAGGACTTTCCCCATGAACGTGCCCCTGCTAACTCCTTAGAACTTTAATTTACCTCCAGCCTGGTAGAGTGGAGAGAAGCAAATTCTTTGCCACAGGAAGTGCCGGGCATTACCTATCTGAGCTCCTCTAAGTCGGTAGGCTCAGCGGGAGGGAGAAGAAAAGAGAACTAGTGGCTGTTGACTTCCTGCTCCAGCCCGGGCCCCGGGCTGGATGCTGTGGAAGCTGCCAGGTTTAGACGGGTTTGGTTTTCACATCACAGATGAAGCCGAGCTCAGGAGCGGGCGGATGGCATGTCTGAGAACCCCCTGGCCAGCAGGTGTCAGAGCCGGCACCAGGACCACGTCCCTCTGACGTGGAGAGCCGTGTCCTTTCCCTGTAGCGTAAACAGACAGGTGATGAGCTTTTAATCCCTCAGAGCCTGTTGGTATTTCACTCCTAACCGTGCTCTCTTTCACACTAACGTTCGTTGGATCCCTTTACCATTCAGAGCTGCTACTCTTAGAATTATTTTGTTCATCTCACCCAGATTTGTTTTTACTGAGCCTCGACACCCAGGGTGCTACAAATCTGCGTGTTTGTTTAAACTCCAACCGAACACGCTCGTGTTTGTTTTAAGCCAGAATATCGTCGCCAAGATATCTGGAAATGCCTCCTCCGTGGCTACAGGCTTTTTATTATTTTTATTTTTTAAATGAGGTTTGCCCTTTATGGCAAGGACCTTACAGGGATGTAGATGCCGTGGAGAGGGGGCAGGTTTCTGTGCGAAGAGGGGAGCACAAGGGCCACATTCAAGTAACAGGCCCTGTGGTCCACAGTGCCTTTTCAGCTGCCATCTCTGTGGCCACAGAACCGTACAACCCGTCTGCTTCAGGGAAGCCCCAGTGTCAGCCGCGGGGCCTCACCAAAACACGAGGAGATGGCCCTGCAGACCCACAGCTCGCCCGTCCGTCTGTCCATGCTGGTGGGCTGGTCCCGGGGCTGGTCGAGTGCAGCCACGCCCTCCATGCGGAGGTGGGCGGAGGTGGGCGGAGGTGGGCGGAGGGCATGCCCCCGCCTGCATCCTCTGGCTCCTGGTGGGACTCCCCCATGAGAACCAGGGTCGTCCTCAAGTGTAACAGTATTAATTATCAAGTCACTTTAAAACACGTGTGATGTATGTGTGCATTTATTCCACAGGAATGGGATAAAGATTAAATACTTAATGAATCCATTTTTCATATCAAGGGTATATTTGCCCTGCGCCTAACTCTATCTCTCTCCCTTCTGTTTCTCATGAGAAATATCGCTATCTTTATTATGTAATCAGTAATATATCATTCCTTCTAAGCAGGATCTAATTTTAGCCGCATGATGAATGGCCCAGGGATGTGTTCCGCTGCCCTCCGCGGAGAGGAATATACATCAGACCTGCTCAGGTGTGTGTCATTTCTCTATACCTGGGAGCTTTCAGCTCCCCGAGTGGCAGCCTGGGTTTTTCTGGCCGAAAGCCCCAGGTTCTGCCTCTTGTTTTTATCCTGCGTAGACGGCGTTCGGAAACGGCCCTGTGTGGGCAGTGTGGGCAGTAACCAGCTGTGTGAGCTCCAGGCAGTGAGCTGTGTGCTCTCCTGCGCCTGGGTTTATCGAAGCGGCTAGAAAACGACCAACTGGGCTTTTTTTTCCCTTCATTGATGTGCAGGATCTGCTTTTGTAGGACTACACTCAAGTCCCCATCACCGTCTACCATCACTCCCCCCCCCCCAGTTTTGTCTTTCAGTGGTGATGTTTCTTAAAGATGCAGGAATCATCCCGCGTTGACTAGGAACATGAGGACTTGGCGACTTTGTTTTTCTTGAGCTTCCGAGAAGAAAACGTCATTTTCTGTTATACGACATCTGAGTTGTATAGCTGCTTCTGCACATCTGCAGCGCCTGACGTCTCGAGGACATGTTAATCTTAAACACTAGTTTGCACTCACCTTTAATTGATCTGTAGGAGAATCAGAATGGTGCCTTGTCTAATTTCAGATGTGAAAATGGAGGCTCGGAGAGATGAAACCACCTGCTCAAGTTCTGGGACATGGCCCGGTAAGGAATGAAACCCAACACCCCACACCACCCCCTGCCTTTGCTTAACTTCAAATGGCACCTGTATACGATGGAAGACACTGTTAGGAGTGTTTGGTTTTGCAACAATTATGTGTGTGTGTGTGTGTGTGTGTGTGTATAATTGATAACACCCTCTATTGTCCACTTTCCTTTCCTGTCTAACGTCTTCACTTCATATATACATATCTATATATATAAAAGCCTATTATGCGAAGTGTCCCCTCGGGAGTTCAACCGACCGGTAGTTCGATCGCTCGCTATGATGTGTGCTGACCACCAGGGGGTGGTGTGGAATAAAGGGAGGCCCCAGCCAGCAGCCGCTAAGGACCCTACCCGCGCACGAATTTCGTGCACTGCGCCTCTAGCTCTGAAATTCTTTGTGCAACTATTTTTGTGTGTGTGTGCAACTGTTATGTTTGTTGATTTTAACATGTACTTTTTTCTTGCATTAGTATCTCTGAAACTGTGATACATCTTGTAATCAAAGGGGTATCATAATCTAATTGGCAGGTTTTCTTTTCTTAGTGGTTACAGCAGATTGATTGTTAAACTGTGCCGAATCCTCGCCCCGCTCTGTCTGCATGCCCTGTGCAGTGTCACTTTGCAACTCCTCACATCCAGCAGTCAAGTCCATGTCTCCTTGCCTTGACAATGGCCTCGTCTTTATTTATTGCTGTCGAGGACGCTGTGGGTGCCCGACCCGTTCCCTTTTGCCCTGACAGTCAGCCTGCCTGACTTCCGAGTGCACCTGCATTTCCCTGCCTGGGGCTGTCTCCGGCTGCCAGAGCCCGTTCTGCCTGCTGTGATGCCTTAAAAATACGTTCGCAGATACTGACTCTCCTCCCTCCTCTCCCCTTGAATAGAAGCCAGACTTCATGACTTGACTTGCTTCTGTCACCGGGATGTGGTGGTATGACAGTGGGATTGTCACGACTAGGCCATGAAAGGCACCCTGGCCTGCTGCCTCTCAGATCACTCATTTGGGGGGTGGGGAGGCGAGCCATATGCCTCAGAGGACACTCCAGTGGTCAAATGGAGAGAGAGGTCTGCATGGGAAGCAACTGAGGCCTCCAGCGAAAGCCTGCACCGACTGGCCAGCCCCGTGAGTGAGCCATCCTGAAGCAGTTCTTTCAGCTTCAGTCTTTACGTAACAAAAGCCCTGCCAATTCCTAACTGTAACCTTATGAGGAACCCTAAGCCAGAACCAAGTAGCGAAGCTATTCCAAAATTCCTGACCCTGACAGGCAATATGAGATACTAAATATTGTAATAAGCCATGAAGTTTGGGATAATTTATTGCACGTCAGTGTATAAATAAACCCATCCACGTGGCAGGCTGGAAATGCTGGCGGGTTCCCTCTGCAAGCATCCCTGAACCCATGACACGCAGTAGCTTGTATAAATACCACAGCTTCTCTCCCCCCCCCCACTCTGCCCCCCTGCGGGAGCGCTGAACTCCTAGGGTTTCCCCAGGGGGATGAAGTTCCAGGCCCTCAGAATAGCACCTGGGTTGATAACGCCCTTTACCGCCCCCTCCCTTCCCTGTCTCACTTCCTCACTTCCCTGTTGGTGTTTCCTCCCATATGAGTTGCTCCCAAATCCCTGTCTCAGAATCTTCTTTTAAAGGGGAATGGGGATGAAAACAAGGTCAGTTCCATGTAATAATTGGCCAAGTTCTGTGCATTACTCATCAAATTTTCTTTCCATGGCTTCAGCTCGGTAGCACCAACCCAAGCTGATGAAAAACAATATAAACAACAACACTCCCACTTTGCACTTATGTAAATATGGATGAAAACATATCCTCCTCCCCAGTTTTTGACACAGTTTCAAACTTGAAACCGAATACATATATAATAAAGAGGATACTCGAAGTTACAGTGGTAACGGGGAGGTGGAATGAAAATGCTCACATGGAGTCAGGAGGAGGGAGAGGCTGTAGCAGCTGAAGTTCTGTGAGGACAGTTCTGTGGGGCTGAGCCCCACAAGTGCCAGGGGCAAGAACCAGGCTGCTGCGTAAAGCCAGGGGCCCTGCAGTCCTTCTCTACCATCCCCTGAATCCGGGACCACAGACACCAGCCACTGGCCTAGGGGAATGCAAGAGAGCTGCTTGTTTTCCTGGCCCGGGATAGTAACAGAAATCACAGATAAATAAATAAATACATGAGGAGTCTGTGCCAAAAATGGTACAAGGCCTGAATTTCTATTACGCGTGTGCTATGGGAACCCACAACTAAGAAATGAACCTAAAATCTTGCCCAGAATTGGTCAAGCTCAAAATACTCCCACGGGGACGCTCTAGAGCAGCGGTCGCCAACCTTTGGGACCTCACGGTTGCTAACTGCTGCTCTAGAGCATGTGAAGTTTCTGTGGACTGCCCTTTCTCTCTCATCTTCAGAAAGAAGAGTTAGCATGAGAAGAGAACAGGAAAGAAAAAAAAAACACAGAGGGCACCAGTAGACAAAACAAATGGGAGAATTTTCATCTCAAGAACTGGAAATAATAGCACAATCTAAAAAAGACTTTAAAATAGGTGTTCTAAAACATTTCAAGACATAAAGACAGTAATAGTAATCACAAAGCAAATAACATAATTATCTGAAAATAGAGTTGGGAAAAATTCTAAGAATAAAAAGTAGAGTAATAGAAACGAAAACCAAATGGATAAGTTCCTGCTATAAAGTAGATATTGCTGATGAGACAATACGTGAATTGGAAGACAGATCTGAGGAAATCGCCTAGACTATAACACCAAAGATAAAGAGATAGAATATATGAAATTGATCAAATGATAAGGTCCTACATACGTTTACTAAGAGTTCCAAATGAGAAAAAATAGAGTCTGAGGCAGAGAGATAATAGTCAAGAATTTTTATTACCTAACACACGAGTCTTCAAATTGAAGCACACCAGGTCCCTTGTTGCATAATTAAAAGCAAACCCAGTTTTCATCACGGTAGTTCAACTTCAGAGTCTCCACCTTAAAAAAAAAACCACAAAATTACCTACAAATGGATGACAATTAGACTGACAAGCATACTTCCCCAAAGCAGCAATCGCCGGCGGAATATGGCGCGTATGTTACAGGTGTAGTTATAAATGCCCGGGAAGGATACATTTAAATTTCTGAAATAAAACCTATTGCTCCGGAGTGAAAATAAAGTCGACTTCAGATATCAAAAGGCTGTTTCGGCCAGTAGCACGTGAAGACTCGCCTCTTGTGAAAAAGGGGAAATAAGTGTGCCACGTGAAGCACCCGGTACAGGACATGGCACAGTGAAAGCGCTCGGTAATGTAAACTGGGGTTATTATCAGCTAAAATGTATAAACCCAGGGCCATACGTGAGATAACCCAATTCTCTCCCATCCACATTGCCAGCCCATCCCATGACAGAATGGCATTTTTCTACCTTCTAGAAAATGTTCTCTCCCATCCACATTGCCAGCCCATGACAGAATGGCATTTTTCTACCTTCTAGAAAATGTGTAACCACCATGGTATTTGTATTCACCCATAAAATGCAAACCTGCCCTCGCTGGTTTGGCTCAGTGGATAGAGCATTGGCCTGTGGACTGAAGGGTCCCAGGTTCAATTCCAGTCAAGGGCACATGCCTGGGTTGCGAGCTCGATCCCCAGTAGGGGGCGTGCGGGAGGCAGCCAATCAATGGTTCTCTCATCATTGAGATGTTTCTATCTCTCTCCCTCTCCTTTCCTCTCTGAAATCAATAAAACATATATTAGAAAAAAAATGCAAGCCTAACGACCTATGTCTTTTCCTACAGAAGGCGTAAGACCTGCTGAGCGGTTCTCCACTTCCTAGTGCCCGACACGGGGACGGCTTGGCATAGGTTGAGATGGAGCCACTGGCAGCCTGGGTTTCTAAATGACCAGGCTGAGCAGAGCTTCCCTGCACCCCAGGTGGACACATAGAATGGGCGAGAAGCACACTTTTGCTGTGTGAAGGCCCCTGAGATTTCACAGTTGTTCCTGCAGCAAAACCTACCCCATCCTGACTAATAGTGTGCATCGAAAGTCAAAATATTTTTTCCTTGTAGGAAAAAAAAAAAAAAAAACCCGACCTAAAGCCAGGCCTTAGAACTCAGTGGGTCTTACTTACAAACACTTCTGTTCAACTTGCTTATGTGTTTTTCCATCTCACAGAACGTTAGAAGCAAAATACTTGAAGAGATGCCGGCGGAGGTAGGCACTGCTCCCAGCGAGAAGGAAAAGGTGGGCTCTGACCCCAGCGGACTGACTGTAAAAAGAAAAGTTGGGAAAACCATGAAAAAGCAGACAAGGTACTGAAAAGGCGTGATGATCGCCAGCCGGCCGTCTATGGCAGGTAGAGTTCGTGGTGCTCACTGAGAATCCTGTGAGCACATCTCTGCACCTGAGCCAGGCCCTTGCTGGGTATTCTAGTTTCATTGCACTTTCATCTTGCGTATTCGTTTTATTTGATTAGACCAGCGGTTCTCAACCTGTGGGTCGCAAACCCTTTGGCGGTCCAACGACCCTTTCACAGGGGTCGCCTAAGACCATCCTGCATATCAGATATTTACATGACGATTCATAACAGTAGCAACATTACAGTGATGAAATAGCAACGAAAATAACTTTCTGGTTGGGTCACAACATGAGGAACTGTATTTAAAGGGCCAGAAGGTTGAGAACCACTGGGTTAGACATTTAGGTTTTGACGACACACTTTTTAATGCTTACTCTCCTCCAGGCATTGTGCTGGCTGAATATTTTAAATCTGAGGCAAGTCCCTCGCCCCTCCCAGCATTGCTCCGAGGCAGCCAGTTTTACCCCATCCCTGTGGGTGGGAACACAGCATCCCTCAGAGACGTGGACCCCCCCAGGCTTCGGGGCCGTACAGCAGCAGCAGCTTCGAACCCCACCTGCGTGGTTGCCAGACTCGCGTGCATTAGCAGAAGGCCATGGGGTGACCCTCACGGACGGCTACATTCTGTTTCAGAGAAGTCTGTTGAGGAAGGCTGGGCAACATGTGTGACATTTTGGAAAATTTTCTATCAAAAAAAAAAAAAGATTCAATTTTCACAAGTGCTGGTGCTTCAAAGGGTCTAAGTGTGGGTTATCGGGAGGAGCACATGTGGGAAGCAGCTCTCTCCCATCCCTCCATCAATGAGACAGTCTTGAATTTCAATGATCTTATAAATGCAACGTGAGTGATAAATTATAACTCTATTAAAGCTGTTTCATTTAGAAGATGGAATCTGTTCTTTGACCATGTCACTTTTTTTTTTTCTTTACTGCATCTTCCCAACAGAAATATTTGCGGGCCATCCCCGAGTCCCTTCCTGGGTTCTTTACAAGGTGAGGAGGAAGGACCAGGGGTGGGTGGGGGAGGGCTGGCAGGAAGGCGAAGCTGGCCGCGCTGTCCAAATGGTTGCCAGAGAGGCCGGGCTGCCATTTATTTCATCTCCCTAGTTGTTTCCTTATGGGACGGACAGCTGCTGACTCCGGGGTCTTCGCCGGGAATGAAAGAGCCAGGACCAGGAGGTGGGAACTCAGAGGCGGTCCCTTCATCCCGGTGTCTGGTGGAGGCCATTCCTTCCAGGATGACGGCATTGCGCTCCTCACGGGGGTTCCGCTCGCCTGCCCTGGACACTCACGGTCCCCCGTATCCCCCACGCAAGGTTTCCCTGGAAATGTGATGTTTGTCTTTGGGATGACCATCCCGCAGGCAGATGAACACATCTGTCCTAGAACTGGAGCCCTGCAACTGCAAAGTGGCGCTGGCCATCGCAGTTCCCAGGAGGGGCCCTGAGGACACAGGCTCCCTGTCCCCGAGCTGGGCTCTCGGCCCCCACCACGGCGGGTTCAGATGTGCCAGGAGGGGGACGCGGGGGGCGGGGGCAACGCTTACTATCAGGCTGCCTCTGACAATGCCTAATGTAATCCATACACTACACATACATTCTAGTTACACAATTTATGAGGTATAACAAGGGGAGAGAAGTGAAGCGGGCTTATAATTGTGACTGATGTGAAACAGACATGTAGAATGAATGGCCTTACAACATTTTCTTTGAAGTTGGTTAAAAGCAGTAAAGTGATCTTCGCCGTAAGTGAAACCTGCTGTTGCAGACACCCACTGGCGTGGGGGACGTTTTTCCTGTGGACTCTGTTTCTTGAATGTTAATCCGCCACTCGGAGGTTTTGAAAACGTTTCTTTCGCTGCGCGCGGTGGGAGAGAGAGAGAGAGAGGCTGCACACTGTGGAACGCCTACTACGTGCCCATCCCGTGTCAAGCGCATGGCCCCAGGGAGCCCCAGTGGGTGCAGCGCCCAGCGCCCACGGGAATGTTTTCATTTGAATTTCTTGGAAAGCCAGAAGAAAACAATGAATATACTGATACGATACCATATTAATTAGTTCCCATAATAAAATTAAAATAATGATAATGAACATAACAAGGAATCCAATCTGGACTGTGTTTGCCCTCTGCTATTTTTTTTTTTATGGGAAAAGGGCCCACGAGGCAGAGGGCTGAGGGCCCGCCGACTTCACAGTGTGGCCCTGGTTGATGGACACCATCTCACTGGTTCTCCCGAGCGACTGTGAAAGGCAGGAAGGCACGGGAGAGTGATGCTTCAGAGACTTCAGGAATTTCCAAAGGTCCTACAACTAGGGCGAGGGAGAGCCAGGTCTGAAGGCGATTGTCTGACTCCTCCCACGGGAGAAGAGCTTCATGTTCAGGCAGTTCTATATGGGAACACCTGCCTGAGGCCTGCAGAACGCCATCTGGACATTTGTTACCAAAGAAATGAATGGAAGTCCATTCTGAGGTGGCCATGTGTTTTTCCCAAGAATTTAGGAAGATGTCTAGAAATGTACGCCACTCAGATGTCCCCAAGGTTACCTGCTTCAAGGTCAGGATTGTCTTTAACATTCACGTAACCCAAGTCTCATCCTTGGAGCCATCGTCTTCCCTCTCTTCCTCCTGGGGTCTCTGTGTTCCCCTAACCAGTCCTGGTTCACACTGACAGTCTCTGCTAATAACCTCTCAGCCGGTTATGAAAGTCACTTTTTGGGCAGGTTGCCACAGCTTTCTCCTCCAGGGATGCACCCCCCCATTGCCCCCCCCCTTCCCCAAAGCACAGCTAAGACTCAGCTGGGACTCCCACCAGGTTTTCCTGAAGTCTTGGGGGGTATCAGTAGCGTAACACAAAGGGCAACCTATGGCTGATACCTGGGCTGACCAAGTGTCTCAGTCAGCCAAGACTAAAGGGCCCCGGCTGGGAACTGAGCTTTTTTCTCATCAACAGTGTTACTTGAGGACCTGCTGTATAATAAATACCATTGGACTGTATACTTAAAAAGCACAAATTTTCTCATATGTGAATTATATCTCAATAAAAACTAATCTATAATGACAGACTGAGCAATGGTTGCCTCAGAGTCGGGGTGTGGAGGGGGATGAGCAGAAAAAGAAGAAGGAATTTTCTGGCATGATAGAAATGTTTCCAATTTGTGAGGGGTGTGAGCTGTATGGCTGTATGGACTTTTCAAAACTCATCTGACTATAACAGATAAGATCTGTGGACTTCACAGGTAAGTTGGGTCTCAACAACAACAAAAAATAAAAGGCAAAAAAAAAATCTTAGCAAAATTGGAATTGAATACTTTAGGTATGATAATTTTATCATATACAAGGTGTCCCCCAAAAATGCATACACACTTTAACTGCTGAGATAGCTCAATTTTGTAAATGAAATGTATTTTAATAAACACTGCCTTTAAAATTATTCAAAGTCTGTGTATACATTTTTGGGACACCCTATATATAATCTAAAACCAATAGTCAACCCCTTGCTCACTCCTGAACCCACTAGAATCATATCATTGCAGTTGGAACTAAGACCAACGTGCCCTGTTATGGGTGATACGTGTTCACAAGGTTCTGCAGGTGCTTGCCAGTGTAATTAGTGAAAGTAAGAAATGAGGAGTCTTCCTTAGGAAAGAGGTGGCAAAAATACCGTTATTTACATTATTGAAGTTGTCTACCTGGACAACTGAAGAAACACTGAGAATTGTTAGAACAAAGAGGACTCACCATCCTAATTGTGAAACCAATAGCTTTCTCATCTATAATAATAAAAGCGTAATATGCTAATTAGACCATATAGCCGAATAACCTTCTGGACGTCCTTCTGGACAACCTGGTTGAGGCCGGGGCTGCGAGGGCTGAGCCCCTTGCACGAATTTTGTGCATCGGGCCACTAGTATAAGAATAAACAAACATTATTTAGGAAAAAATATAGTGGTTAAAACAATTCCATTTAAAAAATTAACAAGCACACAAAATGCCTAAGACCAATATAAAGAAGCCGAATAACTTTCTGGACGTCCTTCTGGACAACCTGGTTGAAGCCGGGGCTGCGAGGGCTGAGCCCCTTGCACGAATTTTGTGCATCGGGCCGCTAGTATAAGAATAAACAAACATTATTTAGGAAAAAATATAGTGGTTAAAACAATTCCATTTAAAAAATTAACAAGCACACAAAATGCCTAAGACCAATATAAAGAAAGTTATTGCCTGACAGCATTGCTCAGTGGTTGAATGTTGACCTCTGAACCAGGAGGTCATGGTTCAATTCCTGGTCAGGGCACATGCCCAGACTGCAGGCTCGATCCCCAATGTGGGGTGTGCAGGCGGCAGCCAATCCATGATTCTCTCTTCACTGATGTTTGTATTTCCCTCTCCCTCTCCCTTCCTTGCTGAAATCAATAAGGATATTTTTTTTTAAAGAAAGTTATTAAACTCTCCCCAGGAGCACAAAAAGAACTTCAGTAATTCAAGGGAGCATGTCATCTTTTCACGGATGCACTCAATATTATAAAGGTTTTTAATGGAACTTGAAACAAAAGGATTAAAATGAGCATGGGAGTGTAAATGTGCAGGCATGGTCAGAGGAAGAAGGAGAAGGGGGGTGAACTGTCTTCTCCCAGGTGTAAGAATTCATTCATTAAAGTTGGTACAGAACTGATCCAGGAAGAGGGAGGCCTCCGTGGAGCCAAAGATCAAGCATCGCTATGGATTGGGACAAAGTAAAGGTCACATTGCACAAAAAGAACTTCAGTAATTCAAGGGAGCATGTCATCTTTTCACGGATGCACTCAATATTATAAAGGTTTTTAATGGAACTTGAAACAAAAGGATTAAAATGAGCATGGGAGTGTAAATGTGCAGGCATGGTCAGAGGAAGAAGGAGAAGGGGGGTGAACTGTCTTCTCCCAGGTGTAAGAATTCATTCATTAAAGTTGGTACAGAACCGATCCAGGAAGAGGGAGGCCTCCGTGGAGCCAAACAAAGATCGAGCATCGCTATGGATTGGGACAAAGTAAAGGTCACATTGAAATAATTAGAGGAAGACTGGATTGTGCACCAAATCATGTTGGCAGTTGCCTGAAGTGAGTTCCCGAGGAAGCCACGTTGGTTGCCTGCAGCCCAGTCCCTTCTATCCTGCCTGGTAACAGCCCCGGCCCCAGAGAAGAGCGGCTTGTCCAGGGCACCAGCAGCCAGGCTTCCAGAAGGATTTCAGCTCAGCCCGGTCACCTCAAGCATTGAAAAATCCCTGCATCAGGAGCGTTCTTTCTCTCTCGTTCCTATTTCCCCTTTGTTCAGAGATTTCAGGGGATTCTCCCCACCGATGCTCCTGGCGAGGGCTGGATCCCCTGCTCCCCCTGTGGCGGGGAGAGGGCGAGGTCTGAGTCATGCAAAATACCTGGAAGGCATTGTTTACCACACAGTGATTCTGTGACCAGAAGGAGGAGGAGGAGGACAGCTAAAGGGCAACACCAGCCGACGTTCACAAATCGATAAGAACGAGTCTTCTCAAAAGAATGTGAAGAGCCATGAAGAACCATCCTCAAGGATAATTTACTTTTCCTGGGTCCTAGTCTTTTCTATTTCCGCCCCGAATGCTCTCCAAGGTTGTTGTTGGCTAATTTGACAAATTGTGCTGTAATAATTTATCATAAGACACTAATATATTATAAAGAGCTTGCTCTTTTCTTAAGTAACACGTAGAATATAGAGGCCTTCTGATGACAAGGTTTTCATTCAAAGCAGTGTCTCTCCTTGTGAGAATATGAGGTCTGATGAGTGGGATTCAAAGACTGGATTGTGCACCAAATCATGTTGGCAGTTGCCTGAAGTGAGTTCCCGAGGAAGCCACGTTGGTTGCCTGCAGCCCAGTCCCTTCTATCCTGCCTGGTAACAGCCCCTGCCCCAGAGAAGAGCGACTTGTCCAGGGCACCAGCAGCCAGGCTCCCAGGAGGATTTCAGCTCAGCCCGGTCACCTTGAGCACTGAAAAATCCCTGCATCAGGAGGGCTCTTTCTCTCTAGTTCCTATTTCCCTTTTGTTCAGAGATTCCAGGGGGTTCTCCCCACCGATGCTCCTGGCGAGGACTGGATCCCGTGTTCCCCCTGTGGCGGGGAGAGGGCGAGGTCTGAGTCATGCAAAATACCTGGAAGGCATTGTTTACCACCCAGTGATTCTGTGACCAGAAGGAGGAGGAGGACAGCTAAAGGGCAACACCAGCCGACGTTCACAAATCGATAAGAACGAGTCTTCTCAAAAGAATGTGAAGAGCCATGAAGAACCATCCTCAAGGATAATTTACTTTTCCTGGGTCCTAGTCTTTTCTATTTCCGCCCCGAATGCTCTCCAAGGTTGTTGTTGGCTAATTTGACAAATTGTGCTGTAATAATTTATCACAAGACACTAATATATTATAAAGAGCTTGCTCTTTTCTTAAGTAACACGTAGAATATAGAGGCCTTCTGATGACAAGGTTTTCATTCAAAGCAGTGTCTCTCCTTGTGAGAATATGAGGTCTGATGAGTGGGATTCAGTCCCTCGGGCAAAATGAATGCTCAGATATTTCACTGGAGTTCAGACGTCTGTCTTCTTTCATCTTTGAAAAGTAAGGGAGGGCCTTGTTCTTATGGTTTTTCTTAAATAACCTATAATTTTGCAGCGATTTGATGGGCATGTTTTTTAAGTGTATTCAGGGACCTGACCTTTACTGATTTTTTTTGTTTGTTTTAAATTTGGTTTGTCTCATTGAAAGAAAAATTAGATTGTTACTTTTATGTTTTACATACATTTTTATAATTATGCATTTTTTTTACCTAGTAGATTTCATGTCATTGCTTTTAAAATTATATATATATATATATCCTGTATGTGTTAGAGCTGTATGAGAGGATTCATAGAAGATAAAAGTTTAATGTTTGAGTAAATGGTGCATTCCCATGAACTCAGAATCCTAAAACCCACAAAGCACAATTCTTTGGCTTTTATAAATATTGTGTATTATTTTTATGAGAGATGGGGGTTGAGGAGAGAGTGGGAAGGAAGGAAGGATGGAGGGAGAGAGAGAGATTGAGAGACAGAACACCCATAGCAGGGAGTTAACTCAAGAAAGTCCCCCCCCCACCCCCCCCAGGAAAAAATTCCATTGACCATATCTATATAATAAAAGCCCAGGGACCATTACGGCAGACCGACCAGAATGACCGGTCGACCAGTTGCTATGATGTGCACTGACCACCAGGGGCCAGACGCTCAATTCAGGAGGAGGGCGAGGGGGGCGCAGTGAAGCCTGGAGGCACATGCTATGGCCTAGGGATACCAGGAACTGCAAGCCCAGAGCTTGCTTTCCAATAAAAAAAATAAATTGAACAAAAAAAAAAAAAAGCAGCCTGAGCTGCCACCCTGGGAAGAACAGCTCCAGGAGGGACAGGCCTCCCCTGGCCCCGCCTGGCTCTGCCAGCACCCTGCGGGCTCACAGGGACTCACTGGTGACATGCAGGAAGCGCAGCCCCTCCGACTCCAAAGCCGGTTGCACCGATAGCTGCTGCCCGTCCAGCTCCATGGCTGACACAGAGCTATATATCGGGGCTGCCTCAGCTCTGACTTCCAGCTTCTGGCTCCCTGCCCACCCCTTAGTATACTACCTGCACTTGGGGGCGTGGCTTCGGCCTCCCTGGCCAATAGCGCCGCAGCACAGCCAGAGAGTGGCAGGACACAGCCACCAGGGCTGGCTGGGCATTGATTTGGCCGCTGACTGACATCCATGTCCAGTTACACTGTTTACATTTGTAGGGAAGCAGGGCAGCCCACTCCTGCCGCCCGCCTCACTTTCTAGGCTAAGAAAGGCCCGCTGATCTCCGTGTTTCTCCTTCCCTCCGGAATCAAAACCCCTTGGGGACGAATGATCCCAGCCATGACCCCAACACATGCCCGGTGTCACTGTCACAGACGTTCCCAGTCATTGCAGCCCGTTCCTCAGCCCGCAGTGCCCTGCTCCACCCACTGCCACACCTCGCGTGTCACCCCCTGAGGACCACCTTACATTATCCTATCTGAAATGTGAGCAAGATCTCAAATGCCCACCTGCCCCCCCTTTTTTTTCAATAGCTCCCTTGCCCTACCTTTCTTCCTCTAAAACCCTTGCATTTAAAAAATACATATTTGATTGATTTTGGAGAGGAAAATAGAGATAGAAATATCTATGATGGCAGAGAATCATTGATCAGCTGCCTCCTGCACGTTCCTAAGTGGGGATCAAAACCTCCCCTGGCCCCTTCCCCTGTCCCTCCCCCAGCCAGCAGGCTTCCAGTGGTGGTGTGGCACCAAGGGAAGGAGGAGGGGGGAGGCATGGAACTGTGGGGTGGCGGGGCACTGAGGGCAGTGTTGGCATCTGGCATCTGTTCCACACCCTCTCTGGTGGTGTGGCACCGAGGGAAGGAGGATGGGGGGAGGCATGGAACTGTGGGGTGGCAGGGCACCGAGGGCAGTGTTGGCATCTGGCATCTGTTCCACACCCTGCCTGGCGACCGTCACCTCCTCTCCTAACCCCGCCGGGGCCTTCGGGCCCCAATTGGCCTGGCCCTGATCGGCCCTGATCGCCCGCCAGGCCTAGGGACCCTGCCCAGTGCACAAATTTTGTGCACTGGGCCTCTAGTAAAGGTATAAGCTCTACCATTTACAAACTGTGTGCTTGGAGGCATTACTCTTCGTCTCTGTGCCTCAGATTCATCTTTATGAGTGGAAATGACAAGAGTACCTACCTTCCAGGGTGCTTTTATTTTGTTTTTATTTTTTTTCCAGGGTAGTTTTGAGGGTGCAATAAATTAAAGTGTTTTAAACAGTGTCTGGACCAAAGTAAGGGCATAGTCATTTGACTACAACCATAAATCTTTTAAAAATATGTTTTTATTGATTTCAGAGAGAAAGGGAGAAGGAGAGAGGGATAGAAACATCATTGATGAGAGAAAATCACTGATCAGCTGCCTCCTACACGCTCCCTACTGGGGATCGAGCCTGCATGTGCCCTGGCCAGGAATCAAACTATGACCTCCTGGCTCAAAAGTCGGCGCTCAACCATTGAGCAACACCAGCCAGGTGGACCCAGAAATTATTAAATGCATACGAGGCATCCAAGAGGAGTAGTTGTGAGAATTAAAATAGAGAATTAAAATAAAGGCCCATGCCTGGCATTTAGCAATGGGTGGATGCTCAACCACTGAGCCACACTGGCCTGGCACTACAACCATAATTTTGTGCCGTTTCTGGCCATATCCCAGCCTGCCCACTGCTGTGGAGCTGGGGCCGTTCAGAGGGCTTTGTGAGGTTCAGGACCTCCTGCATGACAGAAGGCAGCCAACTAGAACTGGATAAGCTTGCTTCCTTGAGCTCAAACTCTTTAGAACTAGGCGTTTCATCTGTGGTTAAATAAATGGCCACCGCCATTTATCGGAAACATGGAGAGTTCTCAGAGCTCCCTGCGACTTCTCCGGAGCTTTTATGCTACGGTGATTCATCTGCTGATACTTCTGTTTCCTCTCCTAATCTGTGCATCCAAGGAGGCCATGATTTATTTACTACTAATTCCCCCGGATCCACTCCGGGCCCATCACAGAGGGGCTCAGTGAATATTTGTTGAATGAATACATGAATGAATCAGCAAATGAAGAAACAAGGGAGCAGGCGCACGACTCTCCAACCGTCTTATTTAAATACTACGCTTCTGTCTGGATCGAGCGGCGTGCAAGTCAGAACTGGAAGGCCCACGGGCTAACTACCGGGATGGCAGCAAGACATGCTTCATCTCCTTGCAATCTATTAAAAGCTCATCCTTCAAAAGTTCTTTCAAGCTTCTTAAGCAGAGGAAATTCCATCATCATCTGTGCTCCAGCCAATGAATCTCAAGTCTTGTCCTTTGAGAAAACATGAAATATTATACCAACGTAGATAAAAATCTTTGGGCTACTCATGTCGGCCATGCATGCACACATGCGCTTAAAGATGAAACAGGCTTGGAAGGTGGTGACCAAAAAGGGAATGTGGTTTAATTCGGGGGAATTAAAAGGATGAGGCAGGAGCAATAAATATAAATTTGCTGAACACTTTTCTAGGCCTGGAAAAAGGAAATCTACCTGATATGTGTTTGATACTTGGACAGAACATAATATCCGAAAATAGTTTGAAGATTTGATTTGTCCTGATGCAGTAGGTGAGGTTTTTAAAATTTTTTTTAATTTTTATTTTTTTCTGAATGTGGCAGAGAGCACT
Source organism: Myotis brandtii (assembly GCF_000412655.1). NCBI lineage: Eukaryota > Metazoa > Chordata > Mammalia > Chiroptera > Vespertilionidae > Myotis > Myotis brandtii. Next base: position 593,234 of record NW_005357525.1, read on the forward strand.
ATCAGCTCCAGTCATAGGGGCAAGCTCTACTGCTGCCAGCCAAAGTCCTTCCATTAATCTAGCACACTTCCCACACTCTATTTTTTTATTGTTTTAAGAAAATATCGAGGTCCAGTTCTGCTCGAGCGGGGGCCCCCTTCGTCCTGTTACTCCTTTGGTGAATCTCTGCTTGTTCCAGGCAGAGTGCGGTGCACCGTGGGGTCCAGTTTGGCTCATGCTGGTGATGGTGGTGGTGTGGTCGCCACTCACCCTTGGCTCAGTTCCCACCTGCAGCTCTGAGCTGGGCCTGGGGTTCTCCTCTGGACCCAGGACTGGAGCTCCCCGCTGAGGTCCAGTGGAGCGGACCCCTCCAAGAAAGGGGTCTCCCCAGAGGTCCCGCAGGGGCCCAGGGGCAGGTCATTCAACCCCGAGCTTCAGGAACGCAGGCAGCCGGGTGAGCTTCCAGCTGTGGCTCATTGAGAGCCTTCGCGGGCTCTGCAGGCTGGGGAGGCCGCTGGGAGCAACAGGGATTCCAGGCACCTGGGCCCCGGAGGCACTTCCGGCCGGGTGGGCGGGCCCCGGGGCACTTCCTGCTGCCGGGGCAGCTCTCTGCAGGGCGACCCGGTGGGTGCATGGGGTGATGCCCTCCCTGCCGCCTGCCGGCTCCCTGCCTTGGGAGACAAGGCTCCGGCCTCGTCGCTGGACGGTGCGGTGACCCTGCAGGTAGGCCAGGGCCCCCTGGGAGCCTCCCCAAACCCCATCCGAGAGCTCCCCCAGCCCCGGGTCTCCCACAGCCCAGGCCTCTCCCGGTGCGTCCTCTCTGCGCTGTCGGAAGCTGTGCACA
>NW_005357525.1:594423-608277 GCF_000412655.1 Myotis brandtii
GAGCTCGAGCTCTCCTATCCAGCAGGTCGCTCCTTCTCTTCTTTGGGGTGAGCGAGGGAAGGCGAGAGGGACCAGCAGTGCCGAGGAGTGAAAGGTGGCTCCCAGGAACCCGAGGGCTTGGGAGTAGCTGTCCACCGTCACCCTGGTTCAGCCTCGCCCACCGTCACCGTGTCTTAGCCTTGCCCACGGTCACTGTGGTTCAGCCTTGCCCACCGTCACCATGGTTTAGCCTTGCCTTTTCTGTCCCAGAGTCCAAAACACCGCTTGGTGGTGAACTTCGTTCAGGAATTGTTGGGGTCCCCAAGTGAAAGCGCCTTCGTCCTCGCCAAGGGGCCACTCCCATCCCTTTTCACTGGCTTCTGAGCCCGGAGAGCCGCCTCTGACCAGTCCTAGGAATTCCCCGCCCCATCCTGTGCCTCATGCTGTTCCTTCCCAGAGGCCCTGTCCCCTCCTCCTGCCTCAGGACTGGAAGCCGGTGGCCCTTTCTTTCCAGAACGGCCTTGGTTGTGTTGTCACGCACACCCCGTGGTGGTCACCCGTGGAGAGACACTTTTCTTTCTCTCCCAAACACATGCCCTGCACCCAGCACACACGTCTCAGAAGCTCCGGCGTCCCCCGAAGGCTCGGACCGCTTGGGTTTATTCCTTGAGCTCTCACTGTGGCCACCACCTGCGTTCCCAGGCCCCGCGGATGGGTGCTGCTCCCTGTGTACACTCAGTGTCTCCTGTGCAGGTCGGATGTAAGAACTGAAATGCTGACGTGGCTGCTGATGGTGCGTTTGTGTTCTAGAATGCACGTGAGTTCTTGAGCAGGTGGATTCGTTCATTCGCCCATTCACTTCTTCACTCACTCACTCACTCATCTATCTCTAGGGCCCGTGTGCTTGGCTCTGTGCTGATCCCCCGGGGTTGCAAATAGGAGGAATTCTCCATTCCTATCGATGTGAACTCCGGCTGGGGGAGAGGTGGGCAATATGGCCAGGTGAGCAGGTGATAGGGGCACACGGATTTGGGGGAGCACGCTGCCCTTGGGTGAGAGGCACTGAACCTAGGTCTTGAAGGAAGGGGGAGGGGAGGACCCGCCTGTGTAGATGGTGGGCCGTTTTGTCAGGGCCTGGTCTCTGCTGGTGGGAGGGAGAGCAGGAGGTGCAGCAGGAACTCTGGCGGTAGGCAGGGCCCCCGGCTGGGGAAGGCTTTGTGAGACAGAGGGAGGTATCTGAACTTCACTCTGAGAGCAACAGGAAGCCCGCGGAGGTTTTGAGCAGAGGCATAACGCCATCCGTTTGTTTTTGTTTGTTTGTTTGTTTTTGTTTTTTAAATCAGGGAGATGATTCCGCATCCAAGGGATGGGATTCATTCTTAGAAAATTTAATCCTTAAAGGGCAACAGGCACCTGGCTGCCCAGAAGCCCGGCTTTCAGCCCAGTGTTTGGAGGGTCTCGAGTGATGATGTAATTGAGCTTTTAGCCAAAAAAGATGAAATCGTAGCAGCCAATAGGTCTAAAACGGAAAGAGCGTGATTTGCCTTATAATAATGCAATCCCCCCGCCCCCCAGTAAATCTTTAATTCGACCTATGAATCTTTAATGCCAACCACTCCGCCTAATACTTTGAAATGGAAACTTGAGAGGCGGCCATTGCAAAACCAGCCCTCCTCCGGTGGGTCCGGTGGGCCCGGGGCAGACAAATCGAGCAGCATGAACTATGGACACCTCCTGGTGGCAGCAGCCGTGTGCTGGTCACCTGGTCAGAACAAGAGGGACATGAGTCAAAGGCCTTAAACATAAATAATGCTGGCAGCCGGGAGGAAGGGACAGGGACGGGAGGATGAAATGGGCCCAGTCAGGGGGCCAACCTGGTGGAAACCCCTGCCTGTCGGAGGGAGAGGGGGCAGAAGGAGGTACAGGGTAACCCAGGCCGGCCGCGCCCTTCCTGGTGAGAGGACCCCCCCACAAGGATGCTTAGGACAAATTCAAAACCAAAAGACGGAGTGGAGAGGTAGGGGTTTCCCAGGTCCTCTGGCGGTTTTTAAGAGACCGTTTTCATTTTTCAGTTCCCAAAACCCCGCCTGATACATCCTTTCCCTTCATCATCTCTCTCAGCGCTATGAGCGCGTTCTCGCCTTCTGAGCACCCTCTCACGTGCAGGGCTGGATGTGACATGAAAAGTGTGGGCTCCAGGGAAGCAGCACCCAGCGGCATGGTGCTTCTCGCTTGGGCTTTTTCTAGTGACGACGTTGAACAACGTCATGACGACAGTCGCCTGGGAGATGTGGAAGCGCTAAATGCAACATGGGGTGTGAGGTGGACACTGCCCACTGAGGTGGGAAACCTCATAAGACACAGAAGGCGGCAGCTGTGGGGTCCCGTCTCACTGGTTTGGATGTGGAGGTGGCCAGGAGTGAGAGGGGAGGACCCAGGGTCCAGGTTTAACCACTTGCTGGGTGACTCCCCCTCTCCAGGCCTCCGTTTCCCTCTAGGTCAGTGGTTCTCAACCTTCCTAATGCCTCGACCTTTTACTACAGTTCCTCATGTTGTGGTGACCCCCAATTTCATTGTTACGAATGGAACATAATTAAAGCATAGTGATTCATCACAAAAACAATATGTTATTCTATATGTGTTTTCCGATGGTCTTAGGCGACCCCTGTGAAAGGGTCATTCGACCCCCAAAGGGGTCGCGACCCACAGGCTGAGAACCGCTGCTCTAGGTGAAGTGAGCAGATAGACTCCAAAAGATCTCTAGGACCAGGGGTGCAGGGCTGTTTTAGGAATGCCATGACTCTTAAGCACCTCATGGCCCTTCCTCCACTAAAAAAAATGAAAATGATATTTTATTGCTGCTCTGGCAGCACAGAAATGCAATCGAGTCTCGGTCATGTTCGCGTTTATACCAACAGTTACAGCATGAATCTTGCTTAAATTCACACGCCGTGGGCCCCAAGCCTTGTGCCCACTGCACCTCGTGGGGAAGTCTGCCCGTGTGGGGGGGGTGAGCAGCCAGGAGGCGCACAATATCACAGGGGTTAAGAGTGTGAGCTTAGCTTGAAAGGAACCTGGAATCAAACTAGCGCTCAGCCACTTGCTCGCTGTTTGGCCTCAGGCGAGGTATTTAACCTTTCTGAGCCGGCTTTCCCCAGTGTCGGAGGAGGATCATAAATCATGGCGAGTCTGCGGGATCTCGGTGAGGGTGAGGCGAGACAGGGCCTCCACGTTCAGGCCTTACCCAGCTCAGCACCTGCTCTCTTCCCGCTCTCGGATTGGCACCATGGTCTTCTGTGAGGGGTTGCCCAGCCTTGCACAGGGCAGCCACCTGTCTGCCTCCCTCCCTCCCCCCCAGCAAGGTGAGCGGGGCTCTGGCTCCTGCAGACGTGGAGCCTTCCTCCCCCACGGCAGCCCCATGGCCTCGGGCTCCTCTTGCAAAGAGCTCCAGGGACTGTCAGGCTGGAGAGCCGGGTGGTGGCCATCCCCTGCCCTGGGCACCAGCTGATGAGCCTTTTTCACGCCACCGTTTGGGGGGCGGGGCGGCGACAGCAGCAGTTGCATCCTCACCTCCCATGGTGCCGAAGGCTTCAATAATTACCACATTTGGTTTTGTTTTCAAGCCTTTTTCTTTCTTTCTTTCTTTTTTTTTTTTTTTTACTATGTACAGATTATTCTAATTGAAACAACAGTACAAGATTTGAATGCCTGGACTTGTCATCTCACACAATTACTAGAGAGTGAAAATGTTCCATGAAAATTGTGTGTGCATGTGTGTGTGGGCACACATGTGTATGTGTGTGTGTGTGTGTGTGTGTGTGTGTGTGTGTGTCTTGGGTCTTGTGCTCGCCTAAAGTTTCCATAACCTCCCTTATTTAAGATGCTGCGGGTATGGGAAGCGCACCCTGTTGATGGTGGAGGGTTATTGTTGCTTTTCCGAAAGCAATCACACAGGTCAGCGGCGCCCCCTCGCTCCCCTGCTTCCCTCCGGGCATTCATTTTAATGTCTAAATAGCAAGTGCGCTTCCAGAGGCTGCACAGAGCCCTGAGCAAGCGGGAGGCCACTGGCTCGGGAAGAGGACTGCTCGGCCGAGCCTTTCGCAGAGAGAATCCTGAATATCTGCGCCATTATTTAGCGTCAGAATCAGTTATGGTTGTCTGACTGATGGACAATTTCCCCCCCGACCTGCTCTCTTTGCAAGTGACCTATGCTGTCTAGACGGTTGCATATTATTTATGCATTCATTTCTGAGTGTGGGTGTCTTTCACTAAAGTTGTGCAGATTTCAGGCAGCCCAGTAACTATTGGAAACGGACTTCATGAAAAGCCATAGCATCGCAGCAGGCGGAGGCTTGCCTTCTGAGGGGTGTGTCCCTATTAGAATAAAATACAAAATGTGTTTTATGTTGAAAGAACCATCATATGTGCTCTGGGGAAAAAAATGAAACCAACCTTTTCAACTTCTGCCCCAAATATATGTGTGCGCGCGTGCGAGCAACACACACACACACACACACACACACCCTCACCCTCCTATCTTCAGAGTACCAGCAGTGGGCCATGGAGAGAATTAAAGACAGCTAATTTCAAAGGTTCTTAATCAATTCAAGTTGATCCCATGTGTTGATTAGGGAGTCCGAATGCATTATTTGCATTCTGTTTCAAATTCAGAATATTCTCGCGGAGGTTGGATGCGGGAGAAACCTTTTTCCGAGCGATCCCCTTGGGCAAGAAGGGAGTTAATTTGAAAACTCTGGCGCGTCTGACGGGTTGTGAAAGTCCCACATGAAACATTTATAACAGCTCCTTGCAGGGTGGCGGAAGTGTGTGTGTGCGTGTGCACACACACGTGTGGCCGTCAGGGGTCATGAACCCGTGGCTGAAGGTGTGTGGAATGACCTGGGTAGGTGAGCAGAATGCCTCATTTCCATCCGGACACTTGGTGTGTGTAGACCTTCCAGCCAGAGGCCATGGGAACAGGGCAGCGTTGAGCGATTGAAGGGGGATTGGGGAGAGCGCCCTCTTCCTCTGGTGCGTCTGAAGTTGGGGCTGGTCCTGGGTGGTCTCAGGCTGACCCATCTCCTGGCTCTGGTGCCCAGTTTGGGACACGGACTTGTCCTGGCTTCATTGTGGTGCTGAAGGTGTGTGGAATGACCTGGGTAGTGAGCAGAATGCCTCATTTCCATCCGGACACCTTCCAGCCAGAGGCATGGGAACAGGGCAGCGTTGAGCGATTGAAGGGGGAGTGGGGAGAGCGCCCCCTTCCTCTGGTGCGTCTGAAGTTGGGGCTGGTCCTGGGTGGTCTCAGGCTGACCCATCTCCTGGCTCTGGTGCCCAGTTTGGGACACGGACTTGTCCTGGCTTCATTGTGGGAGACTCAAGTGTGAAGTGGGCCCCTTCAAGCTGGTGACCTGGTGAGCTCTGTGAAACATGCCCAGGCCCGAGCCATAGGAGGTGGACCAGATGGCCAGCTCCCTTGGGCCTACTCGCTCCATGTAGCCTGGCCCTCGTCTGCAAGTCCCTCCCCTCAGACTTCCACTAGGACAGTCCCACCCTGCCTAGCAGTGTGCTGATGGGTGTGCCTACATATCAGGAAGATACTGCCTCTTTGGGGCCAGATAAGACACTGAGCTGAAGGGTGTCCCAAAATTCACGCAAGATTTGAATTTTGCGTGAGCATTAACAACAACAACAAAAAATAAAAGCCTAATTTTACTTGGTTTATTGAATCAGATTCTAATATCTGTTTCCCTTTGATTTCAATCCCTTCAATTTGATAAGCATTACCAAGTACCAATTATGGCCCAGGAGCAGGGACAATGAAGAAGACCACACAGCTTTGCGTACGTGCCAGCAAAGCCATGGAGGCCATTTACCCGATGTGCTATTCCATACATAACCCTATACTGTAGACTTTATGAATCAATAAAAAATTTACAATTTTTAATTATAAACCTGTGTTTTCTATCAAAATTACTTGTGTGAATTTTGGGACACCCTTTATTTGCTTTTCACTTATGTCAACTGGAGATGGTGAGGGAGGGGGAACATTTCATAGGAATTATACGAAGGGAAACACTCCCACTGGCTAAAACTGCTTCCGTATTTTGGAACCTCACCCCCAACCCCAAATCCGAACCCGCTTACACCGCTTCCTGCGTCCCGTCTGGAGTCACCACCGACATCTTCACGTTGACCCTGGTCACCAAACGGCCAACGTGTTTTGTTCATCAGCCACCACCATCACTTCTTCATCAAACTCGCTTCTCCCGGGGCTAAAGTGAGGTGGGATGGAAAGAGAAGTCACGGCGAGGGAAGCGCACAGGCCCCACGCTTTCCGGAGGGGGGAACATTTTACGTGTCTAAATAGCAATTCTAAGACACACCATCTCCTTGGCTAACAATGCCGAGCGGCCCCTCTCAAAGGCTGCTTCTTTCTGAGCGTCGGTTTTCTTTTCCGTCCCACTCCCCCGGTATAAGATTAATCCGAGCATTCTGCACGTTGCTTGGAGTTCACTGCACGTGTTTACTGAGGTGTACAGCTCTCAAATAGCTTGGGTGCCTTTTCCACCCGCCGTTAGGAAGTATATTTAAAAGAAATTGCCTTTTATAGATTTAAATTACAAAAGTCCCGATATCATGCAAAAGGCAGTTTAACTCATGCAAGCATACAAATAGGTAAATCTTCGGGAAGAAGATACCCAGGCTAATATGAATGTAAATAGGATTAGCCGTCTGCATTAGCGGCAGCTGTGAAATTTCAAGGACTTTCCGTCAGGTGATTCTTTAAAATACACCTAGATTTCATGCGTGCATTTGTAGGTATTTGCAAATATATTTTACTTTGTCTTGGGCTTGAATTTCAAACAAGAATCGACAGCGGCGCTGACGTCTGCTCGTTGGCAGCCAACGTAGAAGTGGAATCCAACCTTCTTGATGGTTAAATATTTATTGATATTAAATTTTATATCTTTAGGGAAATAGGACAAAGTTTGACCAAGAAAATATAGATTCATATTGCAGCGAAACGAGAAAACAGGGTTTCTCGTGGTTTTATTTTTCTCATAAGAAAAACCTTGTGCCTTGGCCGGTATGGCTCAGTGGGTGGAGGGTTGCCTCATGCACCGGAAGGTGGTGGGTTTGATTCCCGGGTCAGGGTTGCAGCATCGATCCCCAGTCAGGGTGTGTGTGGGAGGTGACGAGTCGATGTGTCTCTCTCACATTGGTGTTTCTTTTTCTTCTCTCTCTCCTGTCCTCCCTCTCTTAAAAACAAAAAAGAGTACTTCTTAATCTTTCTTTAAAAAAGAAAGAAAAGCTTTGCTTATTCCCAAACACTGGTCCAGATGTAAGTGAGCAGTTTAGAGCAGGGATTGGCGAACAGTGGTCCGTGGGCCGGATCCAGCCCACACTGCCTGCTTCTGTTCATCCTCCAGAATAAGAATGGTTTTTACAGTTTTATTTTATTTTTTTTAATTCGTTATTGTTGAAAGTATTACATATGTCCCCCATTGTTGGTTTGTACATTTTTAAATGGTCGTTAAAAAAAAATCAAAAGGAAAATAACATTTTATGACACATACAAATGATACAAAATCCAAATTTTAGTGTCCATAAATAACGTTTTATTGGAAGACAGCCGCACTCATTTGTTTAACTACTGGCTGCTTTCTCACTTCAAGAGCAGATTTGCGCCGCTGCGACCTTACAGCCTTTGAAGTCTAAAATATTTACCATCTGCCTCTCCCAGAGGAGTGTGCCAGCCCCAGGTGGAGAGCAAAAGTGTCTTCTGATTGTTGAGAATCAGAATCGGGTTGGAAATCTGTTCTAACAAGAATCTCGTGTATCCGTTTGAGCTGATTATTTTCTTAGCTAGGAGCGTCAGAAAGGGATTACAGTGGGGCCTTGACTTACGAGTTTCCCAACTAACGAGTTTTTTGAGATAGGAGCCGTCTCTCTTGCCGATTTTTTGCTTTGAGTTGCGAGCTAAAATTCGGGTTACGAGCCAGCTTCAGATACCCCACCGCTAGTTGGCGCAGCGAACGTCACAGTGAACGCCACAACATCAGCCCAGCATCACGTGTCTCACTCGTTCACTTTTTGATTTGACATACGAGTAATTTGAGTTACGAGCTGCGTCATGGAACGAATTAAACTCGTAAGTCAAGGCCCCACTGTATAGGTAACCGGGCATCTTGCTTTGTTTGTTTTTTAAATTTAAATTAAGTTGTAACCTAACAGAGCAGCTAGGGAACCGCAGGTATGACCCTTTGGGCGGAGGTGGGGTAGAGTGAGGGGGAAGGGCCCCCTCTCGGGTCCCCCTTCCTGGGATCACATCGCCATCAGCCACGTAGGATGTTTGCTTAACTTCTCTGCACCGGTTTCCTTGGTGACAAAATAGGGGCTTTCCTCATAGGGTCGTTGCCAGAATTAAACGAGATGACCATTCCCGTGACTCAACGGGACACATTATTTCACAGCCCTTGCGTTAGATGAGCCTTTTTACTTCTGTCCTGTGAGGGGTCTGGAATACAGGGTCACCTTCTTCCTGAGCAAGCCGGGTGCATGAGCATCTAGAGCCCCAGCACAGGTCAGAGGGTGTGTCCACCACTCCTCATTGGTGGAGCCCAGTAGTAAATGATGGGGAGCCAAACCATTGCTCCTGTCCACATGGAGTTTATAGTCTGGAGAAACAAATGGCGCTTAGCAGGTCATCACAAACTGTCCTATAAATAAAAGGATAATATGCAAATTGACCCTAATGGCAGAACGACCAGAACCACTGCTCGACCAGTCACTATGAGGCGCACTGACCACCTCTCGGTCCCTCCCCCCAGCTGGCAGGCTCTGATTGCCTGATGGCGAACAGAGAACCGGGGGCGGGTGGCGGGGGACATGGGCAGCGCCAGGCCAAGGCCCCCACTCTGCTGTTCGCCCCACACACAGAGGGTGACCTGCGGCAGGGGCAGGGCAGGCGAGTGAGAGGGAACGGCCGACCTCTCGGTCCCTCCCCCGCAGCCTGCAGGCTCCGATCACCCAATCACCGGATGGCGAACGGGGAACTGGGGGTGGTGGTGGGGGGTGGGGTCAGCTGCCAGCAGCCGGGGAAGGTGGCCCTGATCACAGGCCAGGCCTAGGGATAGTACCTGTGCACGGATTTTGTGCACTAGGCCTCTAGTTACAATATAGTTGCCCTTCACAAAAGACTGTGCCCTGGGATATGGCATAGGAAGATTTATTTAGGAAAACTTTAATTTTTTTAAATTGATTTCAGAGCGGAAGGGAGAGGGGAAAGGGATAGAAACATCAATGATGAGAATCATTGATCAGCTGCCTCCTGCACACCCCCTTTGGGGATCCAGCCCGCAACCCAGGCATGTGCCCTGACCAGGAATCGAATCATGACCTCCTGGTTCATAGGTCGACACTCAACCACTGAGCCACACCAGCCAGGCTATTTAACAATACTTTAGTGAGAAAGGGCTGATGGGAAAGGACAGGTTTAATAATACAGGAATCAGAACACCCTCTCCTGGGGTTTAATGGTGTGTGAAGGGCTCTCAACAAGCAGCATGCATGATCCCACTCTGGCCACCAGCACGTGGGGGTTTCTGTTCTCAGTGGAGAGCTTGTAAGAGCCAGAGAGACCCATCAGGTCCAGAGGTACCTTGGTCCACACAGGTTGTGAGCACAAAGCCAAGTTCATTTGGAGGAAGCGGGAAAGAGCCCAACTTTTGAGTATGTATTAATCAAGTGATCAGACAGCCCTGTTGGTTGACCAAGTGTCTAGCCCTCAATTGGCTACTGCTGCAGTGTGGTTATTACTATTCCTCACAGATGAATAAATAATCTATACTTTTATAAGCATCATTAATAACTTCCACGTTTGATAAGCATTGGGTGGGTGCACTTGGTGAGAGCCCACACTGTACAAAACAGGGATCCACGTGCTGAGGAGGTTGTGGCCATGACCTCGCATCTCCCGTCAAGAAAGAGCTTGCCATCCAGTTGCCAGGAAGCTAGTTCCCTGACAGCCTCCAGCCGCTGGCCCGCAGATCCCACCATCGCTTTCAGCCCCCGCCAGCTCTTCCCCGGGTCCCCACGTCTTGGTTACTTCGACCAACGTGGAGCTCCATGCATGGGCGCCCTTTGTTCTGAAGCTCCATGTCAAGTTGGTGGAGACTTTCTCAGATGAATGCCATGTTCTGCGGCTCTTCCTTCCGAGTCCTGCTTTCTCCCCACATTTCCTCTTATCACGGTCCGATCTGCAGTGTGGCCTCCAGGCTCTCCCTAACCAACCCCACCCCTGAGATGGAAGTTTGCTCAGATTGAAAGACAAACAAAACAAAAAAAGAGCAATGGTTGAGTTTGCAGACGCAGGTCACGAGGGTTTCAGTTCCAACGAATGGAGTTGTCCCGTTAGCCAACCCGGTAGAAGCAAGAAAGCCCAACCTTAAGGTAGAGTGTGAGCCTTTGCTTCACAGACCCATCATAATGTTGAAAACTGTAGAACTGTTTTCGGGGAAACATTGTGAAGATTAGAGGTGTCAGATGCATGTTTGCATCTTCTATCCGTTCTGGAAGAATCATAGTATCCCTTATCGAAGTGAAATCTAGATCGGTCATGTTTCCGGGTGTGGAAATTTGTGCAGGAACTACCTAGACTGCCCCTGCCCTTGAACGTGTTTTTCTGGAGGCTTTGAAATATATTTGATCGACAAGACCTTCGCATGTGTACAGACTTCCTGTTTAGAGATTTTGTTCCCTTGCTCTGTCCAACCTCTGTGTAGCAGACTCTCTATTGGAGATTTGTGGAGTTTCTGAGTCTCCCCTCAGACCCCCATCATTCTAAATTTCAGGCTGACCCCGCTGTGCATTGCATTTTCATAGTTTTAGTTAAACAGAACATTTAAAAGACACCACTGTGACCAGTATCGGATGCCTTTTTTTTTTTTTTGAAAAAGCAAAAACAAATACGAGCATCCTATAAATAACAATATTTTCTGATGTTAATGTCGCATTAATCCAAGAAATGAATATGTATTGATGGTATTCTTTTGGGTTTTGAAAATCCTTACAACCACATAATTAAATGAGTGCCTTTAGAAATACTGATAAAAGCCCATTGCCATTCAAATATCCACACAAGACAATGGCCGTAAGCTGTGGGCTTGGGAGATTAGTTTGGCCACGAGCCAGTGTTTATCACAATATTTCCATCTCCGCTGATAAAATTTAATCATTCTTATTTAAATAGAAATCAGAATTAATGCAGGTTTTAAGGAGAAGGAATAATAAACGAACCGCACTATCTTTATTTCAGAGCTCCTGGCATATATTGTCTATTCAGAATGGAAATGCCAGCGGTGGTTGTGTTGTGTTCCTACCTTGGACTTTCATTCCCGAGTCCTCAAAAAATAATGAGCTATTGCTGCTCGCATATTTATTTCTCCCACTTGGCTTTAAGTGAAGTGGTTCCCCCCCTCCTCTCTGGTGGGGTCCGCAGGGCTTGGAGTGTGATGGGCCGTGACTTGACCTGGAGTACCCCCGGCATGTGCTCTGAGCTCTTTCTCTTGGAGAGGCGATGGGTTAGGACCCATCCATTCATGTCCTCGTGCCTGGGTCCCTGGCAGTGGGGACGCGGCTGGGGTGGCCTGGGTGTGGCCAGCTTTGGATCAGAACCACGTGCTGCTCGTGGTCAAATCCAGAGTCAAGTCTCTCACTGGGACCATCGGATTCCCCAGCTTCCTACAAGCAGTACCAGCCGGAGGAAACCTTGTTGGCCATTGAGTTCAACCCCCTCATTCTGTGGGTGAGGACGTGGAGGCTCAGAGAGAGGCAGTGCCTCGCTCCGTGTCACTCATCCAGTTGGAGGTGAGTCCACGATGCAGATCACCAGCCTGGCATTCTTTCTTTGACTCGGTAGGGTCCCTAGAGGTGAGGCCACGATGCAAATCAGGTCCCCAGACCCAGCCTGGCATTCTTTCTTTGACTCGGTAGGGTCCCTTTAACCCACGCCCAGGGCTGGAGTGGACACAACTCAGGACCATTTTGTTTGTCTCTGTCTATACATTTTTGGTTAATGTCTCAAATGGTTTTTACCAAACCAAACCCATTCCAATTTAAATACTTCTCCCTCCACAAAATTAACAGACCAACAGAAGAAACCATATTCCAACTGCCCCCCCAACCCTGAATTTCCTCCTTTAAATAACATTTTAACAATGTTAATGGTCTTACATTTATATATAAAAAGGGGGAAAAACCAAATGTGTCCATAATTTCACTGTCTAGATAATATTACTAACATTTTAAAAGTTCTAATAAATAAAAGTTGTTGATTATTTGCTATAATAACATGGGCAGCAGATCTAGGCACTTTACTGAACTATCTCATTTACTCCATTTCAAGATCCCAATGAGGAGGGTACAGTGTTTATCCCCATTTTGCAGTTGAGGAAGCCGAAGGGCCAGAGGGTCAAGCAACTTTCCCAGGGTCACCCAGCTAGCAAGGGGCAGAGCTGGGATGCTAACACAGCAGCCTGGCTTTCGGGCTTGTATGGACTCAGAAATGTGGATTCTTAATTTCGCCAACACCGCAGTCTTACCTGAATTTTAACTTTTATTTTGTCTTTAGACTCTCTTATGCATCTACTTGTTGCCAGGGCCATATCATCTCTCCCAAGTAGGAATTAGCTCCCTGTTAAAGTCAGTTGTTGTAAACACTCGGATTTGCTAGAAAAGGCATTTGGGAATCAGTTTCACACTGTTGCTTTTGACTTTGTTATGAATTTCAGTTCGGGTTAAGGGTGTATCAGACTTCAAAACATCTGGTTAGGTCATTTAAGAACCTTCCCGAGACTTCACAAGCCCGTAAGACTTCCTTTCACATCCCTACATTTCCTCTGTCACCACGCTCTTACAAACGCTTGGAGAAACGATGAAACAATGCCTTATTCATTGGAGAAAACGTGCAGAAGGCCTCCTTCATCTGGTATCAGTGGGAATACGATGTTTCACATGAGCAACATTTCGGGACAACTAAACCTTCAAGGTTTACGAGCTGAATTTTTTCCCTAATAGTTCTTGATAGTTACATATCCCTTTTTTTTTCTTTTGTTCTGTTTGTTTTACCCATTTCTGGGTAACCCCGAGCTATGATTATAATCACGAATAGCATCCTTTCCTATACTATGTGCATAATGAGAGTCTCTAGGACCTGGGACTGCTAAATGAATGCCACTTTGTAATAATAACGTCCCCTAAGTTACTGAACACCCTTAGATCTTAAGATGTTAGCAGGTGATAGAGCTTGATGACAATGCAAGAGTGTGATGCTGTGTCTGCCCTTGGAAATAGGAGAACCAGTTAAGGTTGATGAGCTGTCATGGGAAGTCTGGCCCTTGTCCTCTGTAAGAGGCACGACTCTTCCCAGTTGGTATTCCCTATAGAGACCAGAGGTGACAGTTGGCCTAGACCAGTGGTTCTCAACCTTCTGGCCCTTTAAAGACAGTTCCTCATGTTGTGACCCAACCATAAAATTATTTTCGTTGCTACTTCCTAACTGTAATGTTGCTACTGTTATGAATCGTCATGTAAATATCTGATATGCAGGGCGGTCTTAGGCGACCCCCGTGAAAGGGTCGTTCGACCGCCAAAGGAGTCGCGACCCACAGGTTGAGAACCGCTGGCCTAGACCATCGCCACCACTGCTGTAACCACCGGCCCCACCCTGACCAGGTGACGCTGACCTGGATCCGCTGGGGCTCCGTGGGAGCCAGGACACCACCATCTCCCTCCTCAGAGACAGTCAAACGTTCTCTACCTTTTCACCCTTAGAATCAGGGCTGCCATGGACTTTGCGGGGGAGGGGGGTTG
>NW_005357525.1:608686-614660 GCF_000412655.1 Myotis brandtii
GGCCCTAGCTGATTTGGCTCAGTGGATAGAGCATCAGCCTGTGGACTGAAAAGTCCCAGGTTCGATTCCAGTCAAGGGCATGTGCCCAGCTTTTAAAAAATGTATTTTTTTAATCCTCACCTGAGGATATGTTTTTACTGATTTTAGAGAGCGAGGAAGGGGAAAGATGGGAAGGTGGGTAACTGATGGGGAGGCCAAGCCCAGAGACAGGCCTACAGCAAGCGCCCTACCCCCTCGGTCTCTCCCTGATGCCAGCGGTCATCTTCCTGGTCCCTTGCCGGCACCGCTGCCCAAGCCCCCGACTGACCACCTGGAGCTACTCTGGCCCCTCCTGGCCTTTGGCATCGCTGCAGCCGGAGTGACCTGACCGTGTTCCTCTGGCTGCTCCACACCTGCGGGGGCTTCTCCCTGCTTTTTGATCGAAACCCCCCAGTCCTTAAGGGGACCCGAGGAGCCCTGTCCTCACCAGCCCCATCTCCACGCCCCCTTGTCTGCTCCAGTTCTTGTCCTTCAGTTTCTCCGACACACCATGCGTCCTCCCAGCGGAACACGAAGGGCAGTTCCCAGTAGAAACAGGCATGCGAGATGTTCGAGGCTGCGTGTGGCGCGTGGAAAGGACCCCTCGGTGGGTAAGATATCATCACGATGGCAGTGATGCTCCTGGCTGCTCACCTCGCCCTGGCTCCATGCTGGGCACTATTCCGGGAAACGCACTCACCTTCGCGACAATCCAGTGAAGAATGATCACCCTCCCATTGTACCTCGAGGAACAGCGAGGTTACGTCATTCACCCGAGGACACACAGCCGTTGAGTAAGGAGCAGGGCCGGGATTCCAACCCCAGCCTCCAGGCTCCCCCGAGGGCATGCCTCAGGTCCTAGGCTCCCCGCCCCTTCTGAAGCCTGCGGGTCAGTGACTGAGGGACGCACACACGCAGGCACGCACGCGTCCATTCATTCTGCAGGCCTCCGGGGCGGCTGTGATGAGCGAGGCCACCTGTGTCGGGATCCAAAGGCAGCAACAGCCGCTCCTTCCCCTGTGCCCCCAGCCTCCAGGCTCCCCCGAGGGCCTGCTCTCAGGTCCTAGGCTCCCGGCCCCTTCTGAAGCCTGCGGGTCAGTGACTGAGGGACGCACGCACGCACGCGTCCATTCATTCTGCAGGCCTCCGAGCAGCTGTGATGAGCGAGGCCACCTGTGTCGGGACCCAAAGGCAGCAACGGCCGCTCCTTCCCCTGTGCGGTGTGTTGGGAAGTCTTTCCTTGATGGTCCAGTGAGGTTCGTTACAGATGTGGCCACCTGAAGGCCGGAGAGCGTGCGTGCCTGTGCCACGGTGCCAAGATGAGAAACAGAGCAGGTGAGGACCTGCCCCTGGCTGTTCTGACCACAGCGCGGTGTTGTTTTTACCCGGACACACAGACCTGCGAAAGGAACAAAACAAGACAGCACGGCCTTGTGCTTTTTCGTAGAACATGTTAAATACCGAGGTCGAGCTAGATGACGATTAGGTAACGGACGGAATGCCGTCATCCTCGCGGAAGGGCCTGCCTCCTTCGTAAGCTTTCCCGCAGTGGGGGTGGGCTGCGTTGTTTAAAAAAGCGTAAATATAAAACGCCTCGTGAAGGGCACGCCCAAGCCGGCCGCCATTTCCATTCCGAACAAAGTAAGGCAGGAACCTCATCATATTTTTTTAAAATATACTTTTATTGATTTCAGGGAGGAAGGGAGAGGGAGAGAGAGAGAGAAACATCAATGATGAGAGAGAATCATCGATCAGCTGCCTCCTGCATGCCCCACACTGGGGATCGAGCCCACCACCCGGGCTTATGCCCCGACCAGGAATCGAACCGTGGCCTCCTGGTTCACAGGTTCAACCTGAGCCACGCCGGCCGGGCCTGAACTTCATCATATTGATCTGGAAAGCCCTGTTTGCCAGCTTATGAAAATAATTTTGGGCCCGTATTTCTCCCCCTTACGGATTGACTTGCCCATGACAGAGGCCCCCGTTTGTAATGAACTCTCATGAAAATGCTCGCTTAGTGACATCGATGAGGTTATCCCTTGGAGAAGGCAGCCATGCGGGGGCCATCATGACGCGGTCTTTCCGTGCCCTTACGCCATTGATCGGCCCTCACCTGCCAGAAACCATTAGCAAGCGCATTGCTATTTTCTGGTAGTTCTGAAAGGAGGCTGCGTTTTAGTAAATAATCATTGGCTGTTTTCCCAGGGGGAGAAGCCGATCGGCGCAGCCCTGAAACGCCACGTTGGTTTATGTTCGAGTGGGTGTATTTAGGAAGGAATGGAAGTTGCATTCCAAGCAGCTAATTATAGGATAAGTGTGTCTACTTAACCAGGCAGGCAGCATGTCAGCTCAGCACGGCACAATCACATTAGATACGTTTTCTGTTCTCCTGATAATTAACAGGATCAAAATATTACTGTCAGATTGGAGGGGAAAATTAACACATTATCTTAATTGTCTTTTCCACTCAGGTACCAGGCATTACCGTTTCAAAAAGGCCTTGCCTAAGACAGTGGAATTTTAAACCGCGATTCCTGAAGAGGCCCTTAATCCCTGCTCAAACTTTGATCTGCCGTGGTGATATCTTTGGGTCCTGGTTTCTGATTTCCTGGTTCCAGTGGTGCCCTGGAACCAGCTCGCTCGGCCTCGCAGAGCCACCTGCTAAGTTTTTCAGGAAAATTTAAAAACTGGCGTAGACAAAGCTCTTATTACCAAGGAAACTTGATCAGTTTACACGTAAAGAAATGATACCCAGACAAAGGAGACAGATCCTGAAAACGCTCCGCTTTCTAATGCGCGCACCGTGTTTCCTGGGACCTGGAGGATGGAGGCTATCCCGGCCGTATCTCCGGCGGAAGTCCTACGCGATGCTGACGGTGCTTCTCTTGTCCCGGTTCTGCGCTGGGTGACGTTATGTGGGTAGCGTGGCGTCGGCCATGGTGGTCTCGGCACGACAGGAATTGGCAAATACTCCCAACCAGGGCTTTGTTGACTGTAGACCAAGGTTGGCACACGATAGCCCGAGGGCTGGATGCCTGTGTCAGTGAAGAGAGTGTATGGCTCACAGCCACCCCCATTTGTTCACCTGTTATCTAGGCTGCTCGGTGCTTCATTGCAGAGTTGAGTAGTCCCCACAGAGGCTGTAAGTGCTGCAGTCCTCAAGTATTTATCATCTGACTCTTTACAGAGAAGTTGCTGACTCCTGGTCTATATTTAAAAACTGGCAAAGGAAACACTAATCATTGCAGCTGCAATGTGTATGCAGGCATCGAGCTCACAGCCGTCACGTTTGGGATGGGCTTGTGTTACGAAGGAGGCCAGGGAGAGCCGTCTTCAGGCAGGGCTGTATCCAGGATGTGCCTGGATAGGCCAGCTTTGCTTTCCTCTCTGTTCACTTTATTTCCAGGCAGGGTTTACCGGGATCTGATAAAACGACTTCTCAAGGACCCCGACTAACATCCTAGCTATCGTTCGGTAACCCCAGCGAAGGGAGCGTCACTTTCACAGTAGCTACGGCGGCAAAAGCCCTGTGTGTTGTATTAACCTGTCATGGGTCATGTGTCCATGTATGAACCAATCACCCTCCAGATCCAGCTGGGCTTGTATTTGTGTTGCTAACACCACCTCCTGTGTACTTTCATCATCAGCAGAACAATAACAACAGAAATCATCAAGATATATTTCCAAAAGCCGACGGCGCTCTTTTCCCTTCCCGGAGCTGGGATGGAAAGGCACAAGTGGGAGGCCGCTCCCCTGTTTCCTTCCATGTCGACATCGGGAGCGACACACATGGTTAACAGATTCTCCACATGTTTTTCTCCTCGCCTGACATCTCCCCACTCAATCAGGGCGAGGCCTGTGATCAGAGAGGGTGTTGATTGACTGCTCAGAGGGCATGAGCCTTCGTGAAAACACAGGGATGACAGTTTATATAAATATCCTGACACTTCTTTCTTATTCTCCCCCTCCCTTTAATTCCCGTTTTTATTTTTTTTTCTTGGAGCTTAAAATTAATATTTTCTTTGCGGACATGTAATATCCCGGCATGCCTCAGAGCTCACGCAGGCAGCTACTTAGCATTGCCTACTTAATTGGATCTTTTCCTCCCTCACCCGTGTGGAATTCTCCTGCCACGGGTTTCCAATCGATCTGGTGTCAAAAAATAAGAATAAAGACCATCTCCCCAAATTACAGAGTGTCATATATTGTTTCCTTTGCTGGGATAACCACAAAGATTTAGACTTAGGCTGATGTTATTTTGTGGGGAGGGGAGAGTGGGGGAGGCAGGCCCACAAAATTCTAATGATTTGGGTAATTTGGGCAAACAGACCTTCTCTCATTTGTCCAAATTAGTTGGCTAATCGGAGCTGTTTGCTTCTGACCTGGAGGGATTTTGGCTGCTTCCAAAGTACAGGGAAATAAATGATGTCGTTTCCTTTGGAACAACATTAAAGTTGGAAAGATTTTAATCCGTGCCATTTTCCCACCGATAACATTTTACTTTCTGGACATCCTGGAGTGGAAAGAAGATTATACAATATTGACGGAGGTGAAATGATTTGTTTTAGTTCGCGGTCTCAGAAATCGGCCCTCATTACGCAGCCCATGTTTCCAGAAATGACTTCAGCCACCAAAGGAGCCTGGAGAACCATTCCCTTCTAGTCGTCCAGATAATTCCAGCCGGCAGCGGGCTGACCCTGCGCTCTGTCAACATCCACTTACCGGCTTGCGGAATTCAGAATTCTTCCCAGGTTGGCCCTGGGAGTGGAATTGGCGATGACACCCCTTCTCTTCCCAGCACTAGCCTTTTGCCCAGGGTGGAGCTGCTTTCTCGGTCTTCATTCGAGGACCTGCTGCCCCACGTGGTTACGCCCAGTCTGTGGCTCTCAGGGGTGCTGTGGTCAGGGGACCCAGTGACTATAAAACGGACCTTGGATCCCTTTTGAACATCTTTCCTAGGCTTACTCCTTCTGGAGCCCACCGAGTCTGCCTCTTTGTATTCCCTGGTTCCGTGTCTCAAGGGCAGCTCTTCCTAGCAAAATTTTTAAGTGCTTCCCCACCCCTGTCCTTCCCCAGTACCAGGATGGTTTCTCTTCGTTCACTTTTGCTTACAGGCTATAGACACAAGTCAAGTCAAGAACTCCGCCTTCATATCCTGATTCTATCTTGCTCTTTGACCTTGGGAGAGTACATTCGTTTTCCTAGACCTCAGTTTTCCCCATCTATACAATGGGAAGCGTTGGCCACGGTCTTGGTTCAATCCAAACCACAAAGCTTAATTCACTCTAACAGGAGATGAGCCTACACCTGAATTTAGAATGTGAATTTTCCTACTTCTGAAATTATCCCAGTGATGATGCCTCTGTAAGATCTAGCAATCTTGTGACCAGTCTTTTAAAAAAAACAAAAACAGCAGGGTAGTCATCGCCCATAGCATGTGGGGAGCGGCTGGGTCTTCCCTCAACAATGAACGTTTCTGTCTCCGCGCCTGTGACTGTCTAAACACTTCTAAAGAGAGCTTTCCAATCCCAGCTTCCCCCTTTGTGGGCCAGGCTTTTGAACTGCAAATATATGAGCAGAGCCTCTTTATGCATTCACCTTCTCTTGTACATGTTTGTTTGATTGGTGAGATGGAAGGTAAGGGACTGTTTACAGATATCTTTGAGAATAATATAGGTACACAAGGGGGCCAGGAATAATAGGTTAACATCACAGAGGATGTAGGCTGGGTACGCGCTTCCCAGCCCTTTGCATGATTCAATTACGAAGTGGTATCCCATTGGAGGGGCTTTCCTCATCCGCACTGGAGACGTTTTTCCATTTCATCAGATTTTTGAAAAAATCTCTCGCAGTGATTTTGGAACAGGAGGGTAGGGCTGCTGGATTTGGGGTCTTTCTTGCATTACTTTTTTCCCCCTCTTTTCCCCCCACCTCTGCTTGCTGATTCCTCTGAATA
>NW_005357526.1:0-1646 GCF_000412655.1 Myotis brandtii
CAACTCCTTGATTCATTGGTTGACGCTCAACCACTGAGCTGTACAGGCTGGGCTTAGTTGTATTTTTGATGTGGTTGTGGGAGGATTTGAGTAATGTGTTTACCTATGCCGCCATCTTGACTGGAAGTCCACTGGCTGAATTCTTTCAGTGAAGTCTATTTTCTCTCTCACAATGTTAAAGCCTCAGATGTTGCAGGGAGATGCAGCTCTGGGCTTACCCAATTACTTCGGGATGACAGTGATTTGGCTAAGGGCTCTCTTCATCTTTTTCCCTGACTATACCAAGTTGTTAAACTCCACTAATTGCATATGATTGCTCAATTATTTTCAACAATGCTCTGGGGCATAAATTGCTCTACAAAAAACTAACCCAATCCAATATGGCTCCTTTGAAGGAATAGTTTTTGAAGCCATTATTGGCATTTGTTCCAGTCCTAGGAGAGTTCCTCCCAGCTGTCTTATTCCCTGTCCTCTCCTGAAAATGGCTGGCCTACACTTTTGCCTTTCATCACAACCTCCATTGTTTTTGGGGGTGCTCTTAGGTTTGTACTTCTCCATACTCTGATGCAAATAAAGTTATTTCCTTTGGAAAGAGATGAGGAGCTATCTGTTTTCCTACCTGCTTCTCCATCCAGGCAAAATCTCTGAGCCAGGACTCTAGAGCCGGAGAAGGGGACAATAGAAAACTTCTCTCTGAATGACACCCTCCCTCTAAGAGTTGAACAGTCAATAGATGAGATGTGGGGGAAATAACCTAAATTCCTCTTGTCTTGCCTCTCCTGGAATGGAACCAATGCCTCATGAACTGGGGCAAGGGTGATCAGGGCCCCAGTCTTGAGAGAGAGAGAGAGAGAGAGAAAGAGAGAGAGAGAGAGAGAGAAATAAGAGTGAGGTAGATAATGGGAGACTGTGAATGAGGCAGAAATTATTCAGGGGAAATTGAAGTTCTGACATTTTCAGGATAATTCAGGGATATCTTTGCAGTATAATTGCCACTTGGTGGAAAAAAATCAAATTGGTTTATTCCTTTGGGACTTGGTGCATCTTCCTAGATTTGCAACTGACTACTGCCAAAACAGCTTCCCTGTATTGTTATTTTTTAATCCTCATCTGAGGATATGTTTATTGAATTTAGAGAGAGGGGGAGAGGGGAGGGAAAGAAAGAGAGAGAGAGATCTGTGTGAGAGAGTTGCCTCCCATATGCACCCCGACTGGGGATCAAACTCGCAGCTTAGGTATGTGCCCTGACTGGGAATTGAACCCACAACCTTTTGGGAAAACACTCCAACCAACAGAGCTCCCCGGCCAGGGCCCTGTATTGTATTTTAATAATGATAATGTTAAAGGGTTTAACATTATCTATTCTGTCCTTGTTGACTGGGAGATCAGGTTCTAGTCCCTGTTCTGCTCGTAGGAGCTGTATGACTTTGGGTAAGTTACCCTCTCTGGCCCTGTATTTTATGTTTGGCAAATAAGATTAGATTGGGATCTGTAATGCTTCTTTTAATCTGTGAAAACCTGGGCTTTTATTCAATTGCCTGGGTTGGTGAAAAGAGTTCCATTTTGGAGTCAGTCCAGGTTTCCAAACAGCCTGACATTTACTGGCTTTGGTACCTGAATTTACTCATCCATAAAATGGGGTAATG
>NW_005357527.1:0-483 GCF_000412655.1 Myotis brandtii
AAAAAGACATTTTAAATTTTTTCCTATTTCTCTTTCTAAAGTGATGGCTAGCACCCAAGGTTATCTTAGCCAAAGTCTGGTTGTCATAAGATGTTCTCCGGTAATTTTTAAATAAAACATTAAGTAATCTCATTGTGGGAGAGCTTATAGCTCTGCTCTCTCTTGCCACCTTTGAATCTCTCCACACCAGAGGCGGATTCGGCAGTGGGATTTCATTTCTTATTACAGATTTTAGATTCCAAACATGAATTAAGATATTAATTTGAACAAGGACAAGAAACCACATTAAGATGGCCATCGCACTCTTTTTTTTTTTTCAGCCTGATTTAAAAGAGTACCTTTTAATATTCCAATTTCTTTATAATTTGGCCTTTTTTGCACAGGTGATTCTATTGATGGCAAATTAAACATTTCAGGATTAGGACAGGGAGGTGGAGGGAGCCATTAAGGCCATTCCTCCCATTTTTTCTTTTCTTTCTGCTC
>NW_005357529.1:0-1586 GCF_000412655.1 Myotis brandtii
CAGGACAGGAACAGGAAGCCTTTGGTTTTATGAAGCATATTTGGTAAGATAGCATGTTTCACCTGATCATGAAGGAAGTTAAGTTTTGAAACCTAGCACTGCTGAGAACATAATGCCCCTAATTTACTCCCCCATGCTGACAACGCTGGACATGGAGATGAAGTGGGAGGCGCTTGGTGACTCATGAGCACAGACAGACAGATCCCTGGCCACTGCTCAGTTTTTGGTCTAAAGAGGGAACTGACATGAGCCCAGGGCCCCTGCCTCAGACACGCCCCCTGCTGCTCCCAGCTGAGGGGGCACCAGCTCCCCTCTCCCTTCCCCCCCGATGCTGCCCCTCCTCACACCCACACCTCAGGGTCTCCCCAGGGGCCCTGCTGGCCACTCCTGCTGCCCAGTCCTCACCCCTGAGCTGTGGGCTCGTGACCACGTGGGAGGGAGCCTGTTAGTTCCGTCCTGGGCGACCTGACCTTCATGGAAGGGTCTGAGCTGGGGACTGAGGCCCACATGGCCCTTTGTGGGGAACAGCAGGTCACCCCGTCCATGGACATTCCTGATTGTCAGCCTTCCCTCCAGATCCCTGCGCACAGCACAGCGTCATAGCTCGGGAGGTTCATGGAAATGACCGTCCCACCGAGAAGGGTTCTCCCAGCAGCATTTATTTATTTATTTTTAAAATATATTTTTTATTGATTTCAGAGAGAGAGGGGAGGGAGAGAGAGACAGAAACATCACTGATGTGAGAGAATCACTGCTTGTCTGCCCAATGTATGCCCTCTTCTGGGGATTGAGCCTGCAACTGGGTCATGTGCCCTGGAGCAGAATCAAACCCTGTACCATTCAGACTGCCGGCCAAGCTCTATCCACTGAACCACACCATCGAGGACCAGTAACGTTTATTTAAAGTTCAAAAGGCCCATTGTCGTCAGGACAGTGACGGGTGATAAATGTGTCTGGGAGTCCAGGTTCCCTGTAAACTGTGCTTCTATTGAACATGGAGGGGTCACTGTGGAGCTGATGTGGCTGCTGTTACAGACGTTCCTGCTCACGGTGCCCAGGCCCCTCCCGGGGGCCGTCCCGATGCACCCACACTCCTCATGGGCCTCCTGCTCCCGGACATGACCCATGGCTGACAGGGCTCCATTGGGATCGTCCACAGGCGCCCGAAGCTGCCCCTGCTCTCGCTCGACACAGACGGGCAGCCGTGCTCAGGGCTTGGTCTGCAGCCCTCGGGGCTGGAGGAGAGGGTGACACAGGGAGGTTTCTGTCCCACTTCCCCATCGGCCTGCGTCACTGTGAGCTTTAGCACTGTTGTCCCACATCGTACGGTAATAGTCGGCCTCGTCCTGGGCCTGGGCCCCGCTGATGGTCAGGGTGGCCATGTTCCCTGAGTTGGTGCCTGAGAATCGGTCAGGGATCCCTGAGGGCCGGTTTTTATCATTAGAATAGACCAGCACGGGGGCCTGGCCGGGCTTTTGCTGGTACCACTGGACAATTTTACTTCCAATGTTTTCTCCCTGACACGTAAGCCTGGCCGTCTGTCCCAGGTTCACCGACACCGAGGGCGGCTGCGTCAGCTCATAGGA
>NW_005357530.1:0-478 GCF_000412655.1 Myotis brandtii
AAAACTGTCTTATTAAATTTTTACAGCGTCTGAGGAACATGCTATTAACATTTGTCAACATATTTATGCTATCTTCAAGACACAGTCACCTTGTAAATTAATATAAAGATCCAAGTATCAGAATAAGGGGATTATCCTCAGAATTGATTTAGCCATTTGAAAAGACATAAATAAAGCCAATAATTTTAACCGTATACTAGGGAAAGAAAATAAGGGATAAATATGATTGAATATCTTGCTTTAAAATTACAACCAGGGATTAATTGCAACATATACCAAAACTGAATCATCCATGTAATTGAAAGACACGTTTTATTATAATTTCAAATCAGAAATCATTATGATAATTTAATCTAAAAATTATTTTGAAACACTAATTGGTTAAAAAAAGCATTTAATTGCCTAATATTGCCCTAGTAATTTATGTTCAAATACCTGTTAAATACTCAACAAGAGTCAGAAAAATAACCAGAAATGC
>NW_005357531.1:0-743 GCF_000412655.1 Myotis brandtii
ATACTCTGCCTCATGAATATGCAAAAGACAGGAGGTACACCGGGTCAAATATGGGTAAGTCTTTGCCCTGAGGGCATCACCCACAGCCACACCCTCCCCTACAGAAGTGCTCACAGCACAGCCCTCAGCATGGACTGGAGCTGGAGAACCCTCCTCCTGGTGGCCATGGTGACAGGTAAGGGGCTCCTGTCCTGGGTTAAGGAGGGTCCAGGGAGAGTCAAGGAGGATTCCACTCACTCCTGTCTCCTCCCCACAGGTGTCCACTCCCAGGTGCAGATGGTGCAGTCTGGGGCTGAGGTGAGGAAGCCTGGGGCCTCGGTGAAGTTCTCCTGCAAGGCTTCTGGATACACCTTCACCAGCTACTGAATGCACTGGGTGCAACAGGCCCCAGAACAGGGGTTTGAGTGGGTTGGGAGGGTTTACCCTGGTGATGGAGACACAAATCACACACAGAAGTTCCAAGGCAGAGTCTCCATAACCGAAGACACGTCCATGAGAACAGCCTACATGCAGCTCAGAAGCCTGAGAGCCTAGGACACGGCCCTGTATTATACTGCGCTAGAGACACAGTGAGGGGAAGCCAGATACAAACCCCCTGAGGGAGACAGCAGGGCTGGGCTGCATGGACCATCTGTGACCAGCAGGGGGCGCTCAGGACCAGCACAGGGCCCTGAGTAAGAGCAGGTGGGCAGTGAAAAAAAGATATCATTTCCTGCTCTGTCTTAAATTAGTTTTGCTCCAAG
>NW_005357532.1:0-792 GCF_000412655.1 Myotis brandtii
TCTTATTGGCTTGCAAATAATCACCTTCTTCCTGTGTCCTCACCTGACAGAGGGAGGAAGGGAGAGAGGGAGAGGGGGAGAGAGAGAGAACTGTGATGTCTCTTCTTATAAAGGCATTAATCCCATCATTAGAGCCTAACTCTCATGATCTCATCTAACCCTAACTATTTCTCAAAGGCCCCATCTCCAAATACCATCATATTGGGGATTAGGGCTTCAACATACAACACTGGGGGAGACAATTCAATGGATAGAAGCTTATGAAAATACAGATCTCTGGATCACACACCCATAGATTATGATTTAGTAAGTCTAGGGATTCAGTAAGTCTAGGATGGGGCCCAGGGACCCAGATTTTATCAGGTTTCCTAAGAGATTCTGAAACACAGAATCTGCAGACAGATTTTTAAGAAACACACAGTGCTACTTATCTGGGCTTCCTGCTGCAATCACAAAGTAGCATTTAAAAATCATCAGTTCTAGGCATTGGCCCAGGTCAATTTAATCAGAATCTCTGAGGGTGGGGCTGGGCATCACGCTCAAAGGTCACCAGGTGATTTTTACATGTATTCAGGGAAAAGAAGCAACACTCCTGTGGTGTCATGAAGCAGCGGTTTTGAAATTGTGGGTCATGACTCAACAATGAGTCTTAAAATCATAGTGGGTTGCCAGCAGCAATTTTCTTAATGGAAGAATAGAATATTAAAAGAAAAAAAATGAGTGAATAGTAAAAGTAACTATTATTTTGTGGAACATAGTGATACAGAATTTTTGGACTGGAACCCAGATTCT
>NW_005357533.1:0-269 GCF_000412655.1 Myotis brandtii
CACCCCTATGTTCATAGAAGCACAATTTACAACAGCTCAAGTGCCCATTAGCAGATGAGTGGATAAAAAAATCTGTGGTACATTTACACAATGGAATACTATGCAGCTATAAAAAAAGAAAGAACTCTTATCATTTGTAACATCATGGATGGACCTGGAATGTATTATATTTAGCAAAATAAGCCAGTCAGAGAAAGATAAGTATCACATGAGCTCACTCATATGTAGAATTTAAAGAACAAAATAAATTGATGAACAAAATAGATCCA
>NW_005357534.1:0-495 GCF_000412655.1 Myotis brandtii
TGCATGATCTGGTCAGTTCCTCAGGGTGCCCCCTTTATGCTCAGTTCTCCATAATCACAAAATCCAAATCTCAAATTTCCCGGCGCCAGCAAACCCGCGGAACTCCTTTCCCCAGTCAGGGGCTGTGTCTGTCCCAAGAGACTCGGCTGTCTTGCCACTCGGTCTCCCTCCAACCCTCTGGGCTCAGAGGTCTGGCAAAGTTTCCTGCCCAGATCCCTGGTTTTTTACCTTTCCAGGGGAGCTCTGCCCTTCCTGGCTGCAAACCGTCTCACCAGCTGAGTAATTTCGCCAATTCGGGGTGGGTGTTATTAGTTTCAGCTGCTTACTCCATTTGCTCTGGGACAAGCCTGGGACGCGTCTGCCTATATCGCCGCCAACTTCTCTTCTTCCTGAATATTTCTTGCCACTCTCTGGCCTGCATAGTTTCTGTTGAGAAACCAGCTGTCAATCTTGTAGGCACTCCATTGTAGGTAACTAACTGTTTTTCTCTTGCTG
>NW_005357535.1:0-7006 GCF_000412655.1 Myotis brandtii
GTTCTCTCAATCCCACACCAGTAAGTGTCTGTATCTTTTTGCCTGAGCTCCTTCATGGTCACAGTGATCGTGTGGTTTGTCTGATGGTCCCGGATGGACATACGCTCCTTCACCCCAAACGCTGATGCATTGGTTTGAACAAGGATCTTGCAGCTTCCTAAAACAGCCCCTCGACACCACCACTTAGGGTAGGTCTTCCATCCTGGGTCATAGTGACACTGCACAGTCAAGACTCCCCGCTCCAGACCTCTCACTGCTTCTGGACCCGTGATGTCAACTGATGAGCCTGGAAAACACAAACCCATGTACCTGTCACCTTACCCCCACGTCCCCACCCTGAGACCAGGGCCACAGCCACCTGCACTGTGAAAAGCTCCAACAAGTCCAAGGCCTGATGAGTGGGACAGAGTTAAGGAAGGAATTCACCTTCCACAACACAGACCTTTGTCCTTCAAAGTTCCACTGGCTCAGAGCCACCTCCAAAACCACCTAACGGCACAACTGCTGAGCTCAAGGAAACAAAAGCACTGACTCTGAGCAATAATTATCTCCTATAATTCGCTCCCTCCCATTCCCTGTGGCCCATAAATCTTTGTCCTTTTGCAACATCTTGGAAGTACCGCGGACCCTTTGCCACAGGAGTGTGATTGCTCCTGACCTGTGCTGATGGCCTCAGGAGGTCCAGCTGCTATGAATGTTCATATACATTTTTTGCTTGGATGTGTTTTTTCAGCTATATACCTAGGAATGGAATTGCTGGTTCACAGGGTAACTCTGTGGAACTCTTCGGGCAACTGTTAGATTTTTTTCCTAAGAATTTACTTTTGAATACAGCTTTGGCTATGTTGCCTAAGTTTTGATATGTAGTATTTTCCTTTTTCTTAAAACTTAATGAGTCTTTGACTGCCCGTTGTGGCTCAATGGTTGAGCGTCAACCTATGAACCAGGAGGTCATGGTTCAATCCAGGTCATGGCACATGCCCGGTTTTGAGCTTGATTCCAAGTAGGGGGCATGCAGGAGGCACCAATCAATGTTTCTCTCTCATCATTGATGTTTCCATTTCTCTTTCCCTCTCCCTTCCCCTTCAAAATTGATTTTAAAAAAAAGTATATTTTTAAAAAGGAAGAGTGACTCTCTATCCCTCTCCCTTCCTCTCTGTAAAAAATCAATAAAATTTTTAAAAAATTTAAAAAATAAAAAGGAAGAGTGCTTAAAAAAAAATTCCACCATATGGACAGACCACATTATATTTATTTATGCATCAGTTGATGCACATGTGAGTTGGTCCCACTTTTGGGCTATTAGAGATAATGTTGCCACAAACATTTACATCCAACTTTTTACATGGACATATATTTTCAGTTCTCTTGGGTATTTACCCAGGAGTGGAATTGCTGGGTCAAATGGTAACCGTATGTTTAGCATTTTCAAGAATGTCAAATTGTTTTCCAAAGTGGCTGCACCATTTTACATACCCATGAGCAATGTATGTCCTCTCTAATGAATGTTAAGAGTTTCAAGAGTTCAGGTCTATGAAAGTAGAAAGATTTGGTCTGGGGGTGCAGTGGTTACAACAATCATGGCTTCCTCTCCATTAGATACATTTACTCATTTAATTCATACTATTTGTCTAATCTGTACCTGGTATGGTTGTAGGTGCAAAAAATTCCTGCCCTTCTGAAGCTTATATTCAATCAAGGTGGAGGAAGGGAAGAGACAAACGGGAGAAAAATGATGCAAAAAAAAAATTGTTATTGCCGAAATCGGTTTGGCTCAGTGGATAGAGCATCGGCCTGCGGACTGAAAGGTCCCAGGTTCGATTCCGGTCAAGGGCATGTACCTGGGTTGCGGGACTTCCATGTTTTCTTTGTTGCATTCCAGCCTGTAGCGTAGTGCCTGCCACACAAAAGACACTTCTCACTTAAATCGTCAGTACTTGCTGAAAGAATGAATGAATATTAATCCCAAAGTCACATCTGGGGCCATGATACACATGAGAGAAAGTTCCCACTGAACAGACTTATCCATTTTAAGGGCGGATATCCGGGTTTTAATGTAGGTAATGATTTCGGTCGCTAAATGTAGAAGTGAGGTAATTTCATAAGAATTTTATGTTACAGTTTAGTATCCTGAATTATTGAGTCTCAAGAATGCAGTGTGGAAATGTGACTTAATTACTGCCATCATATATTTGAGGGAAACTGTAATGAGAGGGGTGACCAGCTGTTCCCCATCTGCACCGAGTATAGAACAAGAGGGAAAAGGCTTATATCAAAAGCCCAAAAATGGAGCCAGCCTCAGAAAGGGCTGGGGCAGTTTTGGGACATGCTATCAGAATCTGTTTGCCACATGTTTTTCGTTTACTGCATCTCTTTATGCTGTCAGATGATGTGCCCAATAATCCGACTCTTCTTTCTGATCCTCAATAGCCTTGAATCATCAAAGGCTAAGTTACCAAGAACAAGCTTCCCGGGCCATGACCATCACTGTGAATGGAGCCACTCACAGGATGAATTCTGTATGCTCTTGTACCAGCCAGTAAGAGGGGCGATAATTGGTTCTATACACGAGGCAATTTGCAGTTTGTGACAAAGTAAGGGGCTTGCTTGAATATCATTTAGACGGTATGACGTGGCTGGGTTTAATTTTCTTAATGCATTTGTACATCTCATGTTTCATAATAATACTAGGGAATAGATGTACTCTTCCAAAATGATGATCAACTCTGAAATGGACAATTAGTTGAGTCAAATATCCAAAACTGTAATTGATTATACAAGACAGAAATATCATCTTCTCTGGCATGCTCATAGATATTAAAGTGAAAGAACATCGGGTGGGTTTGCTTTTTTTCACTCTTGTAGGGCTGCATTCTGTGTTTTATTTGGTTTGAGCTCATAAATGGTGGCATTGCATAAACCTTTCCTTAGCATTAACCCAACGTGGTTTCTCATGTACCATTTAATTCAGTTCATATTTTTGGGTGCCCACTCTGCTTCAGGCTACTTCAGGTGGCACTTTAGGTGACCAGCAATACAGGCAACATATCGGCCAAGTTGAAAGCAGAAGCTCAGTCCCAGCTCTGGTTACTCACATTGGCCAAGCCCTAATAAATATCATGTGACGGTAAAGTATTTCCAATATGTTTCACAGGTGAAGGAAATAGAGTGCCGTCTGCACGTTCCAGGTAGGAGAGTCTCTAGTGAAGTGTTGTTGTTTTTGTGTTTTTTTTAAAAGACAGAATCTTTGGGGGGGGTTATTTTTTATTTTATATATATATTTTTTTATTTTTTAAAAATTTTTTATTGATTAAGTTATTGCATATGTGTCCTTATCTAGTGAAGTGTTTTTAGGAACATGGCTCTGGTCAGTTCAAATCCTGCCTCTTCCAGTTACTTGCTTTATGACTGAACAAGTTACTTAACATTTTTTTTGTAGCACAATTTCCTAACCTTCTGAGTTGGGAATTATAATAGAAATGCTTTCTAGGGTTATTGTGAAATGTTCTCTCTCTGGGTATGTACTAGTCTACACCTGCTCTTACAAAAGAGGTTGGCAAACTACTAGTGGGCCAAATTCAGCCAGCTGTCTGTTTTTGGATGGGCCAGAAATAGATTGGAAAAATTTTTTGAAATATATTTTTTGATACATGAAAATTATATGAAATTCAGTGCCCATTTATTCGGTGGCCATGACTAACACAGTCGTGCTCATTTGCTCGTGCATTTATTGTCTATAGCTGCTTTCACTGTACAAAAGCAGGGTTGAGTAGTTGTGACAAAGTCTGCAAAACCTAAAATATTTATTATCTGGCCATTTACAGATAAAAATTTGTCAAATTCTGGTTTATAATACTGTCTGACATAAAGTGAAATCTATAAGTTGTTACCATTATTATTAACCATTTTCTAGGTTAAATAATTATTTGGCTTGAACTTTTCCATGAACACCTCTTCATTTTAGAAGCTAAATGTGTTGAATTAAAGAGTATTCATATGAGCCCTGGCTGGGTAGCTCAGTTGGTTAGAGCATCATCCCAATATGCGGGTTCAATCCCAAGTCAGGGCACACATGAGAAACAACCAATGAATGCATGGATGAGTGAAACAACAAATTGATGATTCTCTCTCTCTCTCTCTCTCTCTCTCTCTCTCTCTAGCAATCAACAAATAATTTTTTTTTAAAAGAAAAACAAACCAGCTCATTGCTCTTGGCCATCCTCCCTCCCTCCTCACACCTCCACCCCTTTATAAAACCTATTGCTGTTGCTTCCTTTAAGACACGTTCTGCAGGTCTTATATTCTTTTTCCTGCAACTCAGTGCCCATACCCCAACTTCCACCCACTTTGGGATCCCAGCAAGCCCTCAGGTGGGGCTTAGAGTATAGCCTTTCTCATATTTCACTCCTGGAGCCACTTTGGCCATGTGTCACACACACCCTGTGACATCTTGAGGAGCCACTGAGTCCCAAGGTGAGACTTGGGCCTTCCTACCCTAATCAGAAACAAATAAGAGAACAGGGGGGGTTGTTTGCACAGAAAAACACAGCAACTGATGAGCCAGGGCGTTTCCAGGAAGTGGCCAGAACCCGCCTTTCGCTTCATAAGATCAACTGCCCAATAGGGGTGAGAGCCTGCTCAGCCTTGTGACCCACTTCTCCGCAAGCACATCCTCTGCCCAGGGTCTCTGAAAATCGGGGGAGTGTTTAGTTTCTAGGGAAAATGACGGCCCTGAGAAACCACGGGGGCAGGACCTTTCCTGGCCTTTCTTGGGCGTGTGAGCAGGGAGTGAACAGCCTCTGAGCTGCTCAGGGTTCTGCCTGTGGCCCGGCCCCTGATCCTGGGCCCTCCTGCCCCCACCGACCCGAGGAGGCTGCCCTTGGAGTCCAGAGCAGGGAGTTATTATCTGGTTGTCTCTGAGTGACGGCAAGACTGTACCTGTGTGTAAGAGTGTGTCTCTGTGTATGTGCCTACCCTCTGTCCATGTGTGCATCTGTGTGCATCTGTGTGAATGTGTCTATGTGTGGGTTTGTGTGTGTGTGTGCACACATGTGTGTGTGTGTTTACAAGGAGCCCACTGTCCCAGCCACAACACCATCTCAGAAACCTACTTCACACTGCAGCTCCCGCCTCTCTGTTGCTCCCTTCAGACCATCCTGGTGGGTGACAGTGGCGTGGGAAGACATCTCTGCTGGTCCAGTTCGACCAGGGCAAGTTCATCTCTGGCTCCTTCTCGGTCACTGTGGGATTCACAGTAGTTATTCCCTGCCTCTGGGGCCCCAGTTTGCCTCTGTCAGGGTCCCAGCAGGAAGCAGGTGGTCACTCGCGTTGGATCAATCCAGGAGGTTTAATAAACAGACTATTGACCAAGGTGCAGGCAGGGTGCTGGGAAACCAGGAGGGATGGTGCAGTGTTTTGGGGTCCTTATAGGGCTTCCATCCCCCACCCCACTCCCCAGCCTAAGAGAGGTGAGAGGAGGGAACCATCACAGACCCAGGGACCAAGAGGGCTGTGTGCAGGGGGCCGGCGGGCAGGAGCTGTGACCATCAATTCAGACCATCCTGGTGGGTGACAGTAGCGTGGGGAAGACCAGAGCAAGTTCATCCCCGGCTCCTTCTCGGCCACCGTGGGCATCGAATTCACAGTAGTTGCTCCCAGCCTCCAGGGCCCCAGTTTGCATCTGTCAGGGTCCCAGCGGGAAGCAGGTGGTCACTCGCGTTGGATCATTCTAGGAGGTTTAATAAACAGACTATTGACCAAGGTGTAGGCAGGGTGCTGGGAAACCAGGAGGGATGGTGCAGTG
This sequence comes from Myotis brandtii, assembly GCF_000412655.1. Taxonomy (NCBI): domain Eukaryota; kingdom Metazoa; phylum Chordata; class Mammalia; order Chiroptera; family Vespertilionidae; genus Myotis; species Myotis brandtii. The sequence goes on from NW_005357535.1 coordinate 5,804, forward strand.
TTTGGGGGTCCTTATAGGGCTTCCATCCCCCACCCCACTCCCCAGCCTAAGAGAGGTGAGAGGAGGGAACCATCACAGACCCAGGGACCAAGAGGGCTGTGTGCAGGGGGCTGGCGGGCAGGAGCTGTGACCATCAGTGGAGGAACGCAGCAAAGCCCAGTAACCCTCCCCCCACACTGCCCTCCTCCTGCTCCCCCCATATCCTATGGGGCTCCCCATTGATGGCACACAACCGGAAGCTGGAAAACAAGGACATGTGTTGATACAGATTGCCCATGTCCACCTCCAAGGCAATAAGAACCTGAGGAGGCACGAGTGTGGCTTAAAATGACAAAAACAGTCCAATCCTGGCATTGTGGTGCTAGGGCACTGGGAGGGCAAAGGTTAAAGTTCTTTTTTTAGCTCTTGATCTCTCCCTGGACACAGCAGGGGGGCAGCTCAGATTAGAGAAGTGGTTCCAACTCAGAGCCCCTCGTGGGCCAGGAAGGGCTCCCTCTACCCCTTGCCCTCTGTCCACTCTCACCAGGACTGCGGCTGCTCAGTAACCCCTGATCCCGGGAAGGCCTCTGAGGGGACTTGGCTCTGGGTGTGGACTATTCTCAGGAGCTGCAGGGCCCTTCTTTGGGGTCTCCAGAGTCCTGGGGAGGAGAAGTGGTCCCAAATGTCCAGGGAGAACAGAGAAGCTGCGCCAGCGTCTCAGGACTTCGCCTCTGCAAACCCTGGGGAGAGCTGAGCTGCGTGGTGTGACGGGGACGCTCATTCACTGAGAATCAGGAACCCTGAGCTCTGGGACCGCAATGCCCTGCGAATGCAGCCCGGGTCGCTGAGCCTCCGGAGATCCCATAGCTGAATGAGATAGCACGGGCCGCTGGCTAGACTGAAAGCTGGCGTCCCTCCCCGCATCCTGGAGTCACAAGACAGACCAACCAGGTGTCAGAACGCTGGTCCCGGGCACACAAGGGCGGCATCGCTGTACTGAAAGGCCAAGGTCTCAGACCTGAGCTCCAGGTACCCTTCTCGGTGCCGCGGGAGCTGTCCAGTGCTGAACCGGGATGCGGCCGGGTCCATGGGACTTAGACCTGAGCCTGCAGCGCCCAGCTGAGCCTGGATCCCGGACCCAGCTTTTGGAAGCTCTGACGCAGAACGCGGGAGAGCGGGATCGGCGGCCAAGCCGGACATGGACCTGCAGAGACTCAACTCCTA
>NW_005357536.1:0-800 GCF_000412655.1 Myotis brandtii
TTTAACATGAGCTCACTTACATGAAATATAAATGTCAGATTAAAATGCTAATGTTAGCCGGCTGGCGTGGCTCAGTGGTTGAGCGTCCACCTGTGAACCAGGAGGTCATGGTCTGATTCCAGGTCAGGGCATATGCCCGGTTATGGGCTCAGTCCCCAGTGTGGGGCATGCAAGAGGCAGCTGATCAATGATTCTCTCTCATCATTGATGTTTCTATCTCTCTCTCCCTTCATCTCTGAAATCAATAAAAACATATTTTTAAAAATTAAAAATAAGTAAAATGCTAATGGTAGTCATCTATGTTGTGAGATATCAGCTTATTCTTTACACTTTTCTGAGTTGTTAGATCTTTTATTTTCTTAATAAGAATCTCTATTCAACTATAAAGATAATTTTTTTAAAAAAGAATCTCAATAAGCAAATTTAAAGACACTAATGAAATACATGAAGTCCCCCAGCAGGCCTGACAAGGTCATGGTATGAGCAATAGCTTCCTGAGTCCAAGTGTGAATCCAAGACGTCAACCTTCCCGTCTCCTTCTCTCCTGGCCTTTCTGGTCCTGCCTGGTGAAACCTGGTCCCACTTTAGGGGAACCCACTTTCCTCCACAGGTGTGGGTTCGGGGGCTGTTCTCCCCTGTTGCTGGCCACTCCTCCTCATCACCCACCCTCCTGGATCCCCTGACCTGAGAGTCATGCTGCACTCTGGACCTCCCACCACACTGGGTGTGAGGCAGATGGGAGCCTGTTTTGACCTTTTCTCGGTATAAAAATCCCTCAGCCAAGCAACATGCACCCTCCC
>NW_005357537.1:0-547 GCF_000412655.1 Myotis brandtii
TCAGGCACCTGTTGATAGAAATAATGTAAGAGGAAGTAAACCATTAAATCTTTGAATTGATTAATATATTTTATAAAAAAGTTTCTATTCACCTAAGTATGTGTTTTCTTGAAAACAAATCTAGATGAAGAAGGATAAGGGATAAGCTTGGAATCCTTCTATAAATTCTCAACGACCTCACAATTGCCTGACATTGATTGATAAAGTAAAAGTTTAAAGAGAAAATAATGTAAAACAATTAAATTTTTAAGTTTTATATGAAATAACCAGGAGAATACTCTGGGAGCAGTCTAGTCAAAGCAACTCAAAATTACCTCCTGCCTAAGACAAGAGGTGCATACTAGGAGTGAATTTTGGTGTTCATGCAGGAGTGTGTGTGTGTGTGTGTGAGTGTGTGTGTGTGTGTGTTGGTGTGTCAGTGTGTGTGTTTATGTGCTAGAGAGAGAGAGAGAGAGAGAGAGAGGGAGTTTTAGAGGGAGGGAGATAGAAAGTCTTTACTTAATCTGTTGATATTTAGTTCTAAACATTACTTCTAAAAGTATTATTG
>NW_005357538.1:0-760 GCF_000412655.1 Myotis brandtii
AATTCTTAGAAAGAGAAACTAAATAAACAATCCCATTGACCATTGAAACAACAACAACAAAAATAAGATACTTAGGAAAAAACTTAAACAAGGAAGTAAAAGACTTGGACTTGGAAAACTACAGGATGTTGAAAAAAAGATACAGGAAGATATAAACAAGTGGAAGAATATACCATGTTCATGGATTGGTATAATTAACATCATTAAAATGTCCACACTATCCAAAGCAATCTATAGATTAAATACCAAATACCATTCTAATAGCATATTTCAAAGATCTAGAACAAATATTCCAAAAACTAAATTATGTAAAACCAAGAAAGAGCCTGAATCTTGAGAAAGAATAACAAAGTTGGTGGTATCACAATACTTGATATCAAACTATACTACAAGAACATAGTAATCAAACAGTCTGGTACTGGCATAAGAACAAGTATATAGACCAGTGGAACAGAAGAGAGAGCCTAGAAATCAACCCATGCCTATATGATCAATTAACATTTAACAAAAGAGGCAAGAACATACAATTAAGTAGAGACAATCCCTTCAATAAATGGTTCTAGGAAAATTGGACAGGTACATGCAAAAAATAATGAAATAAACCACCAATTTACACCATACACAAGAATAAACTCAAAATGGATAAAATATTTCAATGTAAGTCACAAAACCATGGAAAACCTCAATCCTAGAAGAAACCATAGTCACCAAAATCTCAGCATCTCTTGCAGCAATATGTTTATGGATACATCTCCTAGGG
>NW_005357539.1:0-342 GCF_000412655.1 Myotis brandtii
TGGTGTGGGTCTTTTCGGGTTCATCTTGTTTGGTACTTTCTTTGCTTGTGTGACTTTTTTCTTCCCCACATCAGGAAAGGTTTCGGACAATATACTTCAAATAGGTTTTCTAACCCTTGTTCCTCTTCCTGTTGTTCTGGCACCCCTATTATTCGTATGTTGCTTCGTTTCATGCTTCGTTTCCCATAGCTCCCTTAGGCTCGCCTTCTGTCTTTTAATTTTTTCTCCAGTTGCAGTTCAGTTTGGGTGTGTTTTGCTTCCCTGTCTTCTAATTCACTAATTTGGTCATCTGCTTCTCCTAGTCGACTGTTGAAACTTTCCATGGTGTTTTTTATTGCAGTT
>NW_005357540.1:0-502 GCF_000412655.1 Myotis brandtii
TTTCAGAGAGGAAGGGAGGGGGAGAGACAGATAGAAATATCAATTGTTAAAGGGAATCATTGACGGGCTGCCTCCTTCATGGTCACTACTGGGAATCAAGCCCACAACCCAAGTATGTGTCCTGACCAGGAATGGAATCATAGGTCGAAGCTCAACCACTGTGCCACATCAACATGGCTTCATTCACTTTTGGAATATATTTTTAGTTAGTTTAGAATTCGACCTTGATGGCTACTCTATTTTCCTTCAGCACTTACAGTTCTCATTTGTTGCAGGAGCTTCATGTTTAGGAGACCAGTAGTCCCATCTGACATTGTTTCCCTTACAAAGTGATCAGAGGATAAACTATGACCAGAGCGTGAGCCTATAGCCTGTGGACCAAGTGTTGTGGAGAGAGGAGTGTCTGTTAGGGTCCCTGGGAACCAGAACATGAACTAGAGAAACACAGACAGAGCTCCTCAGTCATATTCCTTCAGGGCAGTTTGGTGCTGGACGTGTAGCA
>NW_005357541.1:0-488 GCF_000412655.1 Myotis brandtii
TCAGATGGCTTTTACTCTTGTTCCCCAATGGGAGAAGACAGCAAGATAGTTCTCTAAGGTTCCCAAATTTAAATGGAACTAAAAAGAATAAATAAAGCTTAAAAAGGACTAAGAATAATATCAGTTAGTAATCCACCTCACGATTAAGAAAAATAAACCAAGGGCATCTATGCTGTCATTCCACTCACTCTATCACTGACAACTGTTTCCATTACTCTTTCCCAATTCCTGGTCAGGTAGAGTGGCTCCCAGGAAGATAAAATCTGTTATTTTTAAATTATACTTTATTTTCAAAAAGGGATCATTCATTCCACTTTATCACACAGATTACATAAACAAGGCATTTTTTTTATAAAAATGTTAATCAAGAAATCTCACTTTCTTGGGCAGGTCAGGCCATGCTGTGAAAAGCAGATAAGATTATAAGAATATAAATATTATTAAGTCTACCAGATCTTGAGAATTATTCATCAGCACACACACACACA
>NW_005357542.1:0-519 GCF_000412655.1 Myotis brandtii
ACACTGGGGATCAAGCCCAAGAGCCTGCGACTTGGGCACGTGCCCTGCTCCGTGGGTGCTGAACATTAAATAACACCGTGACCGCGCGACAGCCCTTCTCCAGCGCTGGAAGTACGGGTTAATCGTATTAAACCAGCATCTGAACCATGGCCCGATGCAATGGGAGAATCATTAGACTGCTAATGGCACAAATACTGCATCTACAAACTCCTACTTTGGGAGCTAAAGGGAAGCAGAAGAGAAAGTTCATTTTTGAAATGCCAATAAAAATGAAGAAAATTGTACATAGAAATAAGAGTCCTATGCAGCCAAATAAATACGTTCTGCATAGACTGGCCTGTGGCCCTCATTGACCTTTTCTTTAAATTTTTAACTCTCTTGGGGCCAGAAAACAAGGATTGATAATCTACCGAGAACTGACAAGTAACTCAGCGGAACACCGTCTCGCTCCTGGTGGGGGAACCCCACATTCCTACAGGTTTAGAGGGACAGAGCTACGCTTCCCTCCGTACACAGGTC
>NW_005357543.1:0-800 GCF_000412655.1 Myotis brandtii
TTGGAGATAAAGAGGAATGACAGGTAAAATTTATTGAGTGGTTACTTTTTTTTTGAAAACTACATAAGGAACTTTATATTAATTCAGATAATTCTCATGATAGTCCTCTAGGAAAGCAGGGTTGGTTCTATTTTACCTGTGAGGAAACTACATTTCCATTTGAGAGGTAATAACAGCATAAACAACTGGCTCAAGCTACAGATAACTCAGCCAATAACCAGAGATGTGAAATAACTTGCCCAAGTTGTAGAGGGCAAGGATGGAATTAGAAACTAGGTCTGCTTCATCCTCAAGGTCATGCTTTTTCCATGTCTTCACATGTCTTACTACTTACCCATACTTCTGGCAAATGATCACATCATTGGTATTGATTTGTTGTGGGCTCTAATAGGTAACATGAAGTATATACATTAGAAAATATGAAAATGGCAATAAAATCTTGAATAGTTTCAAATTGGGTGATGTGTATAATGAAATGGAAAACACAAGAAGGGTAAAGGGGTATCATCCAATGGTCTAGAAACATCTACAATGGTTTAATCTTTTAAGGACAATATTATTGAATTATAACTATCAAAATTACTCCTTGTAATGTCAGAGTGGGCAATTTAGTAAAGTGGAGAAGAATAATTGACCTTCATATTTGCATTTAATATTATGAATGAAACAAGAGCTGTATAGATGACAGATTAGTGGCATCCCAAGGGAAGAGCTACTTATAAATGGATCTATCATCCCTAACTTAGATCAGTATGACTAAATATTTTGAAAAAGTTGTTCATCTAAACAAAATTGGTCAA
>NW_005357544.1:0-3369 GCF_000412655.1 Myotis brandtii
TCCCTTTCTTTTTACTTCTATTTACTTAAGATTTTTTATGGTGAGCATTTTTTTCATACATTTACTTACACTATCTCTATCACATTGGTTACAATGTCTGCTCAGAATTTTTTACTAATTGTTTAAATGAATTTATTACCTTGAGAGCATTATGCTAGGAAAAATAATCCAGTCAGAGAAAGCTAAGTATCACATGATGTCACTCATGTGTGGAATGTAAGGAACAACATAAACTGATGAATAAAAACAGATCAGGAGACAGACAAGATGCAAGCAGACCTTCAAACCTCAGAGTGAAGGTAGGAGAGGGTGGCGGGGGGGTGGGAGAGTTAAGAGATCAACCAAAGAAGTTGTATGCATTTGAGCATAACCATTGAAAACATACAATAGGGGAGTGAGGACCTGGGCTGGAGTGTTGGGGCGGGTTGGAGAGAAAAATGGGGGATATGCAATGTTTTCAACAATAAAGAATCTTAAAAAATGAATTTATCAGTTTAACCAATAGGAGGACAGTGTACAAGGTAAGACATGTTTGAAGTTCACTCATTTCTCAGTGACTGCAATGACTTCTTTGCTCTATGGAAGCAGAGGTTTTAAATATTGCAACGGAATTTTTTTTCTCAATTTTTAACCCATGTAGAATTTAAACCCACTTGTACCATACACAGATTTCATCTTCGTTGTTAACATTCTCCACCAAACTTAATAAGTCTAAGCACTCCATAATGCATTAAGTGGAGTCTACAAGTGCAATCTTTGTTAATATCCCCGGTGCACATACTCTCATTACCGTGAAGTTCAAACTGGCAAAATGATGGCCTGAACGTGGACATGATGAGATATTTCAGTAGCACATCATTATATTTTATTTTTTTTAAATATATTTTATTGGTTTTCTACAGAGAGGAAGGGAAAGGGATAGAGAGTTAGAAACATTGATGAGAGAGAAACATCGGTCAGCTGCCTCCTGCACACCCCCCACTGGGGATGTGCCCGCAACCAAGGTACATGCCCTTGACTGGAGTCGAACCCGGGACCCTTCAGTCCGCAGGCCGACGCTCTATCCACTGAGCCAAACCGGTCAGGGCACATCATTATATTTTATTTCCAATATGCTCATACAGTAGCACCAAATATGCTCAAGAACTTTCATAATAAAACAGTAAAATTATTGGGATGCATCGAGTTTAAAGCTTTCTTAAAGTTTGATTCAAGTAGAATTTACATAAAATGGACATTTGAAAAACACAATGTACCCTTTTGATGTTTTCATACATTCCTGAAACCAAGTTCTGCCGGCCCTTACCGGAGCCCACAGACAATGATGCCGTAAGGTGAAGCCAGTGGTGGTCAGTGGGGGCCTCCCTGAGACAATCTGGGAAGGGGCGGCAGAGTCCAGTTGGAAGGCCTGCTGGGAGCATTCCCGCCCCCCATTTGGGAGGTGAAGCCAGGTCACTGTGGCTGCTGTGGACACTGGAATTAGAAAGGGGGTTCCTGGCTGGCATGTGGGCACTGTGGCAGGACTTGACCTTCTCCTCAGGAGGCCACACAGTTTGCCTCCATCCCCAGGCTGCCTTCAGAAGGGCTGATGGGCAGCCCCTTCAGAAAAATCATTGCCAGAGGGAAATTCACAGTCCTGAATACACTTAAAGAATCCAGGGGCTTAAGCATGTTTGCTTATTTATGAGTAAAAGTGCATCTGGAAGGAGCTTTAGTAAACTCATCATGAGGATAGTTCTCCAGAGGAAAATGACAAACACAGAAATGTACAAGGAGGCAGTGATGATGGTAAGCTTCCAGAGAATTTCAAAAAACTGGCGGGAGGACACAGTAAAGAAAGGGGCAGGATCTGCAATAGATGGAATACGATTTGAGATCATGAGGAGCCTTGGACATTTACAATACATCTGTCTCAGGAAATCATCTTTCGAATCCCAACACCAGCCTCCATGTGATCTCCAGAGGATTCTCTGCTTTAAGAAAGACTGCAAGTTGGCTGGCTCGTGCCTCCTGTGTCACTGGTCATATTTATAGACATTAAACATGGGTTTCACCAGGGAAAGCACAGTTTCTAGTTCACCATGGGCTCTGCTCACTTCAGTGTATAAAGTTATGTTGGAATCCCTCAGAAACAGCTTCTCCCAGGGGAAAGTTAATTTTTATCACCCAAAGACTAACCTAAGTTAAAAGCAAAAAGAGATGGCTTTAATCAGAAACCATTACATTTTAGGGCTTAAATAAAAACATGGTGAGGATCATGACTATGACACTAATAGTGTGACATTTTTCTGAAATGTGTTATTCTTTTCATGAAAGGAGACCGACTTCTACTGAGTTCAGATGATTCTCTAACTGTTCTAGAGAGAGAGCTTTAGATTTAACCATATGTACTTGAAACATCAACACCTTCATTTTTAAAATTCTGTCCAAGGGAATTGTTTATTAATTTTAGAGAGAGAGAGAGAAAGAAAAAGGGGGTGGGAAAGGGAGAGATAGAGGGGGGAAGAAGATGAAACCAATAAAACAGGAAACATGGATCAATTGCCTCCTCTGTTCTCTCTGAACAACGATCAAATTTGTAACCTAGTTAATTAAGTGCCCTTATCATGAAACAAACAGGCCATCAGTGTGTGGGGCTGTGCTTTACAGGAGGATGTTCCAACCCACTGAGCCCCTGAGAAGGCAACACCTTAATTCTTTTTTAAAAAATATATTTTATTAATTTTTTACAGAGAGAAAGGGAGAGAGATAGAGAGCCAGAAACATCAATTCAGCTGCCTCCTGCACACTTCCCACTGGGGAAGCGCCTGCAACCCAGGCACATGCCCCCGACTGGAATTGAACCGGGGACCCTTCAGTCTGCAGGCCAACGCTCTATCCACTGAGCCACACCGGTTTCGGCAGCACCTTAATTCTTAATGTTTCCTGTAAGAGAGTAAATTCGTATGACTCAGCATTTGTCAAGTCCCAAACTTTCTGTGCTCTGGAAGGGACATAATAATGGCAGAAAATCAGTTTTTGTCCAATATGGGGTTATTTTGCATTGCTGACCAATGCCTTGAAACAAAGTCTGCATGACTTTGTGGTTCAAATTTGCAGCCTGGTGCCTCTGTGATTGGTGAGTTCAATGGGAATAAAGAATAGGAGTCATTTGTTGTGCTTGTGGGAACAATATGAATTATACTAGAGGCCCAGTGCATGAATTTTTTTTCTTTTTTTAGTTATTTTTTTTATTTTATTGTTTTATTGCTTAAAGTACTACAAAGAGTATTACATATGTCTCCTTTTATTTCCCGCCCTTGACAATCCCCTGGCCTCCCCTACCCCCCAGTGTCTTATGTCCATTGGTTATGCTTATATGCATGCATA